>NC_091150.1:54149784-54245064 GCF_040958095.1 Procambarus clarkii | reverse complement strand
TATGAGGATTATTCTTGGGTGTCAGAGAAATGTAATGATTGAAATAATGAGAATGGAATTAAATTTACAGACTGTGTATGATAGAGTCCGTGAACGTAACACTATTTGCTTCAAGGGAGAGGAGGAGGGGATATGCTGTATAACAGCGTTCAGAATTGCTTGAGCGACGTCCATACTTCCAGGACACGGAGAGAGACATGCTACACGAGTGGATTAGCTAATGACCTCAGGGAAAACTAATGACCCCAGGGTAAACTAATGACCTCAGGGTAAACTAATGACCTCAGGGTAAACTAATGACCTCAGGGAAAACTAATGACCTCGGGGAAAACTAATGACCTCAGGGAAAACTAATGACCTCGGGGAAAACTAATGACCTCAGGGAAAACTAATGACCTCGGGGAAAACTAATGACCTCAGGGAAAACTAATGACCTCAGGGTAAACTAATGACCTCAGGGTAAACTAATGACCTCAGGGAAAACTAATGACCTCGGGGAAAACTAATGACCTCGGGGAAAACTAATGACCTCAGGGAAAACTAATGACCTCGGGGAAAACTAATGACCTCAGGGAAAACTAATGACCTCAGGGTAAACTAATGACCTCAGGGTAAACTAATGACCTCAGGGAAAACTAATGACCTCGGGGAAAACTAATGACCTCGGGGAAAACTAATGACCTCAGGGAAAACTAATGACCTCGGGGAAAACTAATGACCTCAGGGAAAACTAATGACCTCAGGGAAAACTAATGACCTCGGGGAAAACTAATGACCTCGGGGAAAACTAATGACCTCGGGGAAAACTAATGACCTCAGGGAAAACTAATGACCTCAGGGTAAACTAATGACCTCGGGGAAAACAAAAAGTCTGCTCCCTGGAAAGTACAGAGGGAAGAAGTGTAAACTGTACCCCCTACAGGTGAAAAAGATTCAGCATTAACCGGGACAATTACGGTGCACTCACCTAGTTGTGCTTGCGGGGGTTGAGCTCTGGCTCTTTGGTCCCGCCTCTCAACTGTCAATCAACTGATGTACACATTTCTGAGCCTATTGCGCTCTATTATATCTACATTTGAAACTGCGTATGGAGTCAGCCTCCCCCACATCACTGCCTAATGTATTCCATTTGTCAACCACTCTGACACTAAAAACGTTCTTTCTAATATCTCTGTGGCTCATTTGGGCACTCAATTTCCACCTGTGTCCCCTAGTGCGTGTGCCCCTTTTGTTACCTTGTGTGTCTTTATCTACCCTATCAATTCTTTTGAGAATCTTGTATGTTGTGATCATGTCCCCCCTATCCTTCTGCCTTCCAGCGACGTGAGGTTTAATTCCCGTACTCTCTCCTCGTAGCTCATACCACTTAGTTCGGGTACTAGTCTGGTGACAATCTTTTGAACCTTTTCCAGTTTAGTCTAATGCTAGACTAGATATGGACTCCATGCTGCAGCTGCATACTCCAGGATTGTTCTGACATATGTATTATACAAAGTTATGAATGATTCCTTACACAAGTTTCTTAAAGCCGTTCTTATGTGGGCTATCTTAGCATATGCCACTGATGTTATCCTGTTGACATGGGCTTCAAAGGACAGGTCTGGCGTGATATCAAACCAAGTCTTTCTCTCTCTCTCTGACTCCTGAAAAATATTATCTCCCAAATGATACCTTGTATCTGGCCTCTTGCTCCCTACACCTCTCTTCATTACATTACATTTGCTTGGGTTAAACTCTAACAACCATTTGGTCGACCATTTCTTCAGTCTGTCCAGGTCTTCTTGAAGCCTCAAGCAGTCCTCCTCTGTCATAATCCTTCTCATAATTTTGGCATTGTCAGCAAACATTGAGAGGACTGAGTCTATACCCTCTGGGAGATCATTTATGTATGTCAGAAGCAGGATAGGACCGAGTACAGCGCCCTGTGGGATTCCACTGGTGACTTCAACGTAATCTGAGGTCTCACCCCCCTCACTGTAACTCTCTGCTTCCTATTGCTTAGGTACTCCCTTATCTACTGGAGCATCTTACCAGTTACTCCTGCCTGTCTCTCCAGCTTATGTACCAGCCTCTTATAGGGTACTGTGTCAAAGGCTTTCCAACAGTCTAAGAAAATGCAGTCCTCCCTGCCTTCTCTTTCTTGATTAATCTTTGTCACCTAGTCGTAGAATTCTATTAAGAGAGTAAGGTAAGATTTATGCTCCCTAAATCCATGTTGGCAATTTATCATGAAGTCCCTTCTCTCCAGATGTGTTACTAGTTTTTTCTCGCGATCTTCTCCATCGCCTTGCATGGTATACAAGTTAAGGACTCTGGTCTCTAGTTCAGTGCCTCTTGTCTGTCACCCTTTTTGTATATTGGGACTACATTAGCCGTCTTCCATATTTCTGGTAGGTCTCCCATCACCAGTGACCTACTATACACTATGGCGAGTAGCAAGCAAAGTGCCTCTACACACTGTTTCAATACCCATGGTGAGATTCCGTCTGGTCCAACAACCTTTCTCACATCCAGATCCAACAAGTGTCTCTTAACCTTATCTCTTTTAATTTCTTTCCATTCCAAGGCCACTTGGTTTAATGCCACCTCTCCTAGCGCAGTGACCTAACCTCGTTCTATTGTGAAGACCTCCTGGAACCTCTTGTTGAGTTCTTCCCACACCTCTTTGTCACTCTGTATACCTGTCCTTGCCTGTTCTAAGTTTCATCACCTGTTCTTTCACTGTTGTTTTCCTCTTGATGTGACTGTCGAGTAGCTTTGGTTCGGTCTTTGCTTTGTTGGCTATATAATTTTCATAATTTTTCTCAGTTTCTCTTCTCACACTATCATACTCGTTGCTGGTTCTCTGGTATCTCTCTCTCTGCTTTCTGATGTTCTGTTATTTCGGAAGTTCCTCCACGCCCTTTTGTTCAGTTTCTTTGCTCAATACATGCCCTATTAAACCATGGATTGTTCTTTTGCTTCTCAGACAACACAAATTATCGACAGATACAACCACAACAGGAAACTCGACATCAGCAAGGCCCTACACATCAAAAAGTCAAAACCAGCAATCAACAGCCAGTTAACACAATTACATTCTACCCACTTCAAGATCACCGAACCAACACAGAAGCAAGATGATGAAACATGCAATGTACCCGTTGATTCATTTCCTATCACCTCACCCTAAAAAATTGACAAGAGTATGCAAAATTTGCTTTGAAATGTACCCATTGATTCATGTAGTATCACCTCACCCTAAAAGGAATAGTATGTAGAATTAAACAGAGTATGTAGAATTGTCTTTTAAAATGTAAGAAGTGTCTTGCAAAACGCTCCTGGGCATCAGACCATAAATAAAACATGAAAATGAACTTTGGAGAGATAATTTTTCCACTACCCTCAACAGTGAAGAAAAACATAAGAAATATGAGAGGATTTGTGATAGAATCATTAATCTTACCCTTTCTGTCATATTCAACAACATATAAATAAAAAATTAAAATGTTCGTTTTGTTCAAAATTGCAAATCTCCGAAAGTTCTTCACAGACTGCTTTGAAATTTTGACACAACATTCCATTCGAACATGAGCGTGTTTTTATATACCTCCTATATAGATGTCTTGTCTGCGACAGGTAAAACCATGTTTTTTTAACTGTGTTTTTTATATAAGTTTTCATATGAGGGAAATCTCCAAAACCGTCACGTTTGTGACGGTAAAAAAATCATGCTTTTCTGAAAGATTGTGATTTCATTATGTGGGGAAATCTTTGAAATATCTATACCGAATGCTATGAAATTTTGACACAACGTTGCATTCAAATACGCGTGTGTTTTTATATACCTATTATATACATGTCACACTTGTGACAGCCAAAACATAGTTTAAAAAAAAAAAGCACCATCCTTTGGACATAGAAGAAACATACGCTATACTAAATAGTTTACAATCCATTTCAATGTTTATGATTGCATTGTTATATTGAATTTTCATTGATTTCGAATTATTTTCATTTTGATTTAACTATTTCGTGACATTGTGTTGGAACTGAGCTGTGTAGCATATCGTAGCATATCGTTCATTTTGTGAGTATAGTTTTTTTTTTATTTTTTTTTCATTTCGTTTTTTTAACTTGTCTTATTTTTTAGTGATAGCAACATCAGGTCATTTGATGTTCCCATTTTTCTGATGGGATCATCAGATCATTTGGGAACGCATCGAAAAAGGGGAGTGGTGAATGGTGAGGAGGACGAGGGGATAGGGAAGTGGGGGATGGTAGGGAGGACAAGGGGACAGGGGGAGTGGGGGATGGTAGGGAGGACGAGGGGATGGGAGTGGGGGATGGTGGGGAGGACAAAGAGACGTGGGAGTGGAGGATGGGAGGGTTGTCAGTCACAGCAATAGTGTTTGCAGGTTATCACTTACGCGCTCTCGGCGTTCAGAAAAAAATCATACCCTATGCGCTTTCGGCGGTTCGCGCGCCTATGCGGTAAGACCGAAAAAGTGTACACTCTTTTGACTGTCCTGACAATAATTGAAGGCGCACGTATTTAAATTTGGTATCACTGTGTTCGCAATACGATTGTCTATAAGAACATACCTATAAAATGCCGCCAAAGCATAAGGACTATCAACACCAAATAAAAAACTATTCAGATCACTCGCCGAGAGCGCCAAACAGCAACAAAATGTTTCCACTCTCTTAATGGTTGCGAAGCCTACAAATGTCCTACAACGCTAATTGTGGTATCATTGGAATCGCAATACAATTCTCTACACGAACATATGCATATAAATATAGATTCAATGTCGTAGCCCCCCAAAACAGTGTGGGAAGTGGCCGAAGTGTTACCCGCGGCGGCATATCGGCGAAACTCGCTTTGAAAAGTGTATATTCAATTCACTGTCCTGACATTATTTTTCGATGTATTTCATTTTTGTACCAATGTGTTCGCAATAGAATGTTCTATAAGAACATAAGGATTAAAGGTCACATAAGGATGCGTTCGACCGGCAACATATATAAAAACTACGTCGATTATACTCGTCGTGTCAATAATACAATTGTTTTACCACGATGATTCACTGCCACGCCATTCTCTTTAATAAGCTGTTCGGCTATTAGAAAAAACGAAAATTTCATGGCAGACATTTGTAAACTATTCCCAGTTGAATCGGATAATAAATGGATTTTATACAAATATTTTTTCTCGTGACTCCCGAGAGGGTCACGCCCGCGGTGTGATTTAATAATATTGGTGACAACCACGGTCTGCTCGGATGCCGCGAAAGTGTTATAGTTGTGTGTGTGTAAACTAAAGTCTTTGAAAAATGTAATAAGTTATTACGAAACGCGTTCAAGTGTCGCGTCAGACTAAAAATAAACATGAATTTTGGAGAATTGATTTTTTCAATTACCATCGACAGTGAAAAGAAACATAAGAAATATTGAGAACATTCGTGTTAGAATTATTAATCTTACTTTTTCGGTCATATTTAATAATATATGTCTACAGGAAAGACTGCTACCAAAATATACTAATATATTATATATATATATATATATATATATATATATATATATATATATATATATATATATATATATATATATATATATATATATATATATATATATGCGGAAAATCCACAGAGAAATATGAAATGAGGTGAACGTTTCGGCTTTGTTAAAGCCTTTGTCAACACCAGACTGACTAAGGAGAAGGGAGAAGGGGGGAAGATATATAGGCCGACACCTGACCACCCCATCCCAAGGGTTGGTCAGGTGTAATTAACCAAAAACAGGTATAGCTTAGCTTAGAATGGTCAAAGAGGATTAAGCGGTCAGAGAATAAGGATGAAAGATTAAAGAAAAGCCTCATGAACACACAATATTTGAATATACAATTATAATGAGACATTGTAAGCCTCTCTATCAGAGTTGTTTCTTAAACTGTTGTGCAATATTATAACTTAAAAATGGATCAAGTTTGTACATTCCAGTACTAACATTAAGAAGATTTGGACACTGACTGATTAGAGCAGACTCAATCAAATTCCGTTCCACGAAATCCCCACAATTGGTAATGCTTTTTGCCCCATTCCAGTTAATATTGTGATCGCATAAACTCGTATGTAGATATAATGCATTAGACGTTTGGGCAGTTCTAATACTATAAGCATGTTGTGACAACCGCAATTGTAAGGACTTTCCTGTTTGTCCAAGGTACACAGAATCACAATCATTGCAGGGAATCGAATACACACAACCTGCTGTATCAGGGGAGTTTTTTATTAAATTGGATTTGATCGTACCATTAGTGAACACCAAATTTATATTAAGTTTCTTAAAAATCAGAGACAATTTTTCAAGTCCACTCGCATAAGGTACCACCAATGAGTTAATAATTTTTGGTTTCGCCTTAGGGACGTGATTATAAAACGTACGCTTGGCTTGTACAAACGAGAAATCCAAAAACCTCTTAGGATATTGTAAACTCTTCCCAATTTCATATATTTTAGCAATCTCTTCATCAAAAAACTCAGGGCTGCAAACCCTCAAAGCTCGTAGAAACATTCCTGAAAATACTGCCTGTTTAACTTTACTATGATGATTCGAGTAAAAATGAACATACGACCCCACGTTGGTAGGTTTCCTATACACATTAAATTTGAACTTTCTAGTGACTCTATGAATCATAATGTCCAAAAACGGAAGAGTACCATTCTCCTCAGTCTCACAAGTGAATTTTATTGAAGGTACCAAAGAATTGAGTTCATTAAGAAAAACTATCTGGTCTTTGTCACACGGCCATAAGCACAAAATATCATCAACATACCTATACCAAACCACATTAGCCGGGATAATCCTGGATAAGATTTTTGTTTCAAAGAATTCCATATACAAATTGCTTAAAACTGGGGACAGGGGATTGCCCATCGCCATACCAAATGTTTGTTTGAAAAAATTTTTCCATTAAAACTAAAATAATTGTCTTTTATACACAATTTAATAAGTTCCAATACTTTATTGGTCTGCAAGCTCAAATTATATTTAGGCAGTTCCTCACGTAGAAATTCTAACAGATCATCAACAGGAACTTTAGTGAATAAAGAGGTCACATCGAAACTTATAAGTTTAAAATCAAAATTTAAATTCAGTGTGGATAGCTTATTAACTAAGTCCACATTGTTTGTCAAGTGTGAGTATAAACTCTCTAAGTGGTTAGTCAAAGTTTTGTCCCCTATAGTTGGTACTATTTCCAACTCACACTTGACAAACAACGTGGACTTAGTTAATAAGCTATCCACACTGAATTTAAATTTTGATTTTAAACTTATAAGTTTCGATGTGACCTCTTTATTCACTAAAGTTCCTGTTGATGATCTGTTAGAATTTCTACGTGAGGAACTGCCTAAATATAATTTGAGCTTGCAGACCAATAAAGTATTGGAACTTATTAAATTGTGTATAAAAGACAATTATTTTAGTTTTAATGGAAAATTTTTCAAACAAACATTTGGTATGGCGATGGGCAATCCCCTGTCCCCAGTTTTAAGCAATTTGTATATGGAATTCTTTGAAACAAAAATCTTATCCAGGATTATCCCGGCTAATGTGGTTTGGTATAGGTATGTTGATGATATTTTGTGCTTATGGCCGTGTGACAAAGACCAGATAGTTTTTCTTAATGAACTCAATTCTTTGGTACCTTCAATAAAATTCACTTGTGAGACTGAGGAGAATGGTACTCTTCCGTTTTTGGACATTATGATTCATAGAGTCACTAGAAAGTTCAAATTTAATGTGTATAGGAAACCTACCAACGTGGGGTCGTATGTTCATTTTTATTCGAATCATCATAGTAAAGTTAAACAGGCAGTATTTTCAGGAATGTTTCTACGAGCTTTGAGGGTTTGCAGCCCTGAGTTTTTTGATGAAGAGATTGCTAAAATATATGAAATTGGGAAGAGTTTACAATATCCTAAGAGGTTTTTGGATTTCTCGTTTGTACAAGCCAAGCGTACGTTTTATAATCACGTCCCTAAGGCGAAACCAAAAATTATTAACTCATTGGTGGTACCTTATGCGAGTGGACTTGAAAAATTGTCTCTGATTTTTAAGAAACTTAATATAAATTTGGTGTTCACTAATGGTACGATCAAATCCAATTTAATAAAAAACTCCCCTGATACAGCAGGTTGTGTGTATTCGATTCCCTGCAATGATTGTGATTCTGTGTACCTTGGACAAACAGGAAAGTCCTTACAATTGCGGTTGTCACAACATGCTTATAGTATTAGAACTGCCCAAACGTCTAATGCATTATATCTACATACGAGTTTATGCGATCACAATATTAACTGGAATGGGGCAAAAAGCATTACCAATTGTGGGGATTTCGTGGAACGGAATTTGATTGAGTCTGCTCTAATCAGTCAGTGTCCAAATCTTCTTAATGTTAGTACTGGAATGTACAAACTTGATCCATTTTTAAGTTATAATATTGCACAACAGTTTAAGAAACAACTCTGATAGAGAGGCTTACAATGTCTCATTATAATTGTATATTCAAATATTGTGTGTTCATGAGGCTTTTCTTTAATCTTTCATCCTTATTCTCTGACCGCTTAATCCTCTTTGACCATTCTAAGCTAAGCTATACCTGTTTTTGGTTAATTACACCTGACCAACCCTTGGGATGGGGTGGTCAGGTGTCGGCCTATATATCTTCCCCCCTTCTCCCTTCTCCTTAGTCAGTCTGGTGTTGACAAAGGCTTTAACAAAGCCGAAACGTTCACCTCATTTCATATTTCTCTGTGGATTTTCCGCATAAAATGATCAGTGTTTTGTGATCGTCAATTGCATATATATATATATGTGTGTTTCATTAAATATGACTGCATATTCTATATTAGTTATTTTCTTGTTTAGGGCTTCTATCCCTCTGACTTGAGCTCTTGCATCTTGGTTTAATTGGAAGAAAATTTCTCCAAATGCCATTTATGTTCGAGGTGAAGAAATATAAATAATTAACTGTAGAATGTATTACACTTATTATAAATTTACACAACGTTTCGAACCTACTTGTTCATTCTCAAATAAAGGAACAGTGCTAGGCATATTGGATTTATACCATTAGGGAGGTTAGGTACATAATACAAATAGGTGAGGAGTATATCGTAAAGGAAGAATAGGGCATTAATGGAGTGTATGGAGTTAGGAAGTTGTTTAATCTTTTTTGCCAGGTGGTAGATTGGAGTTGGTATTTGACTGATTATTGGGCGAAGTGGGTTCCCTTGTTCATGTGTCTTAACACTGCCATAGGCATAGCCTAAGCCATAGTCCCCTTGGAGTTTAGCCAAATGAACACTACCTCTCTTTGCATTTAAGGTCTTCTTAATGGTTCCTAGTAATTCGCTAAAATTTAGTGTCATCACTGAGGATGTCGCTAATTTTAATTATATATTCTTGGGTAGGAATCAACATATACGATGCTGTCGTGTCGGCTTCTCTTATTCTTACACCTTCCAGATTTTTTAGTTTGCCCCTTTTTTGAACGAATGCCCCTTGGCATGTCCAGTACTGTTAGCACTCATCCACCAACTGTACAAAAATATTAGGAAGTCATGTGACTTATAACCCAACATCCGACAGCACTCGTGGCATTATTGGGGCACAGATATTTCATGAATCACTTCTGATGCTAAACATGCTAGGGCTGCATGAGCAGGTTGAAATAATTTGATGAAATATCTGTGCCCAATAATGCTATGAGTGCTGTCGGGTGTTGGGCTATAATTCTAATGATTTCCCGATTTATTTTTACAGTCGGTAGCTGGGTGGTTACAGTATTGGACTGCAAAGGGACTTAGAAGCCATGGCTGATCGGGTTCAAATCCTTCAGTGTTCAAGAGTTTTGAAAAACTCTTGACCCTTGAATGATTAACCCAGGAAAGAGAAGAAGGTAATTCCTAGAAGAAGGAAAGAGTAAGGTGAAAGGTAAGAATAGGAGGAAAAGTACTTATCGGATGAGTCTAATAATGGGATGAATGAAGAATGAGATGAGTCTAATAATGGGATGAATGAAGAATGAGATGAGTCTAATAATGGGATGAATGAAGAATGAGATGAGTCTAATAATGGGATGAATGAAGAATGAGATGAGTCTAATAATGGGATGAATGAAGAATGAGATGAGTCTAATAATGGGATGAATGATGAATGGGAAGAGGAAAGAATAAGATGAAGATAAGAAAAGGAAAGGGGATAAGCTTAAGTCAGGTCACGTTTGTTAAGAAGGTTGGAGCATTAGTGTGTGTACTGCAAAAGGGAAGAATCAACAGCAACAAAGTCAGGACCAAGGTTCATGTTGGGTAGGTTGTGTATCAGAGCTAAGTCAACAAGACGGCGTCTGTGTAGAGGCAGGAAAGATTATTTCCGAAGACAAATTGATTTGTCTTCATCTAAAATAATATTTTTAGACCGAAACGTCGTCGTTTCTTCATCTTCTGATGTGCGGATTGGTCATCTATGGAGTGGACTACCACAAGGGTCGATTCTAGAGCCAATCCTCTTTCTAATATACCAATGACCTGACAGAAGAAATTGACTACTTCATATCAATATTTACAATAGATGGAAAATTATTAAGAAAAGTCACAAGGGAAGATTGTGATGCGTTGCAAACGGATTTGGACACACTCCATAAGTGGTCTGAAAAATGGCTGCTAGAATTTAACCCAGCTAAATGCACAGTTATGATGGATGGAACAGGAGTGCGTGTCGGAAATTTCCGACACCCAAATACTAACCCCTAGTACGATAAGATACATTTATTGTACTAGAAAATCAAATATACTAACTCTACTAATCCGAAGGGTAGTGCTGTCAAATTCTCACTAATATCGATACCGGTATTGCATCAGCCATCTGGCTCCTGTGAGAATAATCTATGTATATATTAATCGAATTAAGCCCTGCCTAACCTTGTTGAATTTATTACGGAATATAGACTGGCGATTGATTGAATTCAATGTAGTAAATAATATCACTGTTAGGAAAGTTTCCAGAGCTACGAAAAGTTGATCTAGTTAACAAAAGTCAAACTGGATTTCACCTATGCATGTATTTCATCTAACGTTATTTAGGACTAATAATATACACAGCGACAAACCGCCTGTTGTTACCTAAAGTACGTTATTGTGACGTAAAATAATGTCGACCATGTTTACTTTTAATAGGAAATCAGAGTAAAATATTGAGAATTATTTACCATGTTTACAGGTTCCGGCGCTAGGTGGCGCGCGGAGCATTGTCGAGAGAGACTTGGCTGAGATAGAAGCCATATTGGATCTGTGTCCTGAAGTTGGTCTTCATTATCGTCTGTTTATAGGAACATCCGTAGACAATTGAACCTCAGACTGATCTGAAAACTTCATCTTATCGAGGACACTGCATTTGGCAGGCTAAGTATCCCTAGAATAATCTTAGGGGCGCCTTGCCGTTATGCTGAGGGAACACCAAGAAACATCCGTGAGTGTAATTTCCATACCCAGTCAGCTCTAATTTTATGAGTATGTGTGTGTAAATATACACTCTTAGATAGAAATTATATAATATTAATTTTGCAGCGTGAGGCTATCTATAAGAGAAGCGTATCCTGTTCTGGTGAATCACGTGTCACCAGAGACAACATTCATTGACAGGATTAGATAGGTTACAGAGAGCTGTCTGACGTTTGTATGTTCACTATTAGACAGCTAAGCTTCCAGTTTATTAATAACTCAGTAGTTAGCGTACTAACCCCATGCTTGGAATTTATTTCTGATTTATTTATGTTACCATTTTCATATCTATGTTATCAGTAGTATCAATATTATTGAATTTACCCTCCCAAAAGATGTGTAAGGGAATCTTTCCATAATATTTAGAAGTTTTACAGTCCATTTCTCTAAGATTATTTTGAATTATTTATTTATTTAAATATTATATGGAGATTAAATGTTGGAGATAAATTCCCCTACAGTACGAAGACCAGCACAAAAGTAATAGATAAAGAGAAAAAGATTCTTCAAACAGAAAGGGAGAAAAACCCGGGAGTGGGCATAACTTCCTATATGATGCCAGACGCCTTCATTAGTATGACAACAACAGTTGCATATAGTGCACTGGCTAACGTACTTATGTCTTTCAGAAAGCTGAAGAAGAGGGCTCTCTGTGCCCTATATTCAGCGAACGTGGGACCCACTCTTGAATATGCATCCCCAGCATGGAACGCTTACCTGAAAAAGAACAAGGAGATATTAGAAAGATTTTTTTCAGTGTCAGAGTAGTTATCAGTTGAAATGCATTAAGCACTGATGTGGTGGAGGCTGACTCCATACAGAGTTTCAAATATAGATATGATAGAATCCTGTACACCAGTTGATTGACAGATGAGAGGCAGGACCAAAGAGCCAAAGCTTAACCCCCACAAGCACAAATAGGCGAGTGCATCAACATGAGTACAGTCATACACACGCTGCAGCCGCTGCTGCCACACACACACACACACACACACACACACACACACACACACACACACACACACACACACACACACACACACACAGTTAACACTATAATTGAGAGGGCAGCCTCTGCTGCCTGTGAAATAGATCCCCCCTGCTCATCCTGGGGGACTTCAATCATGGAAAGATTGACTGGGAGAACAAGGACCCGCATGGAGGCGAGGATACGTGGAGAGTCAAACTACTGGAGGTGGTGCCTAGAAACTTTTTAACCCAGCATGTCAGAGAACCCACAAGGATGAGAGGAAATGACGAACAAGCGAGACTCGACCTGGTCTTCACCCTGAACGACTCTGACATAAGAGAAATCGGTTTTGAGGCCCCAGTAGGAATGAGCGACCACAGTGTATTGGTGTTTGAGTACCTGATTGAAGAAGGGTTATTGAACTCGAGGAGGGATACCGAAACCAAAAGGTTAGCATACCAAAAGGGAAACTATGAGGAGATAAGAAAATTCCTAACTGATATACTGATATAGCATGGGAAACAGAGATCAGGGAAAAGACGGCCCAAGATATGATGGACTACATCACGCAAAAGTGCAAGGACGCAGCAAACAAGTTTGTCCCAGCCCAAAAGGAAAACAGTGAAATGAAGATGAGAAACCCATGGTTTAATCAGAGATGTAGGCTAGCTAAGCAGCAAAGTAAAAGGGCATGGAGAAACTATAGGAATAACAGGACACTGGAGAGCAGAGAAAGATACCAGAATGCCAGGAATGAATATGTCAGGACGAGAAGAGAGGCAGAAAGACAATACGAAAACGACATCGCAAGCAAGGCAAAGACTCAGCCTAAATTGCTGCATAGCCACATCAGGAGAAAAACAACAGTAAAGGAACAGGTTATGAAATTAAGGATAGGGACAGAAGGATTCACTACAAACGACAAGGAAGTGTGTGAGGAACTGAATAAGAAATTCCAGGATGTCTTCATCTTAGAGCAAGGAGAAATCGCAGAGATAAGAGAGGGAATAGCGAACCAGGAACCACTGGAAGAGTTTGAGATTACCAGTGGGGAAGTAAGGAAGTGTTTACTAGAGTTGGATGTGACAAAGGCTATAGGCCCAGATGGAATCTCCCCTTGGATACTAAAGGAAGGAGCAGAAAAACTGTGCCTACCACTCTCAGTAGTGTATAACAAATCACTGGCAACAGGGGAACTGCCAGAAATTTGGAAAGCAGCTAATGTAGTCCAGATATACAAGAAAGGGGATAGACAGGAGGCACTGAATTACAGGCCAGTGTCCCTAACCTGCATACCATGCAAGCTGATGGAGAAGATTGTGCAAAGAAAGCTAGTGGAGCACCTGGAGCGAAAGAACTTTGTAACACAGCACCAACATGGATTCAGGGATGGCAGATCCTGCCTCACAGGGTTACTTGAATTCTACGACCAGGCAACAAAAATAAGGCAAGAAAGAGAAGGGTGGGCAGACTGCATATTTTTGGATTGTCAGAAAGCCTTTGATACAGTGCCACACAAGAGGCTAGTGAAAAAGTTGGAGATGCAGGCTGGAGTGAAAGGGAAGGTACTCCATTGGATAAAGGAGTACCTAAGCAACAGGAGACAACGAGTTAGTGTGAGGGGTGAGGTCTCAGATTGGCGAGACGTTACGAGTGGAGTCTCGCTGGGGTCAGTCCTTGGATCTATACTGTTTCTGATATATGTAAATGATCTCCCAGAGGGTATAGAATCGTTTCTCTCAATGTTTGCCGATGATGCAAAAAATTATGAGGAGGATTGAAACTGAGGACGATAGTAGGAGGCTAAAAGATGACCTAGACAGACTGAGCGAATGGTCCAACAAATGGCTGTTGAAGTTCAACCCGAGTAAATGCAATGTAATGAAACTAGGCAGTGGAAACAGGAAGGCAGACACAGGATACAGAATAGGAGATGAAGTACTTAATGAAACGGACAGAGAGAAAGATCTAGGAGTTGATATCACACCAAACCTGTCTCCTGAAGCCCACATAAAAAAAATAACGTCTGCGGCATATGTGAGGCTGGCTAACATCAGAACAGCGTTCAGGAACCTGTGTAAAGAATCATTCAGAATCTTGCACACCACATATGTAAGACCAATCCTGGAGTATGCGGCCCCAGCATGGAGCCCGTACCTTGTCAAGCACAAGACTAAGCTGGAAAAAGTCTAAAGGTATGTCACTAGACTAGTCCCAGAACTAAGAGGCATGAGTTACGAGGAAAGGCTGCGGGAAATGCACCTTACGACACTGGAAGACAGAAGAGTAAGGGGAGACATGATCACAACCTACAAAATCCTCAGAGGAATCAACCGGGTAAACAAGGATAAACTATTCAACACTGGTGGGACGCGAACAAGGGGGCACAGGTGGAAACTGAGTACTCACATGAGCCACAGAGACGTTAGAAGGAACTTTTTCAGTGTTAGAGTAGTTAACGGATGGAATGCATTAGGCAGTGATGAGGTGGAGGCTGACTCCATACACAGTTTCAAATGTAGATATGATAGAGCCCAGTAGGCTCAGGAATTTGTACACCAGTTGATTGACGGTTGAGAGGCGGGACCAAAGAGCCAAAGCTCAACCCCCGCAAGCACAAATAGGTGAGTACACACACACACACACGCCATTGTCAATAGCAATTTAGTATAAGTGTTGGTTTGTGCTAACTGGACAACTACAATATGAGTACGACATCTGTGCCACAAGGGAGGAAACTTGGAGCTGGCAGCGGTGTGGAAACACCGACTACAGCTGCCTCTGATGCTTCATACTCACCTAGTGTGCTCCGGTGGTTGAGCTGTCCGGTAAGAGCCTCTAATGTCAATTAACGGTGTACAGTGTTTTTAGTATAACAAGTAGTCTTGGATATCAGCCAACAAATGTTAAGAATCTTGATATATACGGCTCATGTGGGCACTACTTTCTCACACCAATGTGTCATAAGACCACATTGTCCATCCAGCCCCCCCACCATACACCATCCGACACACACACACACACACACACACACACACACACACACACACACACACACACACACACACACACACACACACACACACATAACATTACATTTCCTCCCTCTCTCCCTCGTTCTACCACCCTCTCCCTCGTTCTACCACCCTCTCCCTCGCTCTACCTCCCTCTCCCACTCTTCTTCTTTCTCTCCCTTCCTCCCTCCATCTCCCTCAATCCACCCCTCTCCTCTTCCTTCTGCCACCGACTGACCGCACTCCGTGCCACCCTCCTCTCACCGTACACACACACACACACCTTCCACCCTCCACTGTTAAGCCCTCCCCCCCCCCCCCCAGCACTCCCACTCACTCACCCACTTCCACTCACACAGTCCCCCCCCCCCACACACACAGGCTTAGGCTCTTAAGCACCTAAGTGGGGAGGCTGACCACTGACCCTCTCTCTCTCACTCACACTCCTATTACCCCCCCCCCCCTCTGTACCGCCTTCCTTCCTCCCTCTCTTCCTATCTCCCTACTTGTCTATCTCATTTTCGCTGGTCATCTCATGACCAGCTATACGTCCCATCCCCCCCTTTGCATCCCACGCCCTTGCACTCTCCCAAAACACCTCCCCCCCCCTCCTCCTCCTCCTCCTACCCACAACCTCTTCTTTCTACTCCCCTATTCCTCCACTATTTCCACTCTTCTCTCTCACCCCTTTCCAATCCCTCTCTCTCACCCCTCTCCCCCCACTCTCTCTCTCTCTCTCTCTCTCTCTCTGTCTCTCTCTCCCCCCCTCCCTCCCCCTCTCTCTGCCCCCCTCCTAGCAAACCCTATCATGGCATAACAGGAACAGGGGCAAACATGGCAGCTAGAAGCAGCAGGGGAACAGGGAAAAGTCAAGGTGACCAAATGAAGGAAATGTTCACCCAGTTTTTGGAGGATATCAGGAGTGAGATGCAGGAAATGAAGAATGAAATTAGCAATCTGAAAAGCGAGCTAACAGCAGCAAAGGAGGAGCTTAAAACCCTCAATGAGAACAATACTGAAGCTGAGACTCTGATAATCCTCCAAGGAGAAGGTGGAAATAGTATATTGGAAGAGAATGCCATTGTAAAAGCAACATTTGCAGAAATGCTAAAAAAAAAAAATTGGAAGTAATGTCCATAGTGATGGAGGTATCCATGAAAGCAGCCACCTCACAAAAGTGACACGCTCCACCACTCAGCCACTGGAAAGAAAAGATCAGTGGTAGTTGTGGGTATTAAAGAGCATGAAAGCTCCAATAGGACAGAATGGAATGATAAGGACAGAGCAGCAGTGAATGAAATTCAGAAGGCACTAGAGATGGAAGGGACTGAGCAGAGCACTGAGAAGGTTTTCGGGTTAGGTTGGTACATCAAGGCCCGAGACCGTGTGTTATAGATAGTGTTTGCAATCGAGAACACAAAGGAGAAGGTTTTAACAAAGAAGAGCCACCTGCAATATGTGGGAGAATTCAAAAAAGTATTCCTCCAGAGGAACATGATGTGGCAGAAGAGAGCCATGGTGGCAGAAACAAGGAAGAAGCGCAGGGCGAGAGGAGAAAACCAGTAAATCACAGCTCCCAACACAACATCCCTAGAGGTAAATGGGGAACCCACAACCAGAATCCCAGTAACACCAGAGGACAACTTCACCACTCTCCTCTGCATAGAAACCCCCCCTACCCCAAACCCTCCCTGCCCCCACTCAAATGCTCAGCCAAATCTCTCTCTCCCCACACCCCATTCCCACCCTGCTACCCCTCCCCTCTTCACCTAATATCCCCTTCCCCTTTTCCTTCCTATCCTCCCTCCCCCTTCATCCCATACCCTCCCTGTCCCCACTTCACTTGACCCCTCCCCCCTTCACCCCAGTATCCTCTGAGACCCTGTTATCCACCTCACAAATCCTCACACCCATGGAACAGCTTACCCCACCAGCAGAACGCTCACAAAGGAGGTGATATGAGAAGGGACAGAAGAAAGTGAGCTTCAAAGCAATGTACACTAAAATAATTGATGGAATATACAAATAAAGCAAATGAACTCGGAGAATGGGTACAAGAACAAAACCCAGACATAATAGCACACACGGAAAAAAAGCTAACGAAAACCATAACAAATGCAGTGTTCCCACAGGACTACTGTGTTGTGAGGAAAAAGAGAGAAGGACAAGGTGGTGGTGGTGTAGCTCTGCTGGTAAGAAAAGGTTGGGGTTTTGAGGAGATGGTTATTCAGGGCTGTCATGGTTTCAGTGACTACATAAAAGGTACCATAGCAACTGGAGGACAAAAAATTACAGTCATAGTTATATATATCCCACCACCAAGTAACAGAAGATCCAGACAGGAATATGATAGAAACAACATGGCCATCATTTACATAACAGAGAGAGCAGCTTCTGTCGCTATCAGGAATTGATCTGGACTACTAATCATGGGAGACTTCAACCACGGGAAGATAGATTAGGAAAACAGAGACTCACATGGAGGACCAGATACATGGAGAGCAAAGCTGCTGGACGTTGCGACAAGAAAATTAATAAGCCAACACCAACAAGAATGAGAAGGGAAGATAAACTAGCAATGCTTGATCTAATATTCACCCTAAATGAGTGGGGATATAAGGGAAGTTGGATGCACCCTTGGGAATGAGTGATCACAGTGTATTGATCTTTGAATACCTGGTAGAATTAGAATTTATCTCCAGCCGAAATGAACTAGGAAACAAAAGGCTAGCAGACCGAAAGGGAAATTATGAGTAGATGAGAAGTTTCCTTAGGGATATACCATTAGACACAGACCTCAGAGCTAGGTCTATACAAGACATGATGAACTATGTCACCCAAAAGTGTCAGGAGCCAGTAAACAGGTTCATTCTGACCCCAAAAGAAAAATCCGAGAGGCAAAAGAAGAATCAGTGGTTTAATAAGGCATGTATGGAAGCATAGGAAATGAACAAAAGGGCGAGGATAAACTTACGAAATAACAGGTCACCAGAAAGCAGAGATACCAAAGAACCAGTAATGAGTATGTTAGTGTGAGAAGAGAAGTTAAGAAAAATTATGAAAATTATATAGCAAGCAAAGCTAAGACCGAACCAAAGCTACTCCACAGTCACATCAGGAGGAAAACAACAGTGAAAGAACAGGTAATGACACTTAGAACAGGCGAGGACAGGTATACAGAGAATGACAAAGAGGTGTGTGAAGAACTCAACAAGACGTTCTAGGGGATCTTCACAATAGAACAAGGTGAGGACACTGTGCTAGGAGAGGAGTCAGTAAACCAGGCGGCCATGGAAGGGTTCGAAATTACGAGAAATGAGGTCAAGAGACAGCTGTTGCATCTGGACGTGAAAAAGGCTGTTGGACCAGACGGGATTTCACCATAGGTATTGAAAATGTGTGCAGAGGCACTCTGCTTGCCATTCTCCACAGTGTATAGTAGGTTACTGGAAACGGGAGACCTACCAGAAATATGGAAGACGGCTAATGTGGTCCCAATATACAAATAGAAGTGACAGACAAGAGGCACTGAACTACAGGCCAGTGTCCTTGACTTGTATACCATGCAAGGGGACGGAGAAGATCGTGAGAAAAAACCTAGTAAAACATCTGGAGAGAAGGAACTTCGTGACAAACCGCCAACAATCGTTCAGGGAGGGTAAATCTTGTTTTACAGGCTTAATAGAATTCTACGACTAGGTAACAAAGAGAAGGCTGGGCGGAGTGCATTTCCTTTGACTGTCGGAAAGCCTTTGACACATCCACAAGAGGCTGGTGCGTAAACTGGAGAGACAGGCAGGAGTGACTGGTAAGGTGCTCCGGTGGGTAAGGGAGTACCTAAGCAATTGGAAGCAGAGAGTTACAGTGAGGGGAGAGACTTCAGAATGGCGTGAAGTCACCAGTGGAGTCCCACAGGGCTCTGTGCTTGGACCTATCCTGTTTCTGATATAAGTAAATGATCTACCGGAGGGTATTGACTCATTCCTCTCATTGTTTGCTGACGTCGCCAAAAATATGAGAAGGATTAAGACAGAGGAGGATTGCTTGAGGCTTCAAGAAGACCTGGACAAACTTACGGAACGGTCAAACAAGTGGTTGTTGGAGTTTAACCCAAGCAAATATAATGTAATGAAGATAGGTGTAGGAAGCAGGAGACCAGATACAAGGTATCATTTCGGAGATGAAATTCTTCACGAGTCAGAGAGAGAGACTTTGGGATTGATATCACGCCAGACCTGTCCCCTGAAGCCCATGTCAAGAGGATAACATCAACGGCATACGCCAGGATGGCCAACATGAGAACGGAATTTTCAAACTTGTGTAAGGAATCATTCAAAACTTTGTATACCACATATGTCAGACCAATCTTGGGGTATGCAGCTCTAGCATGGAGTTCATATCTAGTCAAGCATAAGACTAAACTGGAGAAGGTTCAAAGGTTTGCCACCAGACAAGTACCCGAGCTGAAAGGTATGAGTTACGACAAGAGACTACGGGAGTTAAACCTCACGTCTTTGGAAGACAGAAGAGTTAGGGGGACATGATCACCACATCCAATATTCGCAGGAATTGATAGGGTAGATAAGGACAGGCTATTTAACCCAAGGCGGCACACGCACTATGGGACACAGATGGAAACTGAGTGCTCAAATAAGCCACAGTGATATTAGAAAGAACTATTTTAGTATCAGAGTGGTTGACAAATGGAATGCATTAGGAAGTGATGTGGTGGAGGCTGACTCCATACACTGTTTCATATGAAGATATGATAGAGCCAAGTAGGCTCAGGACCCTGTACACCAGTTGATTGACAGTTGAGAGGCGGGACCAAAGAGCCAGAGCTCAATCCCCGCAAGCACAAATAGGTGAGTACAAATAGGTGAGTACACGCACAGACTCACACACATACACAGGGGGGCCGGTAACTGAGTAGACAGCACGCTTGATATGTAGTCATGTGGACCGGGATTCAACTCCCGGGGCCAGCAGAAACAAATGGTCAAAGTTTCTTTCACCCTGATATATCTGTTACCTAGCAGTAACTAGGTACCTGGGAGTTAGACAGCTGTTACGGGCTGCTTCCTGGGGTTGGGGGGTGTGGATAGAGGGGTGGAAATTAGTTAGTATTTAGTAACAGTTGATTGATTGAAAGTTGAGAGGCGGGCCGAAAGAGCAGAGCTCAACCCCCGCAAGTACAACTAGGTGATTACACTGAAAAAGATCAGAGGTATGCCACTAGGCTAGTCCCAGAACTAAGAAGCATAAGCTACAAGGAAAGGCTGCATGCAATGCACCTCATGACACTGAAAAACAGAAGTGTAAAGGGAGACATGATCACTACTTACAAAATATTCAGAGGAATTTACAAGGTAGATAAGGATAAACTGTTTAACATGGATGGTATGCAAACAAGGGGACACAACTGGAAATTGAAAACCCACATGAGCTACAGGGACGTCAGAAAGAACGTTTTCAGTGTCTGAGTAGTTAACAGTTGGAATGCATTAGGCAGTGATGTGGTGGAAGCTAACTCCATACACAGTTTCTAATGTAGATATGATAGAGCCCAGTAGGCTCAGGAATCTGTACACCAGTTGATTGACAGTTGAGAGGTGGAGTAGTGAAAATGGCCCCTATGACCGCCAATTTTGCTTTCTTTCCATGCCGGTCATAGTCGTGCGGGGGAGGGGGGGATTTCCATTTTTCCCCAATGTTGGTCATAGTCGCAGGGTTGTTTCATATTTTTTCGCCATGCCGGTCAAAGTCGCAGGGGTGTTTACATTTTTCCCGACGATCGTCTGTAGCCCAGGGCGTGTTTCTCAATTTTTATTTGTCAGTACCTCGTAGTCTCCAAATGTTTTTATTCATTTATCGTCTGCTACTGTCCATCATATGTAATTTTCTTAAATGGTTCATTAAAACAGCTCCCTTCTAGCCCTACTATTAAGCTCAAGGGGATTAAACTGCAGGTTTCCGCCGTACAAAATTTTTGTTACCTCAGTGACTCTGCAATGGTCAATGACGTCATCCTGTCTTCATCTTCTCTGTATAAGACCGTTTTCTGTTATGGTATATTTATTCCCCATTTCCATATATATGGTAAAGAGGATTAAATTAGCGGCTCCCGTCTAGGGTGTGTTCATCTCCTCAGCAACCACCATTCATCTTCCCACATTAAGCTCGTTTTTCCTTAGTGAGATATTTCCATACTGTTGCCCATTTTTTTTACCAAAGTTCATTTTCTAGCTAAGATCGCATATTGAACATTAGAAATGAAATTGCATAAGGTCTTTTACAGGGTGTCATATTTACTTTTCCAATCTATGTTAACCAAAACATCAACACTCACTATTAGATGAACTGCAATAGGTCAATACCCTATTAATACCCCCTTTCATCTCCATTTATACACATCAATAATGCAATTCTATTAATATTCAGAAGGTTCTATTAATCCCCTTTACTTATCTGGGAGCTTCATATTTAGTGTCCGGCCTAGGATCGTTTATTGAGCAAAGGAATGAATGAAATGCACTATCAACTCATACGAAACAAAGAGGAGCAACACAGAGCATGAACTATCATGCATCTCAGCCTTCAACCCTGTTACCAAACCAGTATTTACCCAGTTTTCTTTCTTAAATCTAAACTTATCCAATTTATACACATTGTTTCGTGTTATGTTTCGTGTCGAAACTTATTAGCCTATTAATATCCCGTTTGTTATTTCCATTCATCCATTTGCACACATCTATCATGTTACCCCTCTAATTCTTCTCCTTTCTAGAGAATATAATTTAAGCTTTGTTAATCTTTCTTCAAAGGATCATTTATCTACATATCCTATTCGTATGAAGCAGACATAGGATTACTACTGAATTCCAGTTGAAGTCTCCAAGTGCGTGCCAATATTTGTTATATAATTTTTAAAAACAAGCTGCTTTTAAAAACAACAACAATTATGAAACGCTATAGCTAGATATCGTACTATAGTCCACAAGTAGTTACCGTACATCTGGTAGCTCAGCGAATTAGAAGCTGTGTTCATAGGCTAGTAAACTGTCCTCACATCCATCAAATAGCAGCCTAAATGTCGGCCCACAATTCATCCATCTAGCAACTCAACTGGATCTTAGCCACTATATTCAAAGGTTATGCATTCACAAACCTCAAAAAATCATAATCTTGCTACACAAATCAGCTAACTTGTTTCTAAACCAACAATCACAAATACATACATACCTACACAAACTTCACAACCCATACATACATATGCAATGGCGAGTTTTTTCACCATTGCCCAATTTAATCAGATGTAATTTATACCATATTAATCCCTATAATGTATTAAGAATAAGATTTCAACAACGTCCGTAGCTCATTCAGTCCAAGAAATCTTTAATTTTTGCACTGTTAATTCATATTAATGCATACCAATTATTAAATACCCAAATATTATTAAATACCCAATTATATTAAAACACATCGAATAGTGTAATTACATGAATAAATACCCCACCTTCATACTATTCATATGGATAAACCAGGGTGTATATGTCCCATTTTAAATAAATATATTACTAATTATTCATAAAAACTAGAGTTGTGATAAGGCGCACTAAATATAATAATTTAACCTCATTAACACAAAATGCAGCACTTGTACTTACACTAAAAATACACAAAATCAAAAACTCCAGTATAAAACACGAACACATTTACACACAATAGCATTTACACACAAATTATTTCAACACAAATATACCATTTACACACAAATATACCATTTACACACAAAACTACGAAATTTACATACGAAATATGTCATTAATGCTAAAAAAAAATATTATTTACATGCAAAATATGTCATTAATGCTAAAAAAAAATATACTATTTACATGCAAAATATAACATTTACACATAAAATATACCATTTACACATAAAATATACAATTTACACACAAAATAGGTCATTTACACACAAAATATGACATTTATACACAAAATACGACATTTGTACACAACATATTAGTTTGCACACAAAATATATCATTTACACCCACACTCTTGCATTTACACACAAAATATATAATCCCGTTTATAAACACACACACCAAAATTTACCATTTACACAAAACTATGTCATAAACATCATTTTTACAAAATACCCACACAGTGCCACCTAAACCCCCAATTACACCCCTGGCACAATGACAGTTAATACACAACAGGCGCAAATGCACAACTCATCCATATACAATTACATACCTGCCCAATTAATACACAACTTCCTCAACTATTAAACATCTTTCGCAAATATTTGCATAAATTGCATAAATACAAACAAATACATATCCAGAATAAATACATACAATACATAACTAGCTCAAATACGTAAAATACACACTAGCACAAATATGAACAATACACAACTAGCACATATGCATTAAATGCACATTTCCATAATTCCCACATATACTTACAAAGCATGTACAATTATTATAGAACTTGCACAAACAATACACAACTTGCATAATATTTTTCTACGTATGTTTAGAACGTCATTTATAATATGCCGAGTTTAACCATCTCCCAAAAAGCCTGAATTTCACATATATGAATTTTATATCTGGCTTCCTATGAACTCAATATAAAAACACACATTTATTTCCATAAATATTTCAACATTATTAGAGGTAAACAATTCATCTAGCATATATACATCGTGTTTAATAACTTATTATTACCCCCACCCACCTTGTTGCATCATCTCCAATCATTCCACCCATATTTCTTTAGGCAAACCATCCAACAGGCTCATTGGTTCTAGCCTGTCCTAACATAACTATATTATGTTAGGACACGTTGGGTTAGGTAAGGTCAGTAATGGCTATGCTAATTATAGCAAATTTACTATATCCTATCAAAAATGCATCCTATTAAAACCTAAATTGATCAAAATCTACAACAAATTTTACATATGCTTCCAAAATTTGACCAAATTCAACTTAGCAAATGCTAAACTAACTAAATATAAGCATCCCATATCCTCAGATACAATTCTATGTCACCTCTGTCTATTCATTACATGAGCTAGCTATAGGTCGAACCCTGACAGGTAAATTTACATTATTTTATGAAAACACTAGTTCATTACCCCTAAGATATTATATATCCTACCATACACAACCTCACCTAACCTGACCTAGTATATCCAAAGCTAGATTTGATTAAAATTGGGGGAAATTTATGCTATCCCAGCTAAATTTTTGCCTAATTTATGACATTTTTCCACCAAATTCACCCACAATATACCAAAATTTAGGTAATTTAATAAATTTTCACCATATCATATCATATAACAGAGCCCAATTTATCCAAGTTTAACCTATTACATCTAAATTTAATGAATATTAACAATATCCAACATCCAGGCTTAACATATGCCCCCATTCAAAGATTACAGCATCCATATTCTCACATACAACCCTATGTAGTCTTTCTTCACCTATCACAAGAGCTAGCTAAACTCTAACCCAAATAGGATAATATTCTAAGTAAGCAAGGTCATTACCCCTAATATATTATATATCCTACCATACACACCCTACCTAACCTGAATTAGCACATCCAAAGCTAGATTTGATTAAAGTTGTTACAAAATTTATGCTGTCCCACCTAAATTTTATCTTAATTTAAGACAATCTCCACCCAAATATACTCAATGTTATGTATCACAGCACTGCCAAAGCCCATTTTACCCTAGTTTTCATCTATTCCAACCTAACCTACACTACCTTACCTAACCTGACCTAGCATATCCAAAGCTAGATTGATTAAAGTTGGTGAAATTTATGCTGTTTCACCGAAGTTCAACCTAATTTTGTGACAATTTACACCAAATATACTCCAAATATGTTGTATCATAGCACAGTCAAAGCCTATTTTACCCAAGTTTCACCTATTTCATCTAAACTTCCAATATCCAACATCCAGTCTTGGCACAACATCCCCCATTCCCAAGACCATTTCCTAGAGCTAGTGTTGTATCCGTTTAACTATTTCCAATTTCCAGATTAGTTTACCATCATCAATCCTACAAACCAGACCTAACCTAACCTATCCTAACACAACATTAGGTAATATTATCCAAATTATCCCAATTTGTATCAATTCTACTAAATTTATCCTAATTATATCAGACCAAAACCCTCAAATTCTACTAAATGTACCTATGCACATCACATCCAGAGCATGAGTTGACTGTTAGAACTATTAGTGTCTACTTCCAACTTCCATTCCACCCTAGATTACACCTAATTGTGCTAATATATTATTATTAGAAGTGTGTTTGTTACTATGTATTTTCTTCATATTACCACAACTCAACCACCTTGGACCTGACCTCTGATATGACATATACTCAGAAAAATGTTGATTTCATATATACACCTAATTGCCCGTGCCTAACGTGCAGGAATCTTGGTGCTTTATTGAATATTGTATCTATATTCTTAGAAAAGTGAAGTTTTGGAAATGATCTAACAGCACTGTTCCTAACCTGCTTGGATCTTTGTTTGAACATTGTATCCATATTCATGGAAAAGTGATGTTTTGAATATGAACCTAACTGCCTTTCGCCTATCAAATTTGGAATTATGTTCAATATTATACCTATATTGTTGGGTAAGTTTTTTGTTTTTACACATCAACTCAGCCACCCTGTGCCTAACCTCCATTTGGAGGGAGGAAAAGTATTGTTTGTGCATCAACCCAACCGCCCTGGACCTAACCACTAATATATGTATCTTGGTTCAATATTGTATCACATTCTTAGCAATGTTTTTTTCACATCAATACAATCATCCCAATATAAGCTATATATTGCTTATATTACAACATACATGTGTTGTTGTTTATATAACTGGAATATAAGCTATTTATTATAAACTATTATTGTGAACTAATATTGGAAGTGGAGTGTCTTGAATGTTTTATGCCTAGGTTGATCATATATATGAATGAGATTGGGTGGATATATTTAGGAGCTGCCTCGTATGGGCTAATAGGCCTACTGCAGTTACCTTCATTCTTATGTTCAGCTCACCTGCTATGTTGCCAGACGCACGGTTCATATGAATTGTGGTACGACATTTGGGTCTTACCCAAATCGCTATAGGTCGCTATTTTACTTTTTGAACTTTTCATTGCATACTGAATGATTACAGTTGTGGATGACTGTAATGTATATTGTTAAGCCTGTGAGGCAGTTAGGTTAGGTTGGGGATGGTTAGTATAGCCATTTTCTGAATATATACATTTAAAAAACTACATAAAAGTAGGATGCCAAGGCCTCAGTGCGCATCTTGTGACGTCATTCACAGTTGAAAAGTCGGGTTGCTGTGGGCCTTGACACACATCTGCTAATGACAGCCAATATTTAATCTCTTTACTGGAACTGCTTTTGTGACGTCGCTAAGACAACGGGTCTGATTACTGTAGCATGCATTTATTATAGGTTAGGTTAGGATGGTTTGGGTTTGGTAGGGTTGAAGAATTTAATATCCGAAAAATAAGAGCAATGATACACTGAGCTGAGATATGAGCAAATACAACGCATCATGACGTAGCTGGTTATGACACTGAACAATTGAGCTATTGAGAGATTAAGAGAATGTGCTAATTAGAGGTGGATACCCTCCTTGAAACTGCTTGTGTTACGTTGGCTAAAAGCAATGTACCCATTAGTGGATCAAACCGCACTGGGGATCATGACGTCATGAGAACATCAAAGTGCCTATTCTTTAGCAGAAGGCCTATTTTAAACATACGACGCAGCTTCTACTCAATCTAGTTCTTATATATGTAGACTGAATGAGTATTTTGATTCGATATATGATGCAATGAGGTGTTTTTGAGCATTAATGAGACATACACCGGATTAGCAATGTGGGAGGAATAAATGAAAATGAATAATGTCATAGCTTTTTTAAAACTTTGATAACATATATTGGCATGCACTTGGAGACTTTAACAGGAATTCAGTAGTAATCCCATGTCTCTTTCATACGAATAGGAGATGTGGATAAATGATCCTTTGAAGAAACATTGACAAAGCTTTAATTATATTTTCTAGTAACGCGAAGAATTAGAGGGGTAACATGACAGAAGTGTGCAAGTGGATTAATGGACGTAACAAACGGGATATTAATAGGCTAATAAAAGTTTCAACACGAGACAAAACACGAAACAATGGGTATAAATTGGATAAGTTTAGATTTAGAAAAAAGAACTGGGTAAATACTGGTTAGGTAACAGGGTTGAAGGCTGAGATGCATGATAGTTCATGCTCTGTGTTGCTCCTCTTTGTTTCGTATGAGTTGATAGTGGATTTCATTCATTCCTTTGCTCAATAAACAATCCTAGGCCGGACACTAAATATGAAGCTCCCAGATAAGTAAAGGGGATTAATAGGACCTTCTGAATATTAATAGAATTACATTATTGATGTGTATAAAAAGAGATGAAAGGGAATATTAATTGGGAATAGACCTACTGCAGTTCATCTAATAGTGAGTGTTGATATTTTGGTTAACATAGATTGTTAAAGTAAATATGAGACCCTGTAAAAGGCCTTATGCAATTTTATTTCTTACGTTCAATATGCGATCTTAGCTAGAAAATTAACTTTGACAGTAAAAAAAAAAAATGGGCAACAGTATGGAAATATCTCACTAAGGAAAAACGAGCTTAATGTGGGAAGATGAATGGTGGTTGCTGAGGAGATGAACACACCCTAGACGGGAGCCGCTAATTTAATCCTCTTTACCATATATATGGAAATGGGGAATAAATATACCATAACAGAAAACGATCTTATACAGAGAAGATGAAGACAGGATGACGTCATTGACCATTGCAGAGTTATCTTGAGGTCATCTGGAGATGATTTCGGGGCTTTAGTGTCCCCGCGGCCCGGTCCTCGACCAGGCCTCTACCCCCAGGAAGCAGCCCGTGACAGCTGACTAGCACCCAGGTACCTATTTTACTACTAGGTAACAGGGGCATTGGGTGAAAGAAACTCTGCCCATTGTTTCTCGCCGGCGCCCGGGATCGAACCTGGGACCACAGGATCGCAAGTCCAGTGTGCTGTCCGCTCGGCTGACCGACTCCCTTAGGGTCACTGAGGTAACAAAATTTTAGTGCGACGGAAGGCTGCAGTTTAATCCCCTTGTGCTTACTAGTAGGGGCTAGAAGGGAACTGTTTTAATTAACCATTTAGGAAAATTACATATAATGGACATTAGCAGACGATAAATGAATGAAAACATTCGGAGACTACGAGGTACTGACGAATTAAAATTGAAAAATACGCCCTGGCTAGAGGCTACCGTCGGGAAAAATGAAAATTACCCTTGCGACCATGACCGGCATGGGGGAAAAGTAAACTTGCCGGTCATAGGGGCCATTTCCACTACTAGGCGGGACCAAAGATCCAGAGCTCAACCCCTGCAAGCACAACTAGGTGAGTACACCACTAAACACACACACACACTCACACTTATGATACGTATATATACGGGGGCGCCGGTGGCAGTGTGGATAGAATGCCCGAAACGCTGCGCGTGCTAGTGGCTTTACAAGACTGTAATTACCATATTTGTATCCTCACATTCCTTATGTACATTCTTGTATATGCATAAATAAGTAAATAAATAAATGCTGAACACAGTTGAGAGGCAGGACTAAAGAGCCAAAGCTCAACCCCCGCAAGCAAAAATAGGTGAGTGAATGAACATGAGTACAGACACACAGGCGCCCGCGGAAAACTAAAATGGGCAGAGTTTCTTTCACCCTGATGGACCTGTTACCTAGCAGTATATACGTTGCTGGGAGTTAGACAGCTGTTACGGGCTGCTTTCCTGGTTTGTGTGTGTGTGTGTGTGTGTGCGTGTACTCACCTAATTGTACTCACCCAATTGTGCTTGCGGGGGTTGAGCTCTGGCTCTTTGGTCCCGCCTCTCAACCGTCAATCAACTGGTGTACAGATTCCTGAGCCTATTGGGCTCTATCATATCTACATTTGAAACTGTGTATGGAGTCAGCCTCCACCACATCACTTCCTAATGCATTCCATTTACTAACTACTCTGACACTGAAAAAGTTCTTTCTAACGTCTCTGTGGCTCATTTGGGTACTCAGCTTCCACCTGTGTCCCCTTGTTCGCGTCCCACCAGTGTTGAATAGTTCATCCTTGTTTACCCGGTCGATTCCCCTGAGGATTTTGTAGGTTGTGATCATGTCCCCCCTTACTCTTCTGTCTTCCAGTGTCGTGAGGTGCATTTCTCGCAGCCTTTCCTCATAACTCATGCCTCTTAGTTCTGGGACTAGTCTAGTAGCATACCTTTGGACTTTTTCCAGCTTCGTCTTGTGCTTGACAAGGTACGGGCTCCATGCTGGGGCCGCATACTCCAGGATTGGTCTTACATATGTGGTATACAAGATTCTGAATGATTCCTTACACAGGTTCCTGAACGCCGTTCTGATGTTAGCCAGCCTCGCATATGCCGCAGACGTTATTCTCTTTATGTGGGCTTCAGGAGACAGGTTTGGTGTGATATCAACTCCTAGATCTTTCTCTCTGTCTGTTTCATTAAGTACTTCATCTCCTATTCTGTATCCTGTGCCTGGCCTCCTGTTTCCACTGCCTAGTTTCATTACTTTGCATTTACTCGGGTTGAACTTCAACAGCCATTTGTTGGACCATTCACTCAGTCTATCCAGGTCATCTTGTAGCCTCCTACTATCATCCTCTGTTTCAATCCTCCTCATAATTTTTGCATCGTCGGCAAACATTGAGAGGAACGAATCTATACCCTCTGGGAGATCATTTACATATACCAGAAACAGTATAGGTCCAAGGACTGACCCCTGCGGGACTCCACTTGTGACGTCTCGCCAATCTGAGGCCTCACCCCTCACACAGACTCGTTGTCTCCTGTTGCTTAGGTATTCCTCTATCCACCGGAGTACCTTCCCTCTCACTCCAGCCTGCATCTCCAACTTTCGCACTAGCCTCTTGTGTGGTACTGTATCAAAGGCTTTCTGACAATCCACATGCGTGTGTGCGTGTGTGCGTGTGTGTGTGTGTGTGTGTGTGTGTGTGTGTCTGTGTGTGTCTGTGTGTGTCTGTGTACTCACCTATTTGTGCTTGCGGGGGTTGAGCTTAGGCTCTTTGGTGTGTGTGTGTGTGTGTGCGTGTGCGTGTGTGTGTGTGAGTGAGCGTGTATGTGTGTGTGCAAATAAATATATAACAAAAATAAAAATTTAGTAGTTGGTAACAGTTGATTGATTGACAGAGTAGATGCGGCCGAAAGAGCAGAGCTCATCCCACGCAAGCACAACTGGGTGAATACACACACACACACAAAAGTTTGCCACCAGACTAGTACCCGATCCGAGAGGTATAAACAACGAAAAGAGACTACAGGAATTAAACCTCCCGTCGCTGGAAGACAGACAAATTTGGGAGACATGATCACCACCTACATAATTCTCAAAGGAATTGATAAGGTAGTTAAAGACAGGCAATTTAACACAAGGAGCACACGCACTAGGGGACACAGGTGGAAACTGAGTGTCCAAATGAGGACCAGAGATAATAGAACTTTTTTAGTGTTAGAGTAGCTGAGAAATGGAATGCATTAGGAAGTGATGTGGTGGAGACTGACTCCATACACAGTTTCAAGTGTAGATATGGTAGAGCTCAATAGGCTCAGGAACCTGTACATCAGTTGATTGACGGCCGAGAACCGGGACCAAAGAGCCAGAGCTCAAACCCCGAAAGCAGAACTAGGCAAGTACACACACACGGTAGTCACAGAGGCTGGTCTCTCCGCACTCTCACGTTTAGGGATTAAAGTATAATACCTGCACTCTCCCCCTACTGTAATACCTGCCATCTGCCACTCTGTAATACCTGCCATCTGCCACACTGTAATACCTGCCATCTGCCACTCTGTAATACCTGCCATGTGTCACTGTAATACCTGCCATCTGCCACTCTGTAATACCTGCCATGGGTCACACTGTAATACCTGCCATCTGCCACTCTGTAATACCTGCCATCTGCCACACTGTAATACCTGCCATCTGCCACACTGTAATACCTGCCATCTGCCACACTGTAATACCTGCCGTCTGCCACACTGTAATACCTGCCATCTCCCACTCTGTAATACCTGCCATCTGCCACACTGTAATACCTGTCATCTGCCACACTGTAATACCTGCCATCTGCCATACTGTAATACCTGCCATCTGCCACTCTGTAATACCTGCCATCTGCCACTCTGTATTACCTGCCATCTGCCACTCTGTAATACCTGCCATCAGCCATTCTGTAATACTTGCCATCTGCCACTCTGTAATACCTGTCATCTGCCACTCTGTAATACCTGCCATCTGCCACACTCTAATACCTGTCATCTGTCACCCATACTGTAATACCTGCTATCTGCCACTCTGTAATACATACCATCTGCCACTCTGTAATACCTGCCATCTGCCACACTGAAATACTTGCCATTTGCCACCCTGTAATACCTGCCATCTGCCACACTCTAATACCTGCCATCTGCCACACTTTAATAACTGTCATCTGCCACACTGTAATACCTGCCATCTGCCACACTGAAATACTTGCCATCTGCCACACTGTAATACCTGCCATCTGCCACTCTGTAATACATACCATTTGTCACTCTGTAATACATACCATCTGCCACACTGTAATACATACCATCTGCCACTCTGTAATACATACCATCTGCCACACTGAAATACTTGCCATTTGTCACCCTGTAATACCTGCCATCTGCCACACTGTAATACCTGCCATCTGCCACACTGAAATACTTGCCATTTGTCACCCTGTAATACCTGCCATCTGCCACACTGAAATACTTGCCATTTGCCACACTGTAATATCTGCCATCTGCCACACTGTAATACCTGCCTTCTGCCACTCTGTAAAACCTGCCTTCTGCCACTCTGTAAAACCTGCCGTCTGCCACTATGAAATACCTGCCATCTGCCACTCTGTAATACCTGCCGTCTGCCACTCTGTAATACCTTCCGTCTGCCACTCTGTAATATCTGCCGTCTGCCACTCTGTAATACCTGCCGTCTGCCACTGTAATACCTGATGTCTGCCACTCTTTAAAACCTATCGTCTGCCACTCTATAATACCTGCCCTCTGTCACTCTGTAATACCTGCCCTCTGCCACTCTGTAATACTTGCAATCTGCCACTCTGTAATACATGCCATCTGCCACACTGAAATACTTGCCATCTGCCACCCTGTAATACCTGCTATCTGCCACACTGTAATACCTCCCATCTGCCATTGTAATACCCGCCATCTGCCACACTAATATATCCGCCATCTGCTACTCTGAAATACCTGCCATCTGCCACACTGTAATACCTGCCATCTGCCACACTGTAATACCTGCCATCTGCCACACTGTAATACCTGAAATCTGGCACCCCAGTGCAGTACCTGCCTTCTGCCACTCTGTAATACTTGCCATATGCCACTCTGTAACACCTGCCATCTGCCACTCTATAATACCTGCCATCTGCCACTCTGTAATATCTACCATCTGCCACACTGCAATGCCAGTCATATGCCACTGTAACACCTGCCATCTGCCACTCTGTAATACCTGCCATCTGCCACTCTGTAATACCTGCCATCTGCCACTCTATAATACCTGCCATCTGCCACTCAGTAATACCTACCATCTGCCACACTGCAATGCCAGTCATATGCCACTGTAACACCTGCCATCTGCCACTCTGTAATACCTGCCATCTTCCACACTGAAATACTTGCCATTTGCCACTCTGTAATACCTGCCATCCGCCACTCTGTAATATCTGCCATCTGCCACACTGTAATACCTGCCATCTGCCACACTAATACCTGCCATCTGCCACTCTGTAATACCTGCCATCTGCCACTCTGTAATATCTGCAATCTGCCACTCTGTAATACCTGCCATCTGCCACTGTAATAATTGCCATTTGCCACACTGTAATATCTGCCATCTGCTACTCTGTAATACCTGCCATCTGCAACTCTGTAATACCGGCCACTGCCACTCTGTAATACCTGCCATCTGCCACTCTGTAATACCTGCCATCCGCCACTCTGTAATACCTGCCATCCGCCACTCTGTAATACCTGCCATCCGCCACTCTGTAATACCTGCCATCCGCCACTCTGTAATACCTGCCATCTGCCACTCTGTAATAACTGCCATATGCCACTCTGTAATATCTGCCATATGCCACTCTGTAATATCTGCCATCTGCCACTCTGTAATATCTGCCATCTGCCACTCTGCAATACCTGCCATCTGCCACTGTAATATCTACCATCTGCCACGCTGTAATACCTGCCATCTGCCACACTAATACCTGCCATCTGCCACTCTGTAATAACTGCCATCTGCCACTCTGTAATATCTGCCATCTGCAACTCTGTAGAACCTGCCAGCTGCCACTCTGTAAAACCGGCCATCTGCCACTCTAATACCTGCTATCTGCTACTCTGTAATACCTGCCATCAGCCACACTGAAATTCCTGCTATCTGCCACACAAACACCTGCCATCTGTCACTCTTTGATACCTGCCATCTGCCACTGTAATACCTGCCATCTATAACTCTGTAATACCTGCCATCTTCCACTGTAATATTTGCCATCTGCCACTTTAATTCCTGCCATCTACGACACTGTCATACCTGCCATCTGCCACACTGTTATATCTGCCATCTGCTACAATGTTTTACCTGCCATCTGCCACAATGTTATACCTGCCATCTACTACTCTGTAATACTTGCCACTCTGTAATACCTGCCATCTTCCACTTGTGACGATAATCTCCTTCAAGAGATTGAGCCTGCTCTTCCCTCCAAAAATACGTCGCAACAAATATATAAAACTACTATGGAAGAAATGTCCAACAACGACAACAACATCTCCAAGGTTTGCCAGAGCGCAAAACGTATGCAGCCAGGGACACCTGCTCAGCCTCAAACCGCTAAACTACCTGTCTTGTTGCCGGCTACTCGCTGATTGGCCGCCGGTCTGGCTGCAACTGCACTCCACCCACCATACTACTCGATGTCTGGGGCCGCCACGACCTCAGTCCTTAGAATATTCAGTGCTTTCATACGGTTAACACTTCTTCCTGGTAGACTGAGCTTTGGCTTATGTGTACTAAGAGAGGTGATAGCTTGAAGCCAATATTCCCGCACCTCTCATTTTATTGTATATTGCACAGCTTGTTATTGCTCCCTTGTCTTAACGTAACATTTCATTTTCCCATTTAATTATTCTTATTATTTTGATTGATTGATATTATTATACGAATTTGTATGTCCATTTTATTCATGTTTTGTTTATCTAACGTAATTAAAATTGCATTGTTAAAATTTACTTGTGTTTTGTGTGTCTTCTCCTTACCTTACCACAGACGAAGTTCCAGATTTTCTATTTTTTTTTAATTCTATATGACGAGGCCATACCCCTAGCTTTGAACAGCCGAACACCAACGCGTTACCGTCACACACTCTAATACCTGCCATCTGCCACTTTTTATTAATTGCCATTCTGTAGTACCTTCCATCTGCCATTCTGTAATACCTGCCACTTTGTAATACAAGTCATCTGCCTCCCTTTACCACCTGCCATATGCCACACTGTATTACCTTCCATTTTCCACTCAGTAATACCTACCATCTGCCACACTGCAATGCCAGTCATATGCCACTGTAACACCTGCCATCTTCCACTCTGTGATACCTGCCATCTGCCACTGTAACACCTGCCATCTGCCACTCTATAATACCTGAGATCTGCCACTCTGTAATACATGCCATCTGCCACTCTATAATACCTGCCATCTGCCACTCTGTAATACCTAATATCTGCCACACTGCAATGCCAGTCATATGCCACTATAACACCTGCCATTTGCTACTCTGAAATACCTGCCATCTGCCACTCTATAATACCTGCCATCTGCCACTCTGTAATACCTACCATCTGCCACACTGCAATGCCAGTCATATGCCACTGTAACACCTGCCATCTGCCACTCTGTAATATTTGCCATCTGCCACTCTGTAATACCTGCCATCTGCCACTCTGTAATACCTGCCATCTGCCACTCTGTAATACCTGCCATCTTCCACTCAGTAATACCTACCATCTGCCACACTGCAATGCCAGTCATATGCCACTGTAACACCTGCCATCTGCCACTCTGTAATACCTGCCATCTGCCACTCTGTAATACCTGCCATCTGCCACTCTATAATACCTGCCATCTGCCACTCTGTAATACCTGCCATCTGCCACTCTGTAATACCTGCCATCTGCCACTCTATAACACCTGCCATCTGCCACTCTATAATACCTGCCATCTTCCACTCTATAATACCTGCCATCTGCCACTCTATAATACCTGTCATCTGCCACTCTATAATACCTGCCATCTGCCACTCTATAATACCTGCCATCTGCCACTCTGTAATACCTGCCATCTGCCACTCTGTAATACCTGTCATCTGCCACTCTGTAATACCTGCCATCTGCCACTCTATAATACCTGCCATCTGCCACTCTATAATACCTGCCATCTTCCACTCTATAATACCTGCCATCTGCCACTCTATAATACCTGTCATCTGCCACTCTATAATACCTGACATCTGCCACTCTGTAATACCTGCCATCTGCCACTTTATAATACGTGCCATCTGCCACTCTGTAATACCTGCCATCTGCCACTCTATAATACCTGCCATCTGCCACTCTATAATACCTGCCATCTGCCACTCTGTAATACCTGCCATCTGCCACTCTGTAATACCTGCCATCTGCCACTCTATAATACCTGCCATCTGCCACTCTATAATACCTGCCATCTGCCACTCTGTAATACCTGCCATCTGCCACTCTCTAATACCTGCCATCTGCCACTCTGTAATACCTGCCATCTGCCACTCTATAATACCTGTCATCTGCCACTATAATACCTGCCATCTTCCACTCTATAATACCTGCCATCTGCCACTCTATAATACCTGTCATCTGCCACTCTATAATACCTGCCATTTGCCACTCTGTAATACCTGCCATCTGCCACTCTATAATACGTGCCATCTGCCACTCTGTAATACCTGCCATCTGCCACTCTATAATACCTGCCATCTGCCACTCTATAATACCTGCCATCTGCCACTCTATAATACGTGCCATCTGCCACTCTATAATACGTGCCATCTGCCACTCTATAATACCTGCCATCTGCCACTCTGTAATACCTACCATCTGCCACACTGCAATGCCAGTCATATGCCACTGTAACACCTGCCATCTGCCACTCTGTAATATCTGCCATCTGCCACTCTGTAATACCTGCCATCTCCCACTGTAATAACTGCCATCTGCCACACTGTAATATCTGCCATCTGCTACTCTGTAATACCTGCCATCTGCAACTCTGTATTACCTGCATTCTGCCACTCTGTAATACCTGCTATCTGCCACTCTGTAATACCTGCCATCCGCCACTCTGTAATACCTGCCATCCGCCACTCTGTAATACCTGCCATCCGCCACTCTGTAATACCTGCCATCCGCCACTCTGTAATACCTGCCATCCGCCACTCTGTAATACCTACCATCTGCCACACTGTAATACCTGCCATCTGCCACTCTGTAATAACTGCCATCTGCCAATCTGTAATAACTGCCATCTGCCACTCTGTAATATCTGCCATCTGCCACTCTGTAATACCTGCCATCTGCCACTGTAATATCTGCCATCTGCCACACTGTAATACCTGCCATCTGCCACACTAATACCTGCCATCTGCCACTCTGTAATAACTGCCATCTGCCACTCTGTAATATCTGCCATCTGCAACTCTGTAGAACCTGCCAGCTGCCACGCTGTAAAACAAGCCATCTGCCACTCTAATACCTGCTATCTGCTACTCTGTAATACCTGCCATCAGCCACACTGAAATTCCTGCCATCTGCCACACTAACACCTGCCATCTGTCACTCTTTGATACCTGCCATCTGCCACTGTAATACCTGCCATCTATAACTCTGTAATACCTGCCATCTTCCACTGTAATTTTTGCCATCTGCCACTATAATTCCTGCCATCTACGAAACTGTCATACCTGCCATCTGCCACACTGTTATATCTGCCATCTGCTACAATGTTTTACCTGCCATCTGCCACAATGTTATACCTGCCATCTACTACTCTGTAATACTTGCCACTCTGTAATACCTGCCATCTGCCACACAGTAATACCTTCCATCTGCCACTCTGTAATACCTGCCATCTTCCACTCTAATACCTGCCATCTGTCACTTTTTATTAATTGCCATTCTGTAGTACCTTCCATCTGCCATTCTGTAATACCTGCCACACTGTAATACCTGCCACTTTGTAATACTAGTCATCTGCCTCCCTTTACCACCTGCCATATGCCACACTGTATTACCTTCCATCTTCCACTCAGTAATACCTACCATCTGCCACACTGCAATGCCAGTCATATGCCACTGTAACACCTGCCATCTGCCACTCTGTAATACCTGCCATCTGCCACTCTGTAACACCTGCCATCTGCCACTCTATAATACCTGCCATCTGCCACTCTGTAACACCTGCCATCTGCCACTCTATAATACCTGCCATCTACCACTCTATAACACCTGCCATTTGCTACTCTGAAATAAATGCCATCTGCCACTCTATAATACCTGCCATCTGCCACTATGTAATACCTACCATCTGCCACACTGCAATGCCAGTCATATGCCACTGTAACACCTGCCATCTGCCACTCTGTAATACCTGCCATCTGCCACTCTGTAGTACCTGCCATCTTCCACTCAGTAATACCTACCATCTGCCACACTGCAATGCCAGTCATATGCCACTGTAACACCTGCCATCTGCCACTCTGTAATACCTGCCATCTGCCACCCTGTAATATCTGCCATCTGCCACACTGTAATACTTGCCATCTGCCACACTGTAATACCTGCCTTCTGCCACTCTGAAAACCTGCCTTCTGCCACTCTGTAATACCTGCCGTCTGCCACTATGAAATACCTGCCATCTGCCACTCTGTAATACTTGCCACACTGTAATACCTGCCACTTTGTAATACTAGTCATCTGCCTCCCTTTACCACCTGCCATATGCCACACTGTATTACCTTCCATCTTCCACTCAGTAATACCTACCATCTGAAACACTGCAATGCCAGTCATATGCCACTGTAACACCTGCCATCTGCCACTCTGTAATACCTGCCATCTGCCACTCTGTAACACCTGCCATCTGCCACTCTATAATACCTGCCATCTGCCACTCTGTAACACCTGCCATCTGCCACTCTATAATACCTGCCATCTGCCACTCTGTAATACCTGCCATCTGCCACTCTATAATACCTGCCATCTACCACTCTATAACACCTGCCATTTGCTACTCTGAAATACCTGCCATCTGCCACTCTATAATACCTGCCATCTGCCACTATGTAATACCTACCATCTGCCACACTGCAATGCCAGTCATATGCCACTGTAACACCTGCCATCTGCCACTCTGTAATACCTGCCATCTGCCACTCTGTAATACCTGCCATCTGCCACTCTGTAATACCTGACATCTGCCACTCTGTAGTACCTGCCATCTTCCACTCAGTAATACCTACCATCTGCCACACTGCAATGCCAGTCATATGCCACTGTAACACCTGCCATCTGCCACTCTGTAATACCTGCCATCTGCCACCCTGTAATATCTGCCATCTGCCACACTGTAATACTTGCCATCTGCCACACTGTAATACCTGCCTTCTGCCACTCTGAAAACCTGCCTTCTGCCACTCTGTAATACCTCCCGTCTGCCACTATGAAATACCTGCCATCTGCCACTCTGTAATACTTGCCATCTGCCACACTGTAATACCTGCCATCTGCCACTCTATAATACCTGCCATATGCCACTCTGTAATACCTACCATCTGCCACACTGCAATGCCAGTCATATGCCACTATAACACCTGCCATTTGCTACTCTGAAATACCTGCCATCTGCCACACTCTAATACCTGCTATCTGCCACTCTGTAATACCTGCCATCTGCCATACTGAAATACCTACCATCTGCCACTCTGTATTACCTGCCATCTGACACTCTGTAATACGTGTCATCTGCCACTCTGTAATACATACCATCTGCCACTCTGTAATATCTGCCATCGGCCACTTTGTAATACCTGCCTTCTGCCACTCTGTAATACCTGCCGTCTGCCACTATGAAATACCTGCCATCTGCCACCCCAGTGCAGTACCTGCCATCTGCCACTCAGTAATACCTGCCTTCTGCCACTCTGTAATACTTGCCATCTGCCACTCTGTAATACCTGCCATCTGCCATTCTGAATATCTGTCATCTCCCACTCTGTAATACCGGCCTTCTTCCACTCTGTTATACCTGCCGTCTGCCACTCTGTAATACCTGCCGTCTACCACTCTGTAATACCTGCCGTCTGCCACTCTGTAATACCTTCCGTCTGCCACTCTGTAATATCTGCCGTCTGCCACTCTGTAATACCTGATGTCTGCCACTCTGTAATACCTACCGTCTGCCACTCTGTAATACATGACCTCTGCCACTCTGTAATACCTGCCCTCTGCCACTCTGTAATACTTGCAATCTGCCACTCTGTAATACATGCCATCTGCCACACTGAAATACTTGCCATCTGCCACTCTGTAATACCTGCTATCTGCCACACTGTAATACCTCTCATCTGCCATTGTAATTCCCGCCATCTGCCACACTAATATATCCGCCATATGCTACTCTGAAATACCTGCCATCTGCCACACTGTAATACCTGCCATCTGCCACACTGTAATACCTGCCATCTGCCACCCCAGTGCAGTACCTGCCATCTGCCACTCTGTAATACTTGCCATCTGCCATTCTGTAATACCTTCCATCTGCCACTCTGTAATACCTGCCATCTGCCACACAGTAATACCTGCCATCTGCTACACTGTAATACCTGCCATGTGCCACACTGTAATACCTGCCATCTGCCACTGTAATAACTGCCATCTGCCACTGTAATACCTGTCATCTGCCACTCTACAATACCTGCCATCTGCCACTCTGCAATACCTGCCCTCTGCCACTCTGTAATACCTGCCCTCTTCCACTCTGTAATACCTGCCCTCTGCCACTCTGTAATACATGCAATCTGCCACACTGTAATACCTGCCATCTGCCACACTGTAATACCTGCCATCTGCCACCCCAGTGCAGTACCTGCCATCTGCCACTCTGTAATACCTGCCTTCTGCCACTCTGTAATACCTGCCACGTGCAACACTGTAATACGTGCCATCTACAACTCTGAAATACGTTCCATCTGCCCTACTGTAATACCTGCCATCTGCCACTGCAATACCTGCCATCTGCCACTGTAATACCTGCCATCTGCCACTGTAATACCTGCCATCTGCCACGGTTTTCATCAGTTATATAGAAGGAGTGTTGTCATACCATTATAGTTGTGCACAATTGCCCCTTAACAACGGGCCTTTATTACCATAGCAAACTTCTCGTCAAGATTTTTCTCTTAGTTTTTCAACAAACTCTTTTATTGTGGCTCACAAAATCATAATATATTTTGTTTATCTGTTGTCAGTTGCTTGCTGTTTTGTACATAGATGTGTGAGTCTCTCCCAAAAATAATAGTATGTTGCAGAGATTTTAATTAGTAATTTAGATGCCTGATTTATCATGCAAAAATGATTCATTGGAAAAATATTATTTTCATTTTCCTTTGGGCCTAATATAATAGCGATATATAAAATCGTATTATATTGTGGGCATTTCAATGTTTCACTTAATTACCTGCTTTACCAAGCACTGTATAATCATGAACAATTTTACAGCAATAGTTGTGTGACGTTAAGTTTAAATCCTGTCAATAGTGCAACATAGCAATATGTTGCAGATGTGATGATACAATGTTGCTGTTCATCGCACATGCACCTTTACTACGGGTACTCATCTATTTGTATTCACCTAATTGTGCTTGCGGGGGCTGTCTCTTTGGTCCCGCCTCTCAACTGTCAATCAACTGATGTTCAGATTCCTGAGCCTACTGGGCTCTATTATACCTACATATGAAACTGTGTATGGAGTCAGCCTCCACCACATCACTTCCTAGTACATTCCACTTGTTAACTACTCTGGCACTGAAAAAATTCTTCCTAATGTCTCTGTGGCTTATTTGGGTACTAAGTTTCCACCTGTGTCCCCTTGTTCGTGTTCCACCCGTGCTGAAGAGTTTCTCTTTGTTCACCCTGTCAATTTTTTGAGAATTTTGTAGGTGGTTATCATGTCTCCCCTTACTCTTCTGATTTCCAGTGACGTGAGGTTCAGCTCCTCCAGCCTTTCCTCGTAGCTCATACCTCTCAGTTCCGGGACAAGACTAATGGAATACCGCTGAATCTTCTCTTTGTTTTGTGCTTAATTGGATATGGACCCCAGGCTGGAGCTGCATATTCCAGGATTGATTTGACATAAGTGGTATACAGGGTCCTGAACGATTCCTTACACAAGTTTATAAAGGCAGTGCTTATGTTGGCCAACCTAGCATATGCCGCTAATGACATCCTTTTGATATGGGCCTCTAGGGACATGTTCGGTGTGATCTCAACCCCCAAATCTTTCTCTCTATTTGAATCTTGTAGGATTTCACCTCCCAGATGGTACCTTGTGTTCAGCCTTCTGCTCCCTTCGCCTAATTTCATTACTTGACACTTTCCCTGAGTTGAACTTTAGTAGCCATTTTCTAGACCATTTCTCCAGTTTGTCCAGGTCATCCTGTAGTCTTTGTCTATCTTCATTTATCTTGATTCTTCTCATAATTTTTGCATCATCAGCAAAATATTGAGAGGAACGAGTTTATACCCTCTGGAAGATCATTTACATATATTAGAAACAAGATGGGTACAAGTACAGAGCCCAGTGGGACTCCGCTGGTGACATCTCGCCACTCTGATGATTCCCCCCCTCATCGTTCCTCGCTGATTCCTGTTGCTTAGATACTCCCTTATCCACTAGAGCACCTTACCTTTTACTCCTGCCTGTTGCTCAAACTTTTGCATCAGCCTTTTATGGAGTACTGTGTCAAAAGCTTTCAGACAGTCCATGAAAATGCAGTCTGCCCACCCTTCTCTTTGTTGCCTAAGTGGCAGGTATCACAGAGTGGCAGATGGCAGGTATTTCAGTGTGGCAGATGGGAGGTATTACAGTGTGGCATATGGCAGGTATTTCAGAGTGGCAGATGGCAGGTATTATAGTTTAGCAGATGGCAGGTATTACAGAGTGGCAGATGGCACGTATTACAGTGTGGCAGATGGCAGGTATTACAGTGTGGCAGATGGTAGGTATTACAGTGTGGCAGATGGCACGTATTACAGTGTGGAAGATGGGAGGTATTACGGTGTGACGGAAGGTATTACAGTGTGGAAGATGGCAGGTATTACAGAGTGGCAGATGATTTCACTACTGCTAAAGCAGTTTTTTTTTTCTACCACAAACGTAGCCACACATTTACGATGCTAACCACATACTGGTTTTACCCAGTATGACTCTATTAGTCAGTATGACTCACTATGTATGATTCTACCAGTATGATTAGTATTAACTCTAACCAGCATTTTCACTACTGCTAAAGCTGTAGTGAAAGGAACTTTATTCACGTAGGTGTATTTGGTGGTGGTGATGATGGTGATGGTGATGGTGGTGGTGGTGGTCGTTGTGGTGGGGGTGGTGGTTGTGATGGTGATGGTGATTGTAGTGGTGGTTGTGGTGGTGATGGATGTAATGGAGGTTGTGGTTGTAGTGGTGATGGTGATAGTGGTTGTGGTGGTGGTGGTGATGATGGTGTTAGTTGTAGTGGTGGAGGAGGTGGTTGTAGTGGTGGTGGTGGTGGTTGTAGTAGCGGAGGTGGTGGTTGTAGAGATGGTGGTTGTAGTGGTAGAGGTTGGGGTTGTATGGTGGAGGTGGTAGTTGTAATGGTGATGGTGGTTGTAGTGGTGGTGGGGGTGGTTGTAGTGTGGGTGGTGGTGGTAGTGGTGGTGGTGGTTGTTGTGGTGGAGGTGGTGGTGGTGGTTGTTGTATTAGTTATGGTAGTGGTGGTTGTAGTGGTGGCGGTGGTGGTTGTAGTGGTGGCGGTGGTGGTGGTGGTGGTTGTGGTTGCAGTGGTAGTGGTGATAATTGCAGTGGTGGTGGTGGTTTTTGTGGTGGAGGTGGTGGTTGAAGTAGTCGAGGTTGTAGTTGTAGTGGTGGAGGTGGTGGTGGTTGTCGAGGTGGCGGTGGTTGTCGTGGTGGTGTTGGTTGTAGTGGTGGAGGTGGTGGTGGTGGTTGTCGTGGTGGAGGTGGTGGTTGTCTTGGTGGTGGTTGTAGTGATGGGGGTGGTTGTAGTGTTGGAGGTGGTGACACAGTTGGAGGTGGTGACACAGAGACTACCACACTCACCAGTATCACTTCCAAAACTGGACAAACCATTGCCACAACAACACACCCAGGGTCAGGGTAGAGAGGAGGGAGAACTACCAAAACCTTCCAGAAGTGACACACAATATGGACAATCATTCATATTTGCAAACATTCAAGGTTTAAAGCCAAAGGCAAGAAATGAAGTTAAGTTCATAAATGGCCTCTTATTAGAGTCAAACTCAATATTTGGGGCATTCACGGAAACTCATACGAAAGATTACATGGATTGTGAAATCTGGATTCCAAATTATAATTTATATAGATGTGAGAGAGACAGTAGGTCAAATGGAGGAGTAGGTCTGAATATTAGAGAGGACTTGGCATACACAGAGCTACTAAACTCAACTAATGAGGTGGTAGAGATACTTGGAATTAAGGTAGAACAAATAAACCTAATTATTATTATTATTCTAATATATAAACCACCTGATACAACTTTTGAGGAATCCACAGAGCAGATGCACAAAATAGAGAACATCCTTGATAATCTAACGAACCCAGCACGAGACATTATCTTCCATGGAGATTTCAATTTACCAAGTCTATGATGGAGAATGGTAAACACAAATATCATAGCAGGGAATGACCCGGGAAATAACCAACCACAGGTCAGAGAACTTTTGAGATTCTGTGACAAATTCTCGCTCAATCAACAGATCCAAATAAGAACGAAAACACACTAGATTTGCTACTCACAAACAATAATGAACTTATCAAGAGATATTACAATCTCTGATACAACATTTTCAGACCATAAGCTCATTAAAGTGCGAACTAGCATAAATAACGGTAGTAGCTCTAAGAGACCCAACAAGCGAGAAGGAATATTCAATCAATTCAATTTCAACAATAAGAGGATTGACTGGGAAAAATAAATGTAGACCTTGCATCCATTCAATGGGAGACGGTCCTAAGCGACAAAACTCCCACATTGGGAAGAGATCAACTGACAGCTGAAGCATACAAGGCCTGCCTGAAGCACGTGCCTGTGAGGAGGGTCAGATAGAGGACCACTCTAGAAAGGGAACGCAGACGACTGTACAGGAGAAGGAAAAATATAACGGAAATGCTTAGGCAGACACGACCATCACAAGCAAGGAAAATAACCGTAACAGGGTGATCGAAGAAATAGAACAAACGTTGAAGCGATCATACGGGGCTGAGGAAATGGAATTGGAACAGAAAGCTATACAAGAGATAAAGAAAAATCCAAAATATTTTTTCACATATGCAAAATCAAAATAAAAAAACTCCACCAGTAATGGACCTTTAATTACAACTGAAGGTACGTACACAGAGGACAACAAAGAAATTAGTGAAATTCTAAGAAGCCAGTTTGAGGCTATGTTTAGCACACCAATAAACAACATGAATGTTGACCCACATAGCTCCGTTATGAATGACATTCAAGCTGCAGATAATATAACGGATATTAACACAAACTCGGAAGACTTTGAAAGAGAAATTGACAATCTGCCCATGCACTCAGCTCCTGGGCCTGACTCATGGAATTCAATATTCATAGAGAAATGTAAAGTACCAGTAGTGTGAGCACACAGCGTAATATGGAGAAAGAACCTGGATACAGGGGAGATACCAACAGCACTTAAATCTGCAGATATAGCACCGTTGCACAAGGGGGGGAGTAAAGCCTTGGCAAAAAATTATAGGCCAGTTGTATTAACATCACACATAATTAAAGTTCTTGAAAGAGTGATTAGGAATCAAATTTTTAGTTTTATGGAAAATAATGAGTTACATAACCTAGGACAACATGGATTTAGAGCAGGAACATCCTTTCTGTCACAGTTACTCAACCACTATGACAAAATCACAGAAGCTCTAGAAGAAGAGCAAAACGCAGAAGTAGTATACACAGACTTTGCAAAGGCATTCGACAAATGTGACCATGGAGTGATTGCACACAAAATGAGGTCAATGGGAACAACTGGTAAAGTAGGACGCTGGATACTTAATTTCCTGTCGAACAGAACACAAAGAGTAACAGTTAATCAAACAAAATCAAGTCCAAGCGCAGTTAAAAGCTCTGTACCTCAAGGTACAGTCCTTGCACCACTGCTGTTCCTTATTCTCATATCAGATGTAGACAAAAATACACGTCACAGCTTCGTGTCATCCTTTGCAGGTGACACAAAAATCAGCATGAAAATTACCTCTGCTGAAGACATAGAAAAATTACAAGCAGATATCAACAAAGTTTACGATTGGGCAGCAGAAAATTACATGATGTTTAACAGCGATAACTTCCAGGTACTCAGGTACGGCAAAAATGAGGTCCTGAAACATAATACAGGGTACAAAAAACAATCGAATCTGCCCATAATAGGTAAACAGCATGTCAAGAATTTGGGAATAATGATGTCCGACGATCTAACGTTCAGGGAGCATAACCAAGCAAATATTGCGTCAGCCAGAAAAAGGATAGGATGGATTACGAGAACTTTCAAATCCAGGGATCCCATCACGATGGTTGTACTCTTCAAGTCACTGGTGTTGCCCGGTCTCGAGTACTGCTCAGTACTCACTTTCCCAATCAGAGCAGGAGAGATTGCTGAAATAGAGGGAATACAGAGAACATATACGGCACGCATAGACGCGATAAAGCACTTAAATTATTGGGATCGTCTCAAAGCTCTCCAAAGAACTCACTAGAAAGGAGACGAGAGAGAGAGATACCGAATAATATACACATAGAAAATACTGGAAGGACAGGTCCCAAATCTGCACAGTAAAATAACAACGTACTGGAGTGAAAGATATGAAAGAAAATGCAGAATAGAACCTATGAAGAGCAGAGAAAACTGTATGAACATCAGAGGTCCGCGGCTGTTCAACGTCCTCCCAGCGACTGTAAGAGATATTGCCGGAACAACCGTGGACATCTTCAAGAGAAAACTAGACTCTTTTCGAAAAGACGTTCCGGACCAACAGGGCTGTGATGGGTATGCGGGCCACTCCAAGCAACAGCCTGGTGGACCAAACTCTAGCATGTCAAACCTGGCTTCGGGCCGGGCTTGGGGAGTAGAAGAACTCCCAGAACCCCCATCAACCAAATGGTTGTAGTGGTGGTGGTGGTTGTTGTGGTGGTGGTTGTAGTGGTGGTGGAGGTTGTAGTGGTTGTAGTGGTGGAGGTTGTAGTTGTGGTGGTGGTTGTAGTAGAGGTGGTGGTGGTTGTAGTAGAGGTGGTGGGGGTTGTAGTAGAGGTGGTGGTTGTAGTGATGGAGGTGGTGGTTGTAGTGGTGGTGGTGGTGGTTGTAGTGGTGGTGGTGATTGTAGTAGTGGTGGTGGTTGTAGTGGTGGTGGTGGATATAGTGGTGCAGGTGGTGGTTGTAGTGGTGGAGGTTGTAGTGATGGTGGTGGTGATGGTAGTAGTGGTGGTGGTGGTTGTAGTGATAGTGGCTGTAGTGATGGTGGTTGTAGTGGAGGTGGTGGTTGTAGTGGTGGAGGTGGTGGTTGTAGTTGAGAAGGTTGTAGTGATGGTGGTAGTAGAAGTTGTAATGGAGGTGGTTTAGTGGTGGTGGTGGTTGTAGTGGTGGTGATTGTGGTTGTGGTGGTGATTGCGGTTGTGGTGGTGGATGTAGTGGTGGTGATTGTGGTTGTGATGGTGGTGCTTGTATTGGTGGTTGTAGTGGTGATGGTTGTGGTTGTAGTGGTTGTGGTTGTAGTGGTGGTTTTAGTGGTTGTGGTGGTGGTGGATGTTGTGGTGGTGGTGGTGGTGGTGGTTGCAATGGTGATGGTGGTGGTGGTTGTAGTGGTGGAGGTGGTGGTTGTAGTGGTGGAGGTGGTGGTTGTAGTGGTGGTGGTGATGATTGTGGTTGTAGTGGGTGGTGGTGGTTGTAGTGGTGTAGGTGGTTGTAGTGGTGGTGGTGATTGTAGTGTGGTGTTGGTGGTGGTTGTAATGGTGGGGGTGGTGGTTGTAATAGTGGAGGTGGTGGTTGTAGTGGTGATGGTAGTGGTGGTGTTGGTTGTAATGATGTTGGTGGTTGTATTGGTGGTGGTTGTGGTGGTTGTAGGTGTGGTGGTGGTTGTAGTGGTGGGTGGTGGTTATAGTGGTTGTTGTGGTTGTAGTGGTGTTGGTTGTTGTGGTGGTTGTAGTGGTAGAGGTGATAGCTGCAGTGGTGGTGGTGGATGTGGTGGTGGTTGTGGTGGTTAAAGTAGTGGAGGTGGTGCTTGTAATAATGGAGGTGATGGTGATTGTAGTGGTGGTGGTGGTTGCGGTGGCGGTTGTTTTGTAGTGGTGATGGTGTTTGTAGTGGTGGTAGTTGTAGTGGTGGTGGTGGTGGTGATTGCAGTGGTGGTGGTTGTGGTTGTAGTTGTGGAGCTGGTGTTAGTAGTGAAGGTGGTTGTAGTGGTGGTAGTTGTAGTGGTGGTAGTTGTAGTGGTGGTGGTGGTTGCAGTGGTGGTGGTTGTGGTTGTAGTTGTGGAGCTGGTGTTTGTAGTGGTGGTGGTGTGGGAAAATCCCAGCAGCTTTAATTCTTTTTAATTCTGTGAATATTCAAATATTTATTTATTTTTTTAATGACTTTAATATGATAATTTTATTTGATTTCTTTTCTTAGTTAGTTCTTAGTAATAAGTTAATTAGATAGTAGTAAGTAAGGAAGTAAGTGGACTGTATATACTGATTCAGCTGCTGGAACTTCTCCCACAATGGGAGGGACAATTTGTAGCTTAAACCACTTTGAGGTGGCTCCTTCATTAACCACAAATTGTTTACCTAGTCTTTGATATATAAATTATATATCATACCACATATGGCGGTCTTATCTACTAATATATTACCGTAACTAAAATTTATATCTACTAATACTATGTCTACAGTATTGAACAAAAAGGGGCCTTAGCTGATGCTGTTGATGGGGCCTGCTAAGGCTGTGTAATTGTGGAATAAAATTTGGGTGTGGCTCTGTGCCTCTGAGTGCCAAGAAATGGCGGCTGTCTAGAGGCCTTCAAAGCTTGATGTACAGCTAGTGGAATCAATTTCTATAATTATAAAGGTAACCAGCTTCCTGCTTCACTAACTTCCCTCACAATTACCTGTTTGGGATGTAAGGAATTAATAAAGGTTCCCTAAACATATAATTACAGATATGACATGGAATGTGTGTGTGTAGAGCTGAGTACGTACGTGTTAGTGGATTTTCACTCACAGTATAACCGCCTACCTATTTATGAATAAAATGGCCAAATTTATACTATATATACTGGGTAAGACGGATACTGGTGTTGCTATGGTTGTTGAGAGGCTGTTGTGCTGGTTGCTGGCTTGTTGACACGTAGTCTGGGTGTCTAGCGAGTTATACCAGCTCATATGGAGAGCCATCTACAGCGTGTTGTTTGTGATGATTCTGTGTCTACGTGACGACGCTCCCGGGGGAGACGACCTCAAATGTTTGGTGGTTCTATTTATGTTTAAGGAATACAGAGTTAAGCTATATTCTTGTTGTTGGAATTTATATTCAGTCCTAGTGAACACTTTTTTATAAAGCTTAAACACTAGAATGTTGTTTAAAAGAAATTAGAGTAATATAAATACGTAACGTCGATGACGTCACGGAATCAACCATTCTCTTTTTATTTATGGGGTAAACTCATGTTATTATGAGTGTCGGATTTTCGACAGGTGGTGGTGATTGTGGGGATGTGGTAGTGGTGGATGTTGTAATATTGGTGGATGTTGATGTAGATGTGGTGGTATTGGTTATAGTGGTGGTGGTGTAGTAATGGTGGTGGCGGATGCAGTGGTCGTGATTGTACTAGTGGTGGTGGTACCTGGTTGATATCTGGTTGATGGGGTTCTGGGAGCTCTTCTACTCCCCAAGCCCGGCCCGAGGCCAGGCTCGACTTGTGAGAGTTTGGTCCACCAGGCTGTTGCTTGGAGCGGCCCGCAGGCCCACATACCCACCACAGCCCGGTTGGTCCGGCACTCCTTGGAGGAATAAATCTAGTTTCCTCTTGAAAATGTCCACGGTTGTTCCGGCAATATTTCTTATGCTTGCTGGGAGGACGTTGAACAACCGCGGACCTCTGATGTTTATACAGTGTTCTCTGATTGTGCCTATGGCACCTCTGCTCTTCACTGGTTCTATTCTACATTTTCTTCCATGTCGTTCACTCCAGTACGTTGTTATTTTACTGTGTAGATTTGGTACTTGGCACTCCAGTATCTTCCAGGTGTATATTATTTGATATCTCTCTCGTCTTCTTTCTAGTGAGTACATTTGGAGGGCTTTGAGACGATCCCAATAATTTAGGTGCTTTATTGCGTCTATGCGTGCCGTATATGTTCTCTGTATTCCCTCTATTTCGACAATCTCTCCTGCTCTGAAGGGGGAAGTGAGTACTGAGCAGTACTCAAGACGGGACAACACAAGTGACTTGAAGAGTACAACCATTGTGATGGGATCCCTGGATTTGAAAGTTCTCGTAATCCATCCTATCATTTTTCTGGCTGTCGCAATATTTGCTTGGTTATGCTCCTTAAACGTTAGGTCGTCAGACATTATTATTCCCAAATCCTTTACATGCTGTTTTCCTACTATGGGTACATTTGATTGTGTTTTGTACTCTGTATTATGTTTAAGGTCCTCATTTTTACCGTGCCTGAGTACCTGGAATTTATCACAGTTAAACATCATGTTATTTTCTGATGCCCAGTCGAAAACTTTATTAATATCAGCTTGAAGTTTTTCAATGTCCTCAGCCGAGGTAATTTTCATACTGATTTTTGTGTCATCTGCAAAGGATGATACGAAGCTGTGACTTGTATTTTTGTCTATATCTGATATGAGAATAAGGAAAAGCAGTGGTGCAAGGACTGTACAAGGGTGATTGTATTGGTGGAAGTTGTAGTAGTAGTGATGGTTGTTGTGGTGGTGGTTGTGGATGTAGTAGTGGTGGTTGTAGTGGTGGTAGTGCTGGTTGTAATGGTTGTGGTGGTGGTGGTGATTGTAATGGTGGTTGTAGTGGTGGAGGCGGTGGTTGTTGTTGTGGTAATGGTGGTTGCAGTGGGTGGTGGTGGTTGTAGTGGTGGAGGTGGTGGTTGTAGTGGTGGAGGTGGTGGTTGTAGTGGTGGAGGTGCTTGTTGCAGTGGTGGTGGAGGGTGTAATGGTGGTGGTCGTGGTAGTTATTGGTAGTGGTTGTAGTAGTGGTGGTGGTTGTAGTGGCTGTTGTGGTTGTAGTGGTTGTTGTGGTTGTAGTGGTTGTGGTGGTTGTAATGGTTGTATTGGTGGTTATAGTGGTTGTAGTGGTAGAGGTGATAGCTGCAGTGGTAGTGGTGATGGTTGTGTTGGTTGTAGTGGTGGTGGTTGAAGTAGTGGAGGTGGTTGTTGTAGTGGAGGTGATGGTGGTTGTAGTGGTGGTGATTGTTATTGTAGTAGTGGTCGTTGTTGTTGTGGTGGTAGTGCTGGTTGCAATGGTTGTAGTGGTGGTAGTTGTGGTGGTGGTGGTTGTAATGGTGGTTGTGGTTGTGGTTGTAATGGTGGTGGTGGTTGTAATGGTGGTTGTGGTAGTGGTTGTAATGGTGGTGGTGGTTGTAATGGTGGTGGTGGTTGTAATGGTGGTGGTGGTGGTTGTAATGGTGGTGGTGGTGGTTGTAATGGTGGTGGTGGTGGTTGTAATGGTGGTGGTGGTGGTTGTAGTGGTGATGGTGGTTGCAATGGTGGTGGTGGTAGTTGTTGTTGGTGGTTGTAATGGTGCTGGTGGTGGTTGTAATGGTGTTGGTGGTGGTTGTAGTGGTGGTGGTGGTGGTGGTTGTAGTTGTGGTAGTGGTTGTAGTGATTGTGGTGGTTGTAGTGATTGTAGTTGTGGTTTTAGTGATAGTGGTGGTGATTGTAGGGGATGAGGTGGTGGTGGTGGTGGAGGTGGTTGTTGTAGTGATGGTGGTGGTGGTTGTAGTGATGGTGATTGTGGGGGATGTAGTGGTGGTGATTGTAGTGATGGTGGTGATTGTACTGGTGGTGATTGTGGGGTTTGTAGTGATGGTGGTTGTAGTGGTGTTACGGACCTGAGCCCAGCGTCGTAGCACGGAGCGGTGACGACAACGCCATCTGTGGGTCTGCTCCCAAAACCCTCTCCGAATGGACGACGGCATCTAGTGAGGACAGGATATACCGGCCACAGGGGCTGGTTTCCCATCCTATTCAGCTCGTATCGTAGCCGCTGCTGACCTCTGGTGAGGTAGCGCTTAGACAGCAACGCCATCTATGGAGTGGATAGGTGGACGTTTGTGTCTAAGCCGGTAAGTGAGGTGCCCCAGAGTGTAACTAGTACTGATGACGTGTCTGATTACAGAGTCGACCTGGGACTGCTGGATTGGACGATGGGCAGTCTACCCAAGGCAGCCGTAGTATTTCCACGCATTTGCTGCAGAAGCTGTGAGTCACCCCCCGGATGAACACTGTTGTGTTAGCCTGCCTGTGAGGTGGCAGAACCAGGGATTGTCGTATCCGGGCCTGACTGGTGGAGAAGACTAGCCACTGGGGTGTTGTGGAGAGGAGAGTGATCTGTGGAATCACACGAGGCTCCTGCCTAGATCTCGCAACCCTAGTATCGGTCGTGGAGTGGCCGACACAGCGTAGCTGATTGGAACCTGTTAGCTACATGCTGGATTGGTGGTTGAAGGCCTCCACGACGGTGCACCCAGTGGGACTGTGACTTGGCTGGCCTGTGGCCGGGGTAGACTCGTCTAGAGAATCTGAGGATTCATCGTGAAGCCACGAGAAGAGGACCAGGGCTACTCATCGTGAGCACCGTGGAGCATCCCGTGTCTTCGGAGGAAGACGAGTTATTGTAAATAAGAAGTGTTGTAATAGCAACCCCGCGTGTGACTGTGATATATTTATTTATGATGGTGGTAGCAATATATATTTAATTTTGTGTATTTGTATCCCTTCCCCTTTAATTTACTTGCGTTACGGAACACACCCCTTGACAGCCACTACTAACTTGGGGCCGGATACCCAAACTCTAATAACATCAGAGAAAGAACCCAGTTGCTACCCAATAGGGCCGTAACAAGTGGTTGTGGTTGTAGTGGTGGTGGCGGTGGTGGTATTGGTTGTGGTAGTGGATGTAGTGGTGGTGGTGGTGGATGTAGTGGTGGTGGTGGTGGATGTAGTGGTGGTGGTGGTGGATGTAGTGGTGGTGGTGGTGGATGTAGTGGTGGTGCTTGTAGTGGTGATGGTGCCTGTATTGGTCGAAGTTGTGGTTGTGGTTGCAGTGGTTGTGGTCGTTGTAGTGGTACTGGTTGGAAGTAGTGGTACTGGTTGCAGTATTGGTAGTTGTGATGGTGGTAGTAGTAATGGCGATAGTTGCAATGGTGGTGGTGGTTGTAATGGTGGTGGTGGTGGTTGTAATGGTGGTGGTGGTGGTGGTCGTTGTAATGGGGGTGGTGGTGGTCGTTGTAATGGTGGAGGTGGTGGTTTTATTGGTGGTGGTGTAGTGGAGGATGTTGTTGTGGCTGTAGTGGTGGTTTTAGTGGTTGTAGTGGTGGTGTTGGTTGTAGTGGTGGAGGTGGTGGTTGAAGTGGTGGAGGTGATGGTAGTAGTGGTGGTGGTTGTAGTGATGGTGGTGGTGGTTGTATTGGTAGTGGTGGTGATGGTGGTTGTATTGGTAGTGGTGGTGATGGTGGTTGTATTGGTAGATTTTGTGGGGGATGTAGTGATGGTGGTAGTAGTGGTGATAGTAGTAGTGGTGGTGGCAGTGGTGGTTGTAGTGATGGTGGTGGTGGTTGTAGTGGTTGTGCTTGTAGTGGTGGTGGTTGAGGTGGAGGTGGTTGTAGTGGTGGTGGTATTGGTTGAAGTGTTGGTGGTAATAGTTGAAGTGGTGGTGGTGGTATTGGTGGTATTAGTTGAAGTGGTGGTGGTGGTGGATGTAGTGATGGTGTTTGTAGTAGTGGTGATGAGTCTTTTAGTGGTGGTAAAGCTTGTAGTATTGGTGATGGTTGTAGTGGTGGTGATGTAGTGGTGGAGGTGGTTGTTGTAGTGGTGGTGAGTAGTGGTTGTGGTTGTGGTAGAGGTGGTTGCAGTGGTGGTGGTTGTAGTGTTTAAGGTGGTGGTAGTTGTAGTGGTGGTGGTGGATGCAATGGTCGTGGTGGTGGTTGTAATGGGTGGTGATGGTGGTTGTAGTGGTGAGGGTGGTGGTTGTAGTGGAGATGGTGGTTTTATTGGTGGTGATGGTGGTTTCATTGGAGGTGATGGTGGTGGAAGTTGAGGTGGTGATGGTTGTAGTAGTGGAGGTGATGGTTGTAGTAGTGGAGGTGATGGTTGTAGTGGAGGTGGTGGTTGTAGTGGTAGAAGTGGTGGTGGTGTAATGGTGGAGGTGGTTGTTGTAGTGGTGGTGGTTGTAGTGGTGGTTTGGTGGCTGTAGTGGTGGTGATTGTGTGGGGATGTTGTGGTAGTGGTGGTTGTAGTGACGGAGGTGGTGGTGGTTGTAGTGGTAGTGGTTGTGGTGGAGGTAGTTGCAGTAATGATGGTGGTTGCAACGGTAGTGATTGTGAGGTTTGTAGTGGTGGTGGTGGTCGTTGTAGTGGTGGCGGTGGTATTGGATATAGTGGTGGTGGATGTAGTGGTGGTGGCGGATGAAGTGGTGGTGCTTGTATTAGTGCTGATGATGCTTGTAGTGGTGGTGGTGAGTGTATTGGTGGTGGTCGTGGTTGTAGTAGTGGTCGTTGTAGTGGTGGTAGTGATGGTTGTAGTGGTGGTTATAGTTGTTGTGGTGGTGGTAGTTGTGGAGGTGGTGGTTGTAATGGTGTTGGTGGTGGTTGTAGTGGTGGAGGTGATTGTAGTTGGTGGTTGTGGTTGTAGTAGTGGTCGTTGTAGTGGTGGTAGTGTTGGTTGTAGTGGTTGTGGTGGTGGTAGCTGTGGTAGTTGTAGTTGTGGAGGTGGTGGTTGTATTGCTAGTGGTGTCGTGGAGGTGGTTGTGGTTGTAGTGGTGGAGGTGGTGGTGGTTGTAGTGATATAGGTGGTGGTTGTGGTGGTGGTGGTTGTAGTGGTGGTGGTGGTGGTTGTAGTGGAGGTGGTGGTTGTAGTGGTGGTTGTAGTGGTGATAGTGGTTGTAATGGTGGTGGAGGTGGTTGTAATGGTGTTGGTAGTGGTTGTAATGGTGTTGGTGGTGGTTGTAGTGGTGGTTGTAGTGGTGTTGGTGGTGGTTGTAGTGGTGGAAGTGGTTGTTGTAGTGGTGGAGGTGGTAGTTGTATTGGTGGTGGTGGTGTTTGTAGTGGTGGTGGTGGTTGTGGTTGTAATGGTTGTAGTTGTAGTGGTGGTGGTGGTGTTTGTAGTGGTGGTGGTGGTGGTATTGGTTGAAGTGGTGGTGGTGGTATTGGTTGAAGTGGTGGTGGTGGTGGTGGATGTAGTGGTGGTGCTTGTAGTAGTGGTGATGAGGTTTGTAGTGGTGGTAAAGCTTGTAGTATTGGTGGTGGTTGTAGTGGTGGAGGTGGTGGATTTAATGGTGGTGGTGGTGTAGTGGTGGAGGTTGTTTTTGTAGTGGTGGTGGTTGTGATTAGTGGTTGTGGTTGTAGTAGTGGTAGAGGTGGTTGTAGTGGTGGTGGTTGTGATTAGTGGTTGTGGTTGTAGTAGTGGTAGAGGTGGTTGTAGTGGTGGTGATGGATGTAATGGTCGTGGTGGTGGTTGTAGTGGGTGATTGTGGTGGTTGTAGTGGGTGATTGTGGTGGTTGTAATGGGTGGTGATGGTGGTTATAGTCGTGGGGGTGGTTGTTGTTGTGGTGGAGATGGTGGTTTTATTGGTGGAGGTGGTAGTGGTGATGGTTGTAGTAGTGGAGGTTATGGTTGAATTGGAGGTGGTGGTTGTAGTGGTAGATGTGGTGGTTGTAGGGGTAGTGGTGATTGTGGTGGTGGTGGTGGTGTAGTGGTGGAGGTGGTTGTTGTAGTGGTGGTGGTTGTAGTGATGGTTTGGTGGCTGTAGTGGTGATGATTGTGTAGGCATGTGGTGGTTGTAGCTGTAGTGCTAGTTGTGGTTGTAGTGGTTGTGGTGGAGGATGTGGTTGTAGTAATGATGGTGGTTGCAACGGTAGTGATTGTGGGGTTTGTAGTGGTGGTAGTGGTGGTTGTAGTAGTGGCGGTTGTAGTGGTGGTGGTGATTGTATTGGTGGAAGTTGTAGTAGTGGTGGTTGTAGTGGTGGCGGTCGTATTGGTTATAGTGGTGGTGGTGGTGGTGTAGTGGTGGTGGTGGTGGTGTAGTGGTGGTGGTGGTGGTGTAGTAGTGGTGGTGGCGGATGTAGTGGTGGTGCTTGTATCAGTGGTGATGATGCTTGTAGTGGTGGTGGTAATTGTATTGGTGGAAGTAGTAGTAGTGGTGGTAGTAGTGGTGTTGGTTGTAGTGGTAGTGGTTGTAATGGTGGTCGTTGTGGTTGTAGTAGTGGTCGTTGTAGTGGTGGTAGTGCTGGTTGTAGTGGTGGTTATTATTGTTGTAGTGGTGGTAGTTGTAGTGGTGGAGGTGTTTGTAGTGGTTGTGGTGGTTATAGTGGTGGTTATAGTAGTTGTAGAGGTGATTGCTGCAGTAGTGGTGATGGTTGTAGTGGTGGTGGTTGAAGTAGTGGAGTTGGTGGTTGTAGCGGTGATGGTGGTTGTTGTGTTGGTGGTTGTAGTGGTGGAGGTTGTGGTGGTTGTAGTGATGGAGGTGGTGGTTGTAGCGGTGATGGTGGTTGTGGTGGCGGGTGTAATGGTTTTGGTGGTTGTAGTGGTGGTGGTGGTGGTTGTAATGGTTGTAGTTGAAGTGGTGGTGGTGGTGGTTATAGTGGTAGTGGTGGTTATGGTGGCTGTAGAGGTGGTGGTGGTGGTTGTAATGGAGGTGGTGGTGGTTGTTGGTGGTGGTTGTTGGTGTTGGTGGTGGTTGCAGTGGTGGAGATGGTGATTATAGTGGTGGTGGTGGTTGTAATGGTGTTCGTGGTTGTAATGGTGTTTGTGGTGGTTGTAGTGGTGGAGGTTGTGGTTGTGGTGGTGGTTGTAGTGATTGTTGTGGTGATTATTGTAGTTGTAGTGGTAGAGGTGATAGCTGCAGTGGTGGTGGTGATAGTTGTTGTGGTTGTAGTGGTGGAGGTTTAAGTAGTGGAGGTAGTGGTTGTAGTGGAAGTGATGGTGGTTGTTGTGTTGGTGGTTGTAGTAATGGAAGTGGTTGTAGTGGTGGTAGAGCTTTTAGTAGTGGTTGTGGTGGTGATAGTTGTGGTGGTGGTGATGGTAGTTGTAATGGTGGTGGTGGTGGTAGTTGTAATGGTGGTGGTGGTGGTTGGTATGGTGGTGATTGTAGTGGTGGAGGTGGTGGTTGTGGTGGTGGTTATGGTGGTTATGGTGGTTGTAGTGATGGTGGTAGTTGTAATGGTGGTGGTGGTTGTAGTGGTAGAGGTTGTTATGGTTGTAGTGGTTGTGGTGGTTGTGGTTGTATTGATAGATGTGATGTATTGATAGCTGCAGTGGTGGTGGTGGTGATGGTTGTAGTAGTTGTAGTGGTGGTGGTTGTAATATTGGAGGTTGAAGTAGTGGAGGTGGTGGTTGTTGGGTTTGTTGGTGGTTGTAGTGGTGATGGTTGTGGTTGTATTAGTGGTCGTTGTAGTGGTAGTGCTGGTTGTAGTGGTTATTGTGGTGGTGGTTATAATGGTGATGGTTGCAGTGGTGTTCGTTTTATTGGCAGGTGTTGTAGTACTGGTAGAGGTGGTTGCAGTGGTGGTGGTTGTAGTTATGGAGGTGGTGGTTGTAGTGGTGGAGGTGGTGGTTGTAGTTGTGGTGGTGGTTGTAATAGTGTTGTTGGTGGTTGTAATAGTGTTGGTGGTGGTTATAGTGGAGGTGGTGGTTGTAGTGGAGGTGGTGGTTGTAGTGGTGATGGTGGTTGTAGTGGTTGTTGCGGTTGTAGTGGTTGTAATGGTGGTTATAGTGGTTGTAGTGGTCGAGGTGATATCTGCAGTGGTTGTGGTGATAGTTGTGGTGGTTGAAGTGGTGAAGGTTGAAGTAGTGGAGGTGGTGGTTGTAGTGAAGGTGTTGGTGGTTGTAGCGTTGACGGATGAAGGTGTGGTGGTGGTTGTATTAGTGATGGTGGTTGTAGTGGTGATGGTGGTTGTAGTGATAGTTGTGGTGATTGTAGGGGATGTAGTGGTGGTGGTGGTCGTGGTAGTAGTGGTGGTTGTAGTGATAGTGGTTATGGAGGTTATAGTGGAGGTGGTTGAAGTGGAGGTTGTAGTGGAGGTGGTTGAAGTGGAGGAGGTAGTTGTAGTGATAGTGGTGACTGTACTGGATGTGATTGTGGGGTTGGTAGTGGTGGTAGTTGTAGTGGTGGTGGTTGTGGTGGTGGTTAAAGTGGTGGTGGCGGTGGTGGTATTGGTTGTGGTGGTGGATGTAGTGGTGGTGGTGGATGTAGTGATGATGCTTGTAGTGGTGGTGGTGCTTGTATTGGTGGAAGTTGTAGTGGTGGTGGTTGTGGTCGTTGTAGTCGTAGTGGTTGTAATAGTGGTAGTGGTTGTAGTAGTTGTAGTGGTGGTTTCAGTGGTGGTAGTTGTAGTGGTTGAAGTGGTGGTAGTTGTAATGGTGGTGGTAGTTGTAATGGTGGTGGTGGTGGTAGTTGTAATGGTGGTGGTGGTGGTGGTTGAAATGGTGGTGGTGGTGGTTCTATTGGTGGAGGTGGTGGTTGTAGTGGTGGAGGTGGTGGATTTATTGGTAGTGGTGGTGGCGTAGTAGTGGAGGTGGTTGTTGTAGTGGTGGTGGTGGTGGTTGTAGAGGTTGTAGTGGTGTTGGTGGTTGTAGTGGTGGTGGTGGTGGTTGTAGCGGTGGTCGTGGTGGTTGTAGTGGTGGTGGTTGTAGTGGTGGTGGTGGTGGTTGTTGTGGTAGTGGTGGTTGTAGTGATGGTGGTAGTGGTATTGGTTAAAGTTGTGGTGGTATTGGTTGTAGTGGTGGTGGTGGTATTGGTTGTAGTGGTGGTGGTGGTATTGGTTGTAGTGGTGGTGGATGTAGTGGTCGTGCTTTCAGTAGTGGTGATGAAGCTTGTAGTGGTGGTGGAGCTTGTAGTAGTGGTGGTGGTTGTAGTGGTGTTGGTGGTTGTAGTGGTGGTGGTTGTAGTGGTGGTTGTTTTAGTGGTAGGGGTTGTAGTAGTGGTAGGGGTGGTTGCAGTGGTGGTGGTTGCAGTGGTTGAGGTAGTGATAGTTGTAGTGGTGGTGGTTGTAATGGTGGTGGTGGTGGTTGTAATGGTGGTGGTGGTTGTAATGGGTGGTGGTGGTCGTTGCATTGGGTAGTGGTGGTTGTTGTAATGGGTGGTGATGGTGGTTGTAGTGGTGGAGGTGGTGGTTGTAATGGTGGAGGATGTGGTTGTAGTGGTGGAGGTGGTGGTTGCATTGGTGGTTGTGGTGATAGTTGTAGTAGTGGAGTTGATGGTTGTAGTGGAGGTGGTGGTTGTATTGGTGGTGATTGAGGGGGGATGTAGTGGTGGTGGTGGTTGTTGTGGTAGTGGCGGTTGTAGTGATGGTGGTGGTGGTTTTGGTTAAAGTGGTGGTGGTGGTGGTATTGGTTGTAGTGGTGGTGGTGGTATTGGTTGTAGTGGTGGTGGTGGTATTGGTTGTAGTGGTAGTGGTGGATGTTGTGGTGGTGCTTTTAGTATTGATGATGCTTGTAATGGTGGTGGAGCTTATAGTAGTGGTGGAGCTTGTAGTTGTGGTGGTGGTTATAGTGGTGGTGGTGGTTATAGTGGTGGTGGTGGTTGTAGTGGTGGTCGTTTTATTGATTGGGGTTGTAGTAGTGGTAGAGGTGGTTGCAGTGGTGGTGGTTGTAGTGGTTGAGGTGGTGGCAGGTGTAATGGTGGTGGTTGTATTGGTGGCAGATTTAGTTTTGTTGGTAGTTGTAGTGTTGGTGGTTGTAGTGGTGGTGGTTGAAGTGGTGCATTTCGGTGTGGTGGTGGTGGTGCTTGTAGTGGTGGTGGTTGATGTGGTGCATTTGACTGTATTGGTGGTGGTGGTGGTGGTGGTGGTGGTGGTAGAGGTGGTGGTTTTAGTGGTGGAGATGGTGCTTGTAGTGGAGGTAGTTGTGGTGGTAGTTGTAGTTGTGGTGGTAGTTGTGGTGGTGATGGTGGTTGTAGTAGTGGTGGTTGTAGAGGTGGTGGTTGTGGTTGTAGTGGTGGTAGTAGTTGTGGTGGTTGTAGTGGTGGTAATGGTGGAGGCAGTGGTGGTGTTGGTCATGGGGGTGGTGGGAAGAAAGAGAGGGAACTATCAGGGGAAAGCGCCAAGCCATTATGATCATATAACACTTGGAAGGGGTCAGTATAATGATTTGGGGTGGGACTGGGGAAAGAATGGTGCCCAACCACTTGGACATTCGGGGATTGAGCACAGACCTGCATGAAGAGAGACCGCTGCTCTACCGTCCAGACTAAGTGATTGGGCGATGGATGTGGTGGACGTGGTGGTGGATGTGGTGATGTTACTTGTGGTAGTAAGTAGTGAAAAGGGGGCCTAGAACCGCACACGAGACTTGAGCCAGGGCTCATCTGGCCCAGGTGAGGGCGGGGGACCCGTCTCAAGGGTTGAGAGGTGTCCCCTGGGCAGCCGGCTCTAGGCCCCATCCACCCCCCTCCCCTCCGTGCGCGCCCACGTCTAGACCCCCGCCCACCCGTACGCGCCCGGTGTCTAGGCCCCCGGGACGCATCTATGTCTTAGTGTGATGAATAGTGGGTGCAAGGATAGGGTGATCATGTGTAGCAGGTGTGCAAGTACAGTTAAAAGTTTATGTATTTGGAGCATAGGGTTGTACAGGTGTGTATGCTTAGAGTGTTAAGCATAGGCCTCTAGATCTGAGCACAGGCCTTCTAGAGTTAAACATTGTGGTAGCACAGGGCATCACCAGTCCTAGGAGACCGAGTGCAGTTTGTGGATGGTAGGGTTAGGGAGACGTGGGAAACAAGAGGGATGTGCGTGGTGAGGTCGGATGTCTGGCACGTGAGCAGATGCGGTGTGCTCACCTAGTTGTATTCACCTGGGGCAGCAGCAGTGTTAGGAGACTGGCAGGTGTTTTCACTATTAAATGAATATATGAAATTTTAGATCAGAATTATCATGTTCAAACAGAACATGATAGTAATTTTGTTTTACACTTTGTAACGTAATGTAACCAACATGGAAATCATCTTTCTGTTGTCCAAATTATAATAGTTAAAATTTAAAAGTCTGTCTTCAATATATCTCCAAATAATATTACTGTTATTCTTGTAACATAGTGTAACATAACGGAATATGCAAACATCATTCTTTTGCCCAAATGTAATTTTGAAGAGTAACGACTGTCGTAAGGCAGTCTTCAATCTTATTATAACACGCACAAATCAATGTTACTGTGTGTTTTACGCCTTGTAACGTAACCAACATGAAAATCATCTCTGTTGACAAAATATAATTTTGTAAAGTAAAAATCTGTCTTAGTCTGTCTTCAGTATATCACACACAAATATTATTACTGTTATTCTTGTAACATAATGTATCATAGCGTAACGGAATATGCAAACGTCATTCTTTTTCCAAATGAGGCTGATGGTGTTGGTTGGTGGTATGGGGTGAGGAGGGGGATGGGGTGAGGAGGGGGGATGGGGTGAGGAGGGGGGATGGGGTGAGGAGGGGGATGGGGTGAGGAGGGGGGATGAGGTGAGGAGGGGGGATGGGGTGAGGAGGGGGGATGGGGTGAGGAGGGGGGATGAGGTGAGGAGGGGGGATGGGGTGAGGAGGGGGATGAGGTGAGGAGGGGGGATGGGGTGAGGAGGGGGAATGGGGTGAGGAGGGGGATGGGGTGAGGAGGGGGGATGGGGTGAGGAGGGGGGATGGGGTGAGGAGGGGGGATGAGGTGAGGAGGGGGGATGGGGTAAGGAGGGGGGATGAGGTGAGGAGGGGGGATGGGGTGAGGAGGGGGAATGGGGTGAGGAGGGGGGATGGGGTGAGGAGGGGGGATGGGGTGAGGAGGGGGGATGGGGTGAGGAGGGGGGATGAGGTGAGGAGGGGGGATGGGGTGAGGAGGGGGGATGAGGTGAGGAGGGGGGATGGGGTGAGGAGGGGGGATGAGGTGAGGAGGGGGGATGGGGTGAGGAGGGGGAATGGGGTGAGGAGGGGGATGGGGTGAGGAGGGGGGATGGGGTGAGGAGGGGGGATGGGGTGAGGAGGGGGGATGAGGTGAGGAGGGGGGATGGGGTAAGGAGGGGGGATGAGGTGAGGAGGGGGGATGGGGTGAGGAGGGGGAATGGGGTGAGGAGGGGGGATGGGGTGAGGAGGGGGGATGGGGTGAGGAGGGGGGATGGGGTGAGGAGGGGGGATGAGGTGAGGAGGGGGGATGGGGTGAGGAGGGGGGATGAGGTGAGGAGGGGGGATGGGGTGAGGAGGGGGAATGGGGTGAGGAGGGGGAATGGGGTGAGGAGGGGGGATGGGGTGAGGAGGGGGGATGAGGTGAGGAGGGGGGATGGGGTGAGGAGGGGGAATGGGGTGAGGAGGGGGGATGGGGTGAGGAGGGGGGATGGGGTGAGGCGGGGGGATGGGGTGAGGAGGGGGGATGGGGTGAGGAGGGGGGATGGGGTGAGGAGGGGGGATGGGGTGAGGAGGGGGGATGGGGTGAGGAGGGGGGATGAGGTGAGGAGGGGGGATGGGGTGAGGAGGGGGAATGGGGTGAGGAGGGGGGATGGGGTGAGGAGGGGGGATGAGGTGAGGAGGGGGGATGGGGTGAGGAGGGGGAATGGGGTGAGGAGGGGGGATGGGGTGAGGAGGGGGGATGGGGTGAGGAGGGGGGATGAGGTGAGGAGGGGGGATGGGGTGAGGAGGGGGGATGAGGTGAGGAGGGGGGATGGGATGAGGAGGGGGGATGGGATGAGGAGGGGGAATGGGGTGAGGAGGGGGGATGGGGTGAGGAGGGGGGATGGGGTGAGGAGGGGGGATGGGGTGAGGAGGGGGGATGGGGTGAGGAGGGGTGTGGGCTGAGGGTGGGGGTATGATCGTCACCAATACCTCCCTCATCTCGGTACACCTCAGACCACCACCTAAGATGGATGTAATGGCGAGGCTCATGGGTTCGATCTGAAATTACATATTTTCATTCAATAGTGGAAACACCTACCAGTTACCTGCAAGTCTTCTAGTGCTGCTGCTGCCTCAGGTGAGAACAACTAGGAGAGCACACCGCATCTGCTCACGCGCCAGCCATCCAATCTCCTTCCCTACCTCCCTCTTGTTTCCCACGCCTCCCTAACCCAACCTTCCACATACTGCACCTGGTCTTCTAGCACTAGTGATGCCATGTGCTGCCACAATGCTTAACTCTAGAAGGCCTATGCTTAGATCTAGAGGCCTATGCTTAACACTCTAAGCATACACACCTGTACAACTCTACGCTCCAAATACGTAAACTTTCAACTGTACTTGCACACATACACACATGCTTCACACCTGTGGAATGGGGCTTTAACTCAATTATAATAATATTTAATTAAACACTTTCGCGCTCTCCACAAACAAAAAAATACTTGACCCATGTGCGCGCAGCGTTTCGGGCGATCGAGCGGCAACACTGAAAAGTGAATACTCTTTTCACTGTCCTGTCCTTAATTTTCAATGTACATATTTAATTTTTGTAGCAATGTGTTCGCAATATTTGGTTCTTGAAGAACATATGTATAAAATGTCACCAAACCATGAGTTAGACCAGCACCACATAAAGACCTACGTCGATCACTAGCCGTGAGCACCAAACAGCGACAAAATGTTTCTACTCATTTCAGGGTTGTCAACTCCACACTTGTCCTATAGCGTTATATTTGGTATCATTGAGATCAGAATAAAATTCCCTACGCGGACATATGCATATAAATGTAGAATCATGATCGTAGCCTACCCGAAAGAGTGTGGGAATTGGCAGAAGTGATACACGTTACCTGACACTCGACAGTACACAGGCGAGACCTATTGAAAAGTGTATACTCTCATTATTGTTCTGACCTTAATTTTCGATGTACGCATTTCATTTTTATAGCAATGTGTTCGCAATAGAATGTTCTATAAGAACATAAGTATACACCGGCATCAAATAAAAAATTTCGTTGATCACTAGCCGTGAGCGCCAAACAGCAATTTTTTGGGGAAGTACACCTTGAAAGAGATTGGGCCACGCCATGTCATCGCCTATTTGGGAGAACGCAAAATTCATGGCGCACACTTTGAAACTATCCCCAAGTCGATCGGATAAAAATTGGATTTTATAAAAATATTTGTTCTGCTGCCGCTTGAGCGCGGCACTTACGCGGATTCAATACATCGGTCCACAAAAGTGATAATTATTATGAAATCGAAATATTCAAAGGACCTCCACTTTTGATAAAGGAGGGAAAAATAAATGGATTACAAGACTGACATTGTGGTACCAGTGCCTATGGATGTTAGATTATTTGGTAATTATTGAAGAGCATGAATGGACTGTAATAATAATTAATTGAGAGTTAAAGTCCTAAAACTTCATCATGAGGGGAGGGAGGATTACTAGAAATTAATATATATCTTGGATAATGACTGGTGCTGGTTCGTCACTAGTTGGTTAATTGCATCAATAAAGATTAAAGAATCAGAAATTAAATGTAGATTCAATATGATGATAATATAGTATGATAACAAGCCTATGAAATAAATTGTCATATCATAGGAAATTATGTGTGAAACATTGTTACACATTGAGCAACAAAATATTAGATTTATGTAATTTCTCTTAGAATATTATATGTATAAGAAATGTAAATACATATAAGAAATAATATTAGCATCATTCAAAAAAGTCTACAAAAGAAAGACACTAAGCCGTAGCTGTAAGAAGACTTCACTAAACCCGTTTCACTGTTCGAATACAAGTAGACGTGATCACATCAGCCAAATAATGTATGAAACACCAGTAGGGAATGTCGTGTGTGTAGAGGAAGAATTTTTCTGCTTGTCCTCACCAACACGATGGGTGTTGTGGTCACTAGATGACATAACGACGAGCTACCTACACTAATAATTTATGAGATAATGCACCACACATAAATTATACTTTACGTAGGTTTGTTGACACATTTACACTCGCTGATATCACGTCAATTAGTCCCTGACGTTAACTGCTGTTGAAGGTCAAATCCGGGGATGTGATTATCTTCTCAGAAACGAGATATACAGTAAGAAACACTGTACGACCACGTATTCAATCTGCAATGGCTGACTCTTGCAAATATGCGTGTACTCGTGGCGGAGTCGTGAGCCGAAAAGCCACCTCCCTCATACCCTGACGCCCAAACACATGCGCAGAGACATTCATAGCGATCTCGAGCTTAAACCAATTTGGTTTACTAGTAAATATTTAGGGAACTAAAGGAGTACGATTTAAACTATCGTCACAAGTAAATATATTGAATAATAATACCTCTTCTCGCAAGGTAATAGATGTAATTAATATTGCACAGATTAAACGAGAAGGGGCGACGTGTCATTTACGTCGCAGTAATATTTTACGGGAAAAATTAATTTAGTTGATCAGTCGAGCTCAGTATGCATAAGTACACAAAATGAACATTTCTTCCATAATGATCAATATGTTTTTTAACAAAGGACAATTAACTGAACTCTATAAATCTCTAACATTCGTGGAAGACTTCATGTTTCAGTCTGCTATCGACAATTGGCGTCATGATGGTTGGGTAATTTCTGGCTAAATTATTCCTTGCTATAGAAACACCAACGATATTAATTCTACGTGTTAGTGTTATTAGTAAATGTTAATATTAGGAGTTGAGAGAAAATAATCTGTTGGTTATTTCCAACAACACCTGCTACACATGCTCATTCTATCGTTAACCCCCCCCCCCCCCGCAGTCATCACATGGAGACGTAGAACGTCCCGGGGGCCTAGACCCAGGCGCGCACGAGGGGGAAGGGGGCGGGGGCCTAGATTCCATCACCGCCTCGGGTGCACAGGAAGGGGGGGGGGGGGACGTTGGCCTAGAGCCGGGTGCGTAGGGCCAGCTTAATCCTTGTCTTAATCCTTCTCATAATTTTGGCATTGTCAACAAACATTGAGAGGAATGAGTCTATACCCTCTGGGAGATCATTTACTTATATCAGAAACTGGATAGGTCCGAGTACAGAGCCCTGTGGTACTCCACTGGTGACTTCACGCCAATCGGAGGTCTCACCCCTCACTATAACTCTCTGCTACCTATTACTTAGGTACTCGCTTATCCACTGGAGCACCAAACCAGTTACTCCTGCCTGTTTCTCCAGCTTATGCATCATCCTTTTATAGGGTACTGTGTCAAAGGCTTTCCGACAGTCCAAAAAATGCAGTCCGCCCATCCTTCTCTTTCTTGCTTAATCTTTGTCACCTGCTTGTAGAACTCTATTGAGCCTGTAAGGCAAGATTTACCCCTCCCTGAACCTAAGTTGATGGATTGTCACAAAGTCTCTTCTCTCCAGACGTGTTACTAGGTTTTTCCTCACAATCTTCTCCATCACCTTCCATGGTATACAAGTTAAGGACACTGCCCTGTAGTTCAGTGCCTCTTGTCTGTCACCCTTTTTGTATATTGGGATTACATTAGCCGTTTTCAATATTTCTGGTAGGTCTCCTGTTTCCAGTGACCTACTGTACACTATGGAGAGTTTCAAACAAAGTGCTCCTGCACACTCTTTCAATACCCATGGTGAGATTCCGTCCGGCCCAACAGCCTTTCTCATGTCCAGCTGCAATAGGTGATCCTTGACCTCATCTCTTGAAATTTCGATCCCTTCCAAGATCGTCTGGTTTGCTGCTACCTCTCCTAGCGCCATGATCTCTCCTTGTTCTATTGTAAAGACTTCCCGGAACCTCTTATTGAGTTCTTCACACACCTCTTTGTCATTCTCTGTGTACCTGTCCTTACCCGTTCTATGTTTCATCACCTGTTTCTTCAGTAATATTTTCCTCCTGATGTGACGGTGTAGTAGGTTTGGTTTGGTCTTGGCTTCATTAGCTATACCATATTTATATCTTTTCTCAGCTGCTCTTCTCACACTAACATACTCGTTCCTGGTTCTCTGGTATCTCTCTCTACTTTCTGGTGTTCTGTTATTACGGAAGTTCCTCTATGCCCTTTTGTTCAGCTCCTTTGCTTTCATACATTCCCTATTAAACCACGGATTCTTCTTTTGCTTCTCTGTTTTTTCCTGTCGGGCCGGGACAAACCTGCTTACAGGCTCGAGACACTTTTGGGTGACATAGTCCATCATGTCTTGTACGACTTGATTCCGAGTTCTGTGTCCCATTGAATATCTCTTAGGAATTTATTCATCTCCTAATAGTTTCCCTTTCGGTAAGCCAGCCCATTGTTTCCCAGGTCATTTTTGGGTGTGATAATTCCTACCTCAACCAGGTACTCAAAGCTCAATACACTATGATCACTTATTCCCAAGGGGGCTTCCAACTTAACTTCCCTTATATCCCACTCATTTAGGGTAAATATCAGATCAAGCAAGGATGGTTCATCCCCTCCTCTCATTCTTGTCGGTCCCTTGACGTGTTGACTTAGAAAGTTTCTTGTTGCCACATCCAGCAGCTTAGCTCTCCATGTGTCTGGGCCTCCATGTGGGTCTCTGTTCCCCCAATCTATCTTCCCATGGTTGAAGTCTCCCATGATTAGTAGTCCAGATCCATTCCTGCTAGCAACAGCAGCTGCTCTTTCTATTATGTTAATGGTGGCCATGTTGTTTCTATCATATTCCTGTCTAGGTCTTCTGTCATTTGGTGGTGGATTATATATGACTGCGACTATAATTTTTTTCCCTCCATTTGTTACGGTACCTGCTATGTAGTCACTGAAACCTTCACAGCCCTGAATATCCATCTCCTCAAAATCCCAGCCTTTTCTTACCAGCAGAGCTACACCACCCACACCTCTTCCTTCCCTCTCTTTCCTCATTACATAAGAGTCCTGTGGGAACACTGCGTTTGTGTGTTTGTGGGGGACGTCGGGTGTTGGAGGGGTGAACATGTGCCCCCAGAACGTGTAGGACACACAGCACACACTGTGTGTGTGTACACCTAGTTGTACTCACCTAGTTGTGTTTGCGGAGGTTGAGCTCTTGCTCTTTGGTCCCGCCTCTCAACCGTCAATCAACAGGTGTACAGATTCCTGAGCCTATTGGGCTCTATCATATCTACACTTGAAACTGTGTATGGAATCAGCCTCCACCACATCACTTCCTAATGCATTCCATTTGTCAACCACTCTGACACTAAAAAAGTTCTTTCTAATATCTCTGTGGCTCATTTGGGCACTCAGTTTCCACTTGTGTTCCCTTGTGCGTGTTCCCCTTGTGTTAAATAGACTGTCTTTATCTACCCTATCAATTCCCTTCAGAATCTTGAATGTGGTGATCATGTCCCCCCTAACTCTTCTGTCTTCCAGTGCGTCTTCCACCCGCACTTCTGTGTGTGTGCGCGTGCGTGTGTGTGTGTGCGTGTCCTGCATTGCCTTGTGGGAGAAAAAATCGAGGCCAAGCGGGAAAAATGTGACGTTTGTGCGGTAAACATCTTAGCCTTCACGGGAAATTCGACGTAAAGCTTGAGATGCGAGACGACCTTTGGTGTCCCCAAGGAGCGGTGGCGCCCTTCCCCCCCCCCCCCCTGCAGGAAGACTGTCAACAACTGTCCCACCGCCCCGCAGGACCAACAGGAAGACTGTCAACACCTGACCCACCGCCCCGCAGGACCAACAGGAAGACTGTCAACACCTGACCCACCACCCCGCAGGACCAACAGGAAGACTGTCAACACCTGACCCACCACCCCGCAGGACCAACAGCAAGACTGTCAACACCTGACCCACCACCCCGCAGGACCAACAGCAAGACTGTCAACACCTGACCCACCACCCCGCAGGACCAACAGGAAGACTGTCAACACCTGACCCACCGCCCCGCAGGACCAACAGGAAGACTGTCAACACCTGACCCACCACCCCGCAGGACCAACAGCAAGACTGTCAACACCTGACCCACCACCCCGCAGGACCAACAGCAAGACTGTCAACACCTGACCCACCACCCCGCAGGACCAACAGGAAGACTGTCAACACCTGACCCACCGCCCCGCAGGACCAACAGGAAGACTGTCAACACCTGACCCACCACCCCGCAGGACCAACAGGAAGACTGTCAACACCTGACCCACCACCCCGCAGGACCAACAGGAAGACTGTCAACACCTGACCCACCACCCCTGCAGAACCAACAGCAAGACTGTCAACACCTGACCCACCGCCCCGCAGGACCAACAGGAAGACTGTCAACACCTGACCCACCACCCCGCAGGACCAACAGGAAGACTGTCAACACCTGACCCACCACCCCTGCAGAACCAACAGCAAGACTGTCAACACCTGACCCACCACCCCGCAGGACCAACAGGAAGACTGTCAACACCTGACCCACCACCCCGCAGGACCAACAGGAAGACTGTCAACACCTGACCCACCACCCCGCAGGACCAACAGGAAGACTGTCAACACCTGACCCACCACCCCTGCAGAACCAACAGCAAGACTGTCAACACCTGACCCACCACCCCGCAGGACCAACAGGAAGACTGTCAACACCTGACCCACCGCCCCGCAGGACCAACAGGAAGACTGTCAACACCTGACCCACCACCCCGCAGGACCAACAGGAAGACTGTCAACACCTGACCCACCGCCCCGCTGGACCAACAGGAAGACTGTCAACACCTGACCCACCGCCCCGCAGGACCAACAGGAAGACTGTCAACACCTGACCCATCGCCCCGCAGGACCAACAGGAAGACTGTCAACACCTGACCCACCGCCCCGCAGGACCAACAGGAAGACTGTCAACACCTGACCCACCACCCTGCAGGACCAACAGGAAGACTGTCAACACCTGACCCACCGCCCCGCAGGACCAACAGGAAGACTGTCAACACCTGACCCACCACCCCGCAGGACCAACAGGAAGACTGTCAACACCTGACCCACCACCCTGCAGGACCAACAGGAAGACTGTCAACACCTGACCTACCACCCCGCAGGACCAACAGGAAGACTGTCAACACCTGACCCACCACCCCGCAGGACCAACAGGAAGACTGTCAACACCTGACCCACCACCCCGCAGGACCAACAGGAAGACTGTCAACACCACCTGACCCCAAACGGTACACAGAGGTGTTGCGTCCCCTGAGCTGTCGTAAGATATTACCGACAACTCATACGTATTCAGTCTGTGCTCCTAAGGTTCCCAACATAAAGAAAACGTAAAATTGAAAGTGGTCTCTCATAAGCTGCCAGAGGACCCAAAACAGAATAACGGGACAGTACGTTTCTTTTGCGAGCTACTTCCATTTTCGAGTACGACAATTTTGGGCCTTGCGTAACGCATACGAGCGAAAAAAAGACGTTCTTTTTAAGACTACAGGTAGAATTATTACTGTTGAAAAACGGTAATAATTCAACGGTTGACGGTTGAAAATAATAACGGCTGAAAAACGTCTTTGGGTAATCCATACGAGCGTTGGAGCCTAATGGTAGAATATCGAAGGCTTCACTAAGTTAACTCAGGCCAGGTCGAGCAAAATCCCAGCAACGATTTCCAGCGACTCCCAGCAAGTAGGGCACATGTTCACCCCTCCAACCCCCAGCAAGACGGACCAAACCCCTACACGTTCTGGGGGCACATGTTCACCCCTCCAACACCCGACGTCCCCCAGCGGTTCTCTGGCGCCGCGCCAGACACGTTCGTCTCTTCTCTAAACGCTCGAATATCCGGAGAACGTAAACATGCATCAATTTCCCTGTATGTGATCCCAGGCGATATGTTCGCCAGACGTACGAGTCGTGGCTGTTAGAGAAGGACGTATCCTCCTGCAGGAGGAGGAGGACGTCACCTCCTGCAGGAGGAGGAGGACGTCACCTCCTGCAGGAGGAGGAGGACGTCACCTCCAGCAGGAGGAGGAGGACGTCACCTCCTGCAGGAGGAGGAGGACGTCACCTCCTGCAGGAGGAGGAGGACGTCACCTCCAGCAGGAGGAGACCACCAGTACCCAGACCATCACCACCTTCCAGGTTAAACTGGGTGTGGTAAATCATACGTATTAGCGGGGTCGCGGACGAGAAATTAAGAGGTGCGTCAAACAGGAAATGAGAGAAGCTTTTACTGAGAAAAGTATTGAAGATATCTAGTGAAGCACAACCACTATTGTGTTCGGTGGGGGGGGGGGGGGGTAGTGGCAGGGGGGGTGTTGCCTGCATACCGTTGTATTGTGCATGTTAATGGTCCCAAAACCTCCACTACACCCACTGATTCTCTACCTTGTTAACCTTTTCAGCCACTAATCTCTTTAGTGGCTTATATATCCCTCAATCACGCCCCAGTATATCCTGCGGGTGGAGAAGGGAAGCACCTGGCACCAAGATGGGAGACATTGTCACAGTGAACAGGGTAAACAGGGTGAACAGGAACAGTGAACACTACTGTATAAACACCTCTCCACTAGTAAAGTTCTCTCCAAACGTGCTGAGGTGTCCCCCCCCCCCACCTGCCTCACCTCGCGTCACTAGTGCATTTTCAACTTGAAACATTACTGTTAATGGCGCCTGGACAGGTCACGCCCACCTGGAACAACCGTTCATAAACTTGTACCTTATCCATGACCCGCTACTGGTGACGTCACTTCCGTCGTGCCCCGCGACGGGTCAACGATGTCGTCGCTTGGTGACCTCACAAGAGTAACTAGCCTCCGTGTGGCAAGGTCGTTCAGGGGACAGCTCTCCTGTCGTGTCGCTAGCCGACTTGCGAGGTCCGGGAACCACAACAATCACTAAAGGCAGGTTCCAGGAGCTGGAACCCTATGTTGTCTGTTATCCTCCTCAGGTAAAATAGGGAACCCTGACAAGTTGGTTCGATTCATGAGTGTTGGAATGCATAGCCCAGGAGATGGCCAGGTGATGTTTATGTCTCCAGTATCAGTACAGTACCTCTTGCTATTGTCTGCAGGCTCACCATATGTATGTATAGGACTTGTGTGTGTGTGTGTATATATATATATATATATATATATATATATATATATATATATATATATATATATATATATATATATATATGTCGTACCTAACAGCCAGAATGCACTTCTCAGCCTACAATGCAAGGCCCGATTTGCCTAATAAGCCAAGTTTTCCTGAATTAATATATTTTCTCTAGTTTTTTTCTTATGAAATGATAAAGCTACCCATTTCATTATGTATAGGGTCAATTTTTTTTTATTGGAGTTAAAATTAACGTAGATATATGACCGAACCTAACCAACCCTACCTAACCTAACCTAACCTATCTTTATAGGTTAGGCTAGGTAGCAGAAAAAGTTAGGTTAGGTTAGGTTAGGTAGGTTAGGTCGTCGAAAAACAATTAGTTCATGAAAACTTGGCTTAATAGGCAAATCGGCTGAGAAGTGCGTTCTGGCTATTAGGTACGACATATATATATATATATATATATATATATATATATATATATATATATATATATATATATATATATATATATATATATATATATATATATATATGCAGGGTTGGACTTGAAGCTTACTGAATATGTAAAGTGTAGGACATGAAGCTCACTGTATATGTATAGGACTTGAAGCTTACTGTAGGCATGTACTGTGTTGGACTTGATGCTTACTATATACTCGTATAAGACTTGAAGCTTACTATGTATGTACAGTGTAGGACTTGGTGCTTGTATATATATGTATGTATAGGACTTGGAGCTTACTGTATTTATGCTTACTGTGTTAGACTTTAGGCTCATTACACACACACAAACATCCATCCGTCTCAGGAGACTAATGAGTGGCGATCTGGTGGTCGATCTGGAGTGATCACTCCAAAGCGCAAAACTAGGATAGGTAGATACGGGAGAGAAGCTGTCACCCATGCAGCAGGTCCCTCCTCTCCAAGTGCACCGAAAGGCTCCAATGGAAAGGCAAACGTCAATACGATTGGTTCCAGCGCCGACGCAGGAACTGTCATAAAGAGGTTGAAGGCAACAACGCACTGCCCAAGGGGCTCCAGCTCCGGTGTTTACATCGAAGTTGGTGAAAGAACACACAGGGACTCCAAACCCGGTGACCGCCGTGGTCGGGCCGGAGAAGAACCACTCCAGCAAGAGCAAGAACGACCCCAGACTTATTATATACATTATTTTTTTTGTATATTATATATATATATATATATATATATATATATATATATATATATATATATATATATATATATATATATATATATATATTATTAAATATGACCGAAAAAGTAAGATTAATAATTCTAACACGAATTTTCTCAATCTTTCGTACATTTCTTTTCACTGTTAGAGGTAAATCAAAAATCAATTCTCCAAAATTCATTTTTATTTCTAGTCTGACGCGACACGAGCGCGTTTCGTAAAACTTATTACATTTTCAAAGACTTTAGTTCACAAATACACAACTGAATAGAACTTACGCATCTCCGATTTTATATCTACATTTGAGTGAGGTGGAAGGGGTGATGTGGCATTAACACAAGACAGAACAAGATGTGGCATTAATAGGGTATTAATTTCATCAACACAAGACAGAACAAGAGGTGGCATTAATAGGGTATTAATTTCATCAACACAAGACAGAACACGAAACAATGGGTATTGAAATGGAAGTGATTGTAGAAAGCCTATTGGTCCATATTTCTTGATGCTTCTTTATTGGAGCGGAGTCTTGAAATGGGTAGAATATAGTTGTGCATTAATTGGCTGTTGATTGCTGGTGTTGACTTCTTAATGTGTAGTGCCTCGCAAACGTCAAGCCGCCTGCTATCGCTGTATCTATCGATGATTTCTGTGTTGTTTACTAGGATTTCTCTGGCGATGGTTTGGTTGTGGGAAGAGATTATATGTTCCTTAATGGAGCCCTGTTGTTTATGCATCGTTAAAAGCCTAGAAAGAGATGTTGTTGTCTTGCCTATATACTGGGTTTTTTGGAGCTTACAGTCCCCAAGTGGGCATTTGAAGGCATAGACGACGTTGGTCTCTTTTAAAGCGTTCTGCTTTGTGTCTGGAGAGTTTCTCATGAGTAGGCTGGCCGTTTTTCTGGTTTTATAGTAAATCGTCAGTTGTATCCTCTGATTTTTGTCTGTAGGGATAACGTTTCTATTAACAATATCTTTCAGGACCCTTTCCTCTGTTTTATGAGCTGTGGAAAAGAAGTTCCTGTAAAATAGTCTAATAGTGGGTATAGGTGTTGTGTTAGTTGTCTCTTCAGAGGTTGCATGGCGTTTCACTTTCCTTCTTATGATGTCTTCGACGAAACCATTGGAGAAGCCGTTGTTGACTAGGACCTGCCTTACCCTACAGAGTTCTTCAGAGAAGAACCTACAGAGAAGAACTCTGTAGGGTAAGGCAGGTCCTATACAACACATATACCCTTCAAACGCCCACTTGGGGACTGTAAGCCCCAAAGAACTCAGTATATAGGCAAGACAACAACATCTCTTTCCAGGCGATTAACGATGCATAAGCAACAGGGCTCCATTAAGGAACATATAATCACTTCCCACAACCACACCATCACCAGAGATGTCTTAACAAACAACACTGAAATCATCGATAGATACAGCGATAGCAGGAGACTCGACATCAGCGGGGCACTACACATCAAAAAGTCAACACCAGCAATCAACAGCCTATTAACACATAACTATATCCTACCCACTTCAAAACCCCGAACCAACATAGAAGCAGTAAGAGGAAGTATGGGCCAATAGGCCTTTCGCAGTTACTTCCATTCTGATTTTTTCATACCCATTGATTCATGTTCTGGCATAGCTTTGTCACCTCACCCAAAACTTTTGTGCCATATCACCTTACTCAAAACGAGTATAAGTATGATGTATGTTGTGTGTAACGTAGTCTTTGAAAATGTAATAAGCATTACGAAATGCTTTCAGGCGTCAGACCAAAAATAAAAGATAGAATTTTGGAGAGTTAATTTTTCAATTACCCTCGACAGTGAAGAAAACCAGAAGAAATATTGAGACGATTTGTGCTATAATTATTAATCTTAACCTTTCGGTCATATTCAACAATATATATATATATATATATATATATATATATATATATATATATATATATATATATATATATATGCAATTGACGATCACAAAACACTGATCATTTTATGCGGAAAATCCACAGGGAAATATGAAATGAGGTGAACGTTTCGGCTTGTTAAAGCCTTTGTCAACACCAGACTGACTCAGTCAGTCTGGTGTTGACAAAGGCTTTAACAAGCCGAAAGGTTCACCTCATTTCATATTTTTCTGTGGATTTTCCGCATATATATATATATATATATATATATATATATATATATATATATATATATATATATATATATATATATATATATATATATATATATATATATATGTATATATATACATATATATTCCCTTCCCTGTACCCTTTTGTACATTCATGCTACAATATGGATCTAAAGCTACTTTTTGACGAATATAAAAATGACTCGTGAGACGGCATCCAACAGGGTGAACCCCTTGCTCCTCTCCTTTTCTGCCTAGTCATCAAACAAGTCACAGAAGTCCTGTCCAGGGAGCTTAACATCTGGTTCTTGGATGATGGTACCCTAGCTGGTTCCCAAGACTCCCTCCTGGAGGACATCAGAAAAATCCAGGAGCAAGGTGCAGTTTTAGGCCTCATCCTGAACCCTTCTAAGTGTGAAATAAAATGTTCCAGCCAGGGCATCATAAAGAGAATAGAAGGTGTTCTGCCAAATATTCATATAACTAAACCTGAAGACAGCACACTCCTAGGAGTCTCCTGGGGCTGAAAGCCATCGACGAGGTCCTTGATAACAAAATCGCCGACCTTAAAAGAATGGATGGGAGGATTTAGGATATTGATGCACATTACCCCCCTTTACCTCATCACCACATGCTTGTCCCTCCCCAGGTTAACCTACTTTGAGGTGATCACCATCCTACAGTATCCAAAAACTAGGTGAGTATGACCGGTTACTGAAATCAATGCTAGAAAAAGCCCTCAACCTCTCTCTTGATAACCTACAATAGAAAAAAGCCTCTCTGCCAGTAAGACTTTGGGGGCCTCTGAGTTAGAACAGCAATGCAAATCATTGTATCGGCCTTCCTGTCCTCCTCCCCAGCATCCGACGACCTTGTGAAGGAAATTCTACCTGCCCACTTACATCAGTTGGCAGGCGTTCACGATCCCAATTTTATACGCTGTGCCACCAAGTGGGCCTCTCGTGTAGGCCCATCACCTCATCCACCATCCTAAAAAAGACCACAAGCAATCCAGCTGGGATGGCAAAATTGTAGACCAAGTGGCTGCAGAGTGCCTGGGTGCTGCAACAACACAACACGACATAGCTCGCCTCACAGCAGTAGCAGCCTAATATACAGGGGATTTCCTGTCACCAACCCCATTGTCGGCAACTGGCACACGTCTCACACCACAGGCCCTCCAAATTGCTGTCTCTCTCCACCTTGTTACCCCAATCCACTCCAAATATAGGTGTATTTGTGGCGAGGTGGTGGCCGACAGGTATGGCCACCATGCCCTCCTCTGCCAAAGCACAGGGGGATGGCACTCGAAACACAGTGAAGTTAATGACATCAACAAGAAGAGCCTCACCACAGGTGGATGCCCAGCCGAGAGAGAGCCCCGTTACGTAACGTCTCGTAACTCTAATGCTCTTATTGGTCGCCCAGATGGTATCACAGTGAATCCCTGGAAGAACGGCAAGCAGTTGGTGTGGGACTATACATGCATATCAACCCTGGCTAACACCTACATTGACTTCAATGTTGCACAACCAGGTGGCGCTGCCACTCACAGGGAATCAGTCAAATCCCATAACTACAGAGAACTGGATCACCATTACAATTTTGTTCCCATAGCTTCTGAAACACTCGGCGCCTGGGGTAAGAGTGCCACCAGTTTTTTAAAGGAACTGGGTTCTAAGCTTATTGAAACAACAAGAGACCCTAGAGCTGCCAGCTTCCTTTTCCAGCGCCTCAGTGTGGCAATACAGAAGGGAAATGCACACTGCATTCAGGGTTCCTGCACACCATCTGAGCAGCTGGAGGAACTCGACAATTTATGATAATCATCTTTGTAAACAATATGTAACTCCTTTTTTGTAACATAGTTAAAAGAAACATATATGGGTATATACAAAGAATGGGGGTGGTAGGAGAAGAAAATATTAAAGTGTTCTGAGAGCATCCACAAGGTCGTCTCTGAATACTCCTTATTTTCTTCTCCGAGGCTATGGGTCCCCACATTTGCACAAGAGGTTGTACCCTCACAAATTTTATTATATATGTATGTATATATATATATATATATATATATATATATATATATATATATATATGTGTGTGTGTGTGTGTGTGTGTATATTAATAAATATGACCGAAAAAGTAAGATTAATAATGCTAACACGAATTTTCTCAATATTTCTTATGTTTCTTTTCACTGTCGATGGTAATTGAAAAATCAATTCTCCAAAATTAATTTTTATTTCTAGTCTGACGTGACACTTGAACGCGTTTCGTAATAACTTATTACATTTTCAAAGACTTTAGCTTACACACACACAACTATAACCTGCAAACACTAAACAGACTTTAAACAGCTTTCATTTTATACCTGCATTTGGGTGAGGTGATATGTTACAACAGTTTTGGATGAGTTGAAAACAAACTTTCAACACAAGACAGAACACGAAACAATGGGTATAATATTGGGTAAGTTAAAGGGAAGAATGGAAGTAACTGCAAAGGGCCTATTGGCCAATAATTCTTGATGCTTCTATATTGGTGCGGAGTCTTGGAGTGGGTAGAATATTGTTGTGCATTAATTGGCTGTTGATTGCTGGTGTTGACTTCTTAATGTGTAGTGCCTCGCAAATATCAAGCCGCCTGCTATCGCTGTATCTATCGATGATATCCGTGTTTTTTGTTAAGACTTCTCTGGTGATGGTCTGGTTGTGGGAAGAGATTATATGTTCCTTAATGGAGCCCTGTTGCTTATGCATCATTAATCGCCTGGAAAGAGATGTTGTTGTCTTGCCTATATACTGAGTTCTTTGAGGCTTACAGTCCCCAAGTGGGCATTTGAAGGCATAGACGACATTGGTCTCTTTTAAAGCGTTCTGCTTTGTGTCTGGAGAGTTTCTCATGAGTAGGTTGGCCGTTTTCTTGGTTTTATAGTAAATTGTCAATTGTATCTTCTGATTTTTGTCTGTAGGGATAACGTTTCTATTAACAATATCTTTCAGGTCCTTTCTTCTGTTTTATGAGCTGTGGAAAAGAAGTTCCTGTAAAATAGTCTAATAGGGGGTACAGGTGTTGTGTTAGTTGTCTCTTCAGAGGTTGCATGCCATTTCACCTTCCTTCTTATGGTGTCTTCAACGAAAACATTGGAGAAGCCATTGTTGACTAGAACCTGCCTTACCCTACAGAGTTCTTCATCGACTTGCTTCCATCCTGAGCTGTGGCTGAGAGCAAAGTCGACATAAGCGTTAACAACACTCCTCTTGTACCTGTCTGGGCAGTCACTGTAGGCATTGAGGCACATTTCTATGTTTGTTTCCTTAGTGTAGACTGCATTGTGGAAACCTCCGCTCCTTTCCATGACTGTTACATCTAGAAAGGGCAGCTTCCCATCCTTCTCCATCTCGTAAGTGAAACGCAACACAGAATTCCGCTCAAATGCCTCCTTCAGCTCCTGCAGATGTCTGACATCAGGTACCTGTGTAAAAATATCGTCAACATACCTGCAGTATATGGCCGGTTTCAAGTTCATGTCGACTAAAACCTTTTGTTCGATGGTACCCATGTAGAAGTTCGCAAACAGGACACCTAGGGGAGAACCCATGGCGACCCCATCTACTTGCTTATACATGTGCCCATCCGGGCTCAAGAAGGGTGCCACTTTAGTACAAGCTTGGAGTAGTTTCCTTAGAATGTTTTCGGGTATGTCAAGAGGAGTACAGGCCGGATCACGATACACTCTGTCCGCTATCATCCCGATTGTTTCATCCACAGGTACATTGGTAAACAGTGATTCTACGTCCAACGAGGCTCTTATCCCTGTGGCCCGTGTACTCCGCAGTAAGTCAACAAATTCCTTTGGAAACTTCCGGCTGAAGGCGCAAGGGACATAAGGAGTTAGCAAGCCTTTGAGTCGCTTTGCCAGTCTGTACGTGGGTGTGGGTATCTGGCTGATGATTGGCCGAAGTGGGTTTCCAGGCCGCTTTGAGCTCGGAGGACAGTATGGTGCTTCTGTAGTTGCCTCGATTCTTTCCTCCTTCTGCAAAAAGTTCTGCTTTAAGGTGTCCTTGGGGTGACCTTCTTTTGTGTCTCGAGGTCGAATATGTCGTACAACAGGATCTCCAACACCACTTTCCGGGCCATCTCACTTGGTCTGAACATAACGTGACAGTTTATACCCAAATTTAGGAGAGTGACTTGGTCCTCAGTGAGGTTGATTCCTGCAAGGTTCAGGAAGCCGTCTCTTGGTCGTGGAGTTGCATATGGAGGACCTATGGCAAACTAAATCTACACACACGATGTGAAATGTGAAAAAAATCTTACATTATGCTATGTTATCAGTGCTTGAATAAAAATATTGAGTGCTGAACATTCTGTGTCACTGTCTTGCTATGATATTAAAAGTCTTTGTTTTCGCTGGGGCTACTGTTGTACACAGTCATCTCGCTAAGGCAGGTCGGTGTCAGAATTGTCAAAATGATGTACCTTGCATACATCAGATCTTTAGTGGATTATGTTGCACCTCTGCTTGTTTGATGCCTGAAAGAAAGCTTGGAGGGCTTGAAAAATTGCAGAACAAATCCTTGATGATAATCCATGGTTGGCCTCGTACCACAAAGATACTTAATATGAGAAAGAAACTTAATATTTCGAGCGTTGTTGATCGTGTTACTGAAATTAACTGTCAAATTGGTATAAAAATGCTTAGGCTAACTCATCCTAACCCTTGCACAGAAGCCCTCCATAATTTCTTTATTGAAGACCAGCATTGTTCCAAATCGATAACAAAAACTGGAACTCAACTCAGAATGTGTCATGTTCATGATTTGTACCAAGAGAAACAACAATGGCACTTTTCCCCACTGTGGGAGATTTCACCTTTTCCAATTTCAATCCCTCCCTTTCCACCCAAGAAGCAAATTAGAGATCAGCCTAAGCTTCGTCTTGAGGCAAAGCTTAACGCCTTAAGCCATATTGATGCTCTGTCCACAGAGCATTCTCTCTCCCAAATCATATACACTGATGGTTCCCTACACCGCACCACGGGTGCAGCTGGAAATGCAGTTGTTCTGACAATGGGCGATGGCTTGTACTTTGAGTGGGGAGTCCGTATAAACAACTGTTCCTCTACCCTTCAGACCAAACTATTTGCCTTGCTACTTGCACTGAAATGTGTACAAGTCTCCAAACTTGATACATTAATTGTAAGTGACTCCTTATCATCCTTAAATGCTCTCAACGCTTTAAAAGATAACTGTAGCACGCTCGTGTCCGAAGCTAGACAAAAATACAACAAAATTATTAAGGATGGTAACAGAGTCCATTTCATGTGGTCTCCATCTCATGTTGGCCTCAGAATGCGTGATAGAGCTGCTAAGTTACCCAAGGAATCTGCCTTTAAAGGAGCCGTTGAATGTCAGCTTGGATTGACAATGAGCAATCTGAGAGCAGCAGTACACCGAGAACTTCAACAAGATCTTGTAGATCTGAGGCAAAGTGAAATTGACACCAGTAATTCCATCTATCATCATAATATCATGCAAGAGGAGTCACACATCTATGGATCATCCAATAAAATCAGCAGACTTGTAGACGTTTGTTATGTTATGTTAATGTCTAGCAGTTATTGAATAAAAGTATTAAGACAGAGTTGGATATTCTATATAAACACCTTTAAGATTCACTATTGTATGTATGTTTGTTTTACCAGGATAAATCTGTAGCTACATTATGTTATGTTATGTCTAGGAGTTATTGAATAAACGTATTAAGAGAGAGATGGACATTCTATTTGCATTCCTCTATGATAGCACCAGTCTCTTTTTTTTCTGCTGGATCGAGCACTAATGGGGGATGAGAGTGAAGGGCGATGCAGAGTGAAAACCTCGGTGCTAAGGAGTGACACGACCGAACTTTAACGAAGGTCGGACCCTAACGAGATGGATTGATGTTTCCCTCATTCAGTATAAGAGCGTTGAACATTCTGTGACATTGTCTTGGTATGATATTAAAAGCCTACTGTTGCGCGCAGTGCCATACAGTCCTAATGACGTAAGGCCAATCTGACGTCATTTTTTTCAAATGCTATTTGATCATCAGACAGAAAGAAGTTTTCCACGTTACGTTACGTTACGTTACGTAATGTTGATATAACGTGATACAAGAACTAAACAAGCATGCACTAATATTTTATTTGTGTTTGGAATGTAATGGATAAATATGGTCCACATTTCAATAGTGTTATTTGGACATCAGACAGAAAGTTAATTTCCGCGTTACATTACTAAGTGTAAGGATATAGTTACCATTAACCCAGTCATGCAATAGACATAAAACAAGAGGCACACCGCTCGAATGCTTGCTCCCACAGTTATGTGCTATATTTGAACAGCAGAAAGATGTTTTCCTCATTATGTTCCGTTGCGTTACATTGTGTTACAGAGAGCGAAAACTGTCACACACAGTAATATTTATATGGTAAGAGAGATGAACTGGAGATATTGTGTTTGGCTTAACATGGTTCACATTTCAATAATGATATTCGGACATCGGACAGAAAGATGATTTCAACGTTACGTTTCTAAGTGCCTCGCTCACTCCTTCAGTATACGAGCGTTGAACTTTCTGTGACATTGTCTTGCTGTGATATTAAAAGTCTGCTGTTGCACACAGTTTCATACAATCCTAATGGCTTAAGGGCAACCTGACGAAACTGTAGATCCTATGTCTCAGCAATTGAAGCCAGGAATTTCACTAACGGCTCAGCCCGAGAGAGAGAGAGAGAGAGAGAGAGAGAGAGAGAGAGAGAGAGAGAGAGAGAGAGAGAGAGAGAGAGAGAGAGAGAGAGAGAGAGAGAGAGAGAGAATGAATGAATGTCGCGTTTGAGGTATAGCACAGGGTTGTGGAGGGGAGTTGGGTTAGGTGGTGTTGTGTTTACTAGTTGTGTTTTTACGGGGGTTGAGCTTTGCTCTTTCGGCCCGCCTCTCAACTGTCAATCAACTGTTTACTAACTATTTTTTTTTCCACACACCACACACACACACACACCCCAGGAAGCAGCCCGTGACAGCTGACTAACTCCCAGGTACCTATTTACTGCTAGGTAACAGGGGCATTCAGGGTGAAAGAAACTTTGCCCATTTGTTTCTGCCTCGTGCGGGAATCGAACCCGCGCCACAGAATTACGAATCCTGCGCGCTATCCACCAGGCTACGAGGCCCCTGGTGGTGCTGCTGGAGTGAGGCTATGATCATCCCACCTCAAACCTCTACCACAGATGTGTGTAATGGTGAAGCTCCTAGGGTTAGATCTAAAATTGCATATATTTATTCATTCAGTAGTGTGAAAACACCACCTTCTGGCTATGGTGTGTGGTAACACTACACTACACTTATGTTAAACTCTCACGAGGTTATCCGACACCTCCAAAGTATTCCTCCAGACCACGGACTGAGGTAATGTGAAGTGTGTGAAATTGTCGAGTGATTGATGCTGTCTGTCACCTGCACCGAGGGGCTGTGGGAGTGGGGGAGGGACATATGACCCCAGCAGCTAATGCCTGTACTGGTCACTCAAGCACGGAATGTCCAAGAGTACGCATGGCCCGGCCCCCCACATAGCCTAAGGTGCTGGGGGTGAGCGACCTGCTCCTGTTACTATTACGCCCTGGTGCAAACCTCAAGTCAATGTGGACATTATACACTTCGCTCTAGAAGCAAGCTAGTTGTAAGGGTGAAGGGGGGAGGGAGAGATAGAGATCCACACACGGTGTACAGAAAAAAACCATTGTCACACACCATTTGACGGTGAGATGTCCTCACCGCTAACATGATCTTTTCTGGCGTCTAACTAATCACCGCCATTGAACACCGGTGACACAAGTGGATTGGGTGAGAGAAAAGTTAAACGGTTCTTTCCTTACATAAAGCAGACATTCTTTAAGAATAATAATGTCTCCACTATCACACACAAACCAGCCGCCTGATCCCCTCCCCCCCTTTCCCCTCCTTCTCCCCTCCCCATAGTCATCTTAAGAGCCTGGTCTCCTACCCTCTCGGGTAGGGGGGACCCCTCCCTCCTCAACATATCCTTGCCAGGTAAGGGGACTTCTCCCTCCTCTACATAACCTACATACTCGCATCTATCTATCCATCTATATATCTATCTTCACACAGGATTAACTCTATGGCACAAACTCATACATTTTCATCTACTACTTTTCCTCTCCTTTTCCTTTACTCTCCCTACATGACCACATACCACCCCATAGCCCCCGCCCCCACTCCAACATGACCCTCTGTCAAGTGTCGCGCAGCCGAACGCCATGCATCCGGCACGCGCCACACACCGTGGAATCCCCCAGAACACCGCGCGTCTACGTACCTGTGCACCACCTGAGCAGGGGAGCCTAATGAGCTCACCTGCTCAGGTGCTCCGCACAGTCGTAGGCGTACTTTACGCTACTTGAAGGCTGCCCACCCCACTTCAATGCTGTCTTGGCCATTCTCCTGTGTGTCCAGCATCCTGCCTTCTAGGTCGTTGGAAAGTTCTTCAGCAACTTTGCTGTTCTTCAACTTGGTGTCTCTTTACAGTCTTCTGACCTTAGGGTCTTTACGTGGGCAGGATATGAAGTTTGCACTTGGACACAATGAGATGATGGTCAGTCCAGCAGTCGGCAGCACACATGGCCTTAGTCACTGTCATGTCCTGCCTGTCTGTCTTCCTGGTGGTGACATAATCAATCCAATGATTGATTCTCACTCTAGGCCAATGCCTAGAGTGAGAGTACATCAGTGATGTCTTGTTGTGGGAGGGAAGGCAAAACAGTGTTAGTGATGATGAGGTCGTGCACAGCACACAACGTCAGGAGCAGAAGGCTCGCTGTTGCACTTGCCAGTGCCATGTCTTCCAATATTTCCTTCCTAGGAATGGTAGTCTGTACCTACTCTGGTGTTGAAGTCCCCGGGGATAATAAGTCTCTCTGATTTTCAGACTGTTGCAATGAGGTTGTCGAATTCCACATTGATTTTTTTCTTGATGTCATCTGGATTGGTCTAAGTTGGGGCATACGCACTGATCAGTGTTGTACTTTTTTTTTGCTTCCAAGCAGGAGCTGAAGTGCCATTAGGTGGTCATTGATGCCCTCTGGGAACTTAGGAAATTTCTGGGTGAGGTGGGATCTAGTGGCAATTCCAACATCAGGTTTTCGTCGTTTCGCTCTACTGCGACTACTCCAGAAAAAATGTGTATCCACCACCACGTTCTGTAAATTGACCTTTGTCAATTTGGGGTGGCCTCGTAGCCTGGTGGATAGCGCGCAGGACTCGTAATTCTGTGGCGCGGGTTCGATTCCCGCATGAGGCAGAAACAAATGGGCAAAGTTTCTTTCACCCTGAATGTCCCTGTTACCTAGCAGTAAAATAGGTACCTGGGTGTTAGTCAGCTGTCACGGGCTGCTTCCTGGGGGTGGAGGCCTGGTCGAGGACCGGGCCGCGGGGACACTAAAGCCCCGAAATCATCTCAAGATAACCTCAAGAAGATTGTCAGTCAAGCACTTATCACTGAGTGATAAGTACAATGTCCACATTGTAGTGTGCTAATTCCTTTGCAACTGGTGCAGTTCGCCTTTCTGGTCTGTTTGCCTTGGTGTTAACCAGCAGAGTTTGAACATTCTAAGTATCGGGATTGAGCACCCTCACTCTTTTCTTTGTATTTATTTGACCTCTGTGAGGGATCTCTACCACCCACGGCTTTCTGGCCAAGGTGAATTGAAGCAGACTATGTTTAAGGCACATTTTCTAGCCCCTTCCTCCATGGAGGTGAGCAGAGTGCGTCCTGAAGAGGGCTGCTTAGATACCCAGGGGGCTGCCAAACTCTGCAGCTGTTTCGGTCCAGTACAGACTGATTCCTATGCCCTGAGCCGCCTGAGTGCATGTCTGTAACTACAGCTTCCAGTGTATGTGTACCTGCTGCGGGTAGCAGTGTACCTGCTGCGGGTAGCAGTGTACCTGCTGCGGGTAGCAGTGTACCTTCTGTGGGTAGCAGTGTACCTGCTGCGGGTAGCAGTGTACCTGCTGCCCGCCGCTTGCCCACCACTACAGGAATTGAGATTGTGCGGTGTGGGTTGAAGTCACGACTTGTATTCCACTTAGATTAAAATGAGGGAAAGTTGCACAAATCCTCAGCCTTATTTTCTCATTTTTGCGTATTTGGATTCAGGGGCAAGTCGAGACGGCGGGAGATAGGTTAAGATGCAGTGGATTGCCAGCAGTGTGTCCCGTGTCTCACTGCGCCCTGTTGCGCTCATCAACGCTTTGCTGGTCCGTCTTCCTGCCCATTGAACCATTCTGGTGGTTTCCTCCGTGCAATCTGCTGGGTCCAGTCTTGCATATATGGTAGATAAGCTACTCACTGAGAGGTCTCAGACCATCGGTTACCCCTCACCTGGTTTTGCTTGCCAGTTGAAGTGTTCATGGGGGTGTGGCGGCTGTTGCGTGCTAACAGCTACTAGGAGCCACCCGTGAGAGATGAGTGGAGGCAGGACGAAAGCACAGGAGACTACCTGAAGATGCGACTGTTCCCTGTCAGAGATACTGCTCCTCCCCTGACACCCCAGACACTCCTTGGACCCTAGGGGGTGATACACAAATACGCTGGTGATCAACGGTTCCCAGGTTACACACTACAAACATATACAACCTTGTCTTCTACGGAGAATGTTTGTGCTGCCTCCAACATTAGCAATGCAGTTAATATGGCAGCAAGATTTTAAATCTTTCTTTCATGTTTATTTCCAGTTGCCACTGGGGTCGAAGGGTTAGAAGAGCTTCTACTGGGGTCAAAGGGTTGGAAGAGCTTCTACTGGGTCAAAGGGTTGGAAGAGCTTCCACTGGGATCCAAGGGTTGAAAAGAATTTCTACTGGGGTCCAAGGGTTGGAAGAGCTTCCACTGGGGTCCAAGGGTGGAAGAGCTTCCACTGGGGTCCAAGGGTTGGAAGAGTTTCCACTGGGGTCCAAGGGTTGGAAGAGTTTCCACAGGGGTCCAAGGGTTATGGGAGAGGGTCGCGAGGCCTAACCTCCTGCAGTGTCTTTTACACCAAGGTCTACACCCGTGTTGGTTATTGGCGGTGGTGATGGTCAAGTCTTCCAGAGTGGTTCCTCCGCATCATGCAAGGCGTGATGCAGCGACACTGGAGGAGACACTGCGCGCCCCCAACACGCCAGCTCGTTCATCACATGTAGCTCTGTGTTCCAGGAAGGTAGAAAATCTACCTCCTCCATGAGGCACCAGGAAGGTAGCATATCTAATTCCTCCTTTTTTCTACCTTCTAAATGGAAGGTAGAAATGTGCTACCTTCCATTTCCATCTCTGAAATGGAAATGGAAGCCATTTCTATGGAAAGGGCTTCCACGGAAAAGAAAGACAGAGGCAGTGACAGTAAGAGTGATACTAGTGAACTGAATATCTGTCTACTCACTGTGAAATTGCATGCATTAGAGATAAATCTAGAGATAGAGTGGAAAAAACTAGAGTTAGAAAAAGAAATGAAAGAAAAGGAAATGGAAATGAAACGTTTGGAAATACTAGAAAGAAGAGTGAGAAAGAGAAGAACGAAGAAAAAAGGAAAGGGGAGAGAAGGAAAGAGAAGAAAGAAAAGAAAGGGAAAGAGAAGAGCAAGAAAGGGAAGAAACGAGAGAGGAACAAGAAAGATAAGAAAAAGAGAAGGAAAGACTACACGAATTGGAAGTGCTAAAGTTAGGAGGGAAACAAAAGAAGCAAGTAATTTCGACCCTGTAAGGAACATTAAGATGGTTCCCAAATTCAACGAAAAAGAAGTCTAAGTTTTTTGCTGCCTTTGAGAAGGTAGCTGCATCATTGGATAGGCCAAGAGAGAATTGAGCAATCATGATCCAGTCCGTCCTAACCGGGAAGGCCCAAATTGAATACTCCACATTGTCGGTGGATGACTCAAGTGATTACGACGCTGTGAAGGTGGTGCTGATGGCTTACCAGTTGGTGCCGGAAGCTTACAGACGAAGTTTCGGAACCTAAAGAAGACTTCGAAGCACATCTTCATGGAGTTTGCAAATATCAGGGATCGACTTTTCCATGAATGGTGCACGTCTCGAAAGGTGGAGACGAAGGAGCAACTCGAGTAGCTCATACTATTGGAGGACTTCAAAGATTGCTTGTCTGGAGATCTCAAGACATACCTAGAAGAACAGCATGTAGAAACCTTGAGTGCAGCAGCCACTATGGCTGAAGAGTATATTCTGACACATAGGCCTTCTACTAGGTATGTCCCAAAGAGTTACAGGAAATACTCAGTGAAACATAAACCATAGGATAAAACTGTCCCACGAGGTGCTGGCAAAACAATCCTAGGTAGTCCTAGAAGGATCAGTCCTACTAAGAGGAACGTAGTATGTTGGACCTGTGGGCAGAAATGGCACATAGCTGATAAATGTCGAGACAAAACGGGTAATGACCTACGTAGGGAAGTTATGCTGGTGAGTTGTACAGTGCCACCAGTAGACGACCTGTCACTAGAGAAGAAGAAACCGGAGTTGTTCGCCCCATACACTTCCCAAGGGTATGTATCAAGTGACCACTCAGGTAAGCCCGTGGTAGTCCTCAGACAGTGGAGCTGCCCTGTCTCTGATTTTGGAAACATCATTACCCGAGGGAGTATCTATTGATGGGAAACAAATGGTTATCTTAGGCGGATTTCCCTCGATATTGTACGTTGCCCCTTTAGTACAAGTACATCTAGAGTCACTGTGCTTCTGTGGCAAGTGTACATTACCTTTGGCGGACAATCTTCCTATAAAAGGGATTAAGGCTATCTTGGCCAACGACTTGGCCCTAGATTTGGTATATAACCATCCCCTAGTAGTGGAAGATCCAGTATGTAAAGATGAGCCCAGTAGTAGCTGTGCAAACGAGATCCCAGGCACAATCCCAGGTATCATTGGATTTGAAATACCTTGTTTGACCCTCTATCTACCCCACAGGTTACGTGTAGACCTTCACCAGCCTCGCTGGCTCTGATGCCTATACCCGAACACTGGACCCAAGCGAGTCTGATAGGAGAGCAGAAGGACCCTCAAGTACAGGTACTGGCAGATACCATGGAGTCCCCTGCGAACGGAGGTGACCAGTATTTATGGTCAAATGAAGTACTGTGTAGAAGGTGCCCACCGGAATATCCCCAGTCTACTGAGGTAGGTAAGCAGATAGTCGTCCCTGGTGTGTTCCGAGCTAAGCTGTTAGACACAGCTCATACCGACCAATTTGCCGGATATTGCGGGATTTCAAAAACCTTTCATCGCCTGGCTAGGTGTTTCTTCTGGCCACGGATGAAGAGGGATGTACGACGTTTCTGCAAATCCTGCCATGAATGCCAGATAGCAGAAAAGGTGAACCAACCTGTCCCCAAAGCTCCTCTCTGTCTTATACTCTCAATAGGTGAGCCCTTCGAGCACCTCATTCTTGATATAGTAGGCCTTCTTCCGCCTTTTACATCTGGGGTGCAGTATCTTTTCACTATACTAGATCGGGTTAGTAGGTACCCAGAAGCGATCCCCCTGAAGACCATCATGGCGAAGGTAATTGTGAAACATCTCCTCTGGTTTATCTCCCAATATGGTCTCCCAAAGACCATCCAGACGGATCAGGGAACAAATTTTTCCTCTCGTTTGTTTCGCCAACAGATTACATCCTGTGCCAACCATCCCGAGTTGCAAAGAGCTTTGGAGCGGTTCCACTAGACACTGAATGGCATGCTGAGGAAATTCTGCAATGAACGGCAGAGTAAATGGGTTGAAGACCTACCCTACCTCCTATTTGCAGTAAGATCAGTTCCCAATGAATCCCTGGGTGTATCCCCATTTGAAATGGCTTGTGGCCACTCTGTAGGAGGTCCATTGGAAGTTGTTCGGGACCATTGGCTGGACCAGGAAAACGACTTAGACCCTGTTGACTGGCTGTCTACCAACAAAGGCAAGTTGTTTTCTGCATGGGAGATGGCCATGAGAAACTTAGTTAACACCCTGGCCACCACCAAGCGCAGGTATGATCAGAGAACAAAGCAAAGTGATTTTCAGGGAGGGGATCTAGTGTTGGTATGTTCTGCCACGGTGACTGGGAGTCTAAGTTCCAAGTTCGTAGGTCCTTATCCGGTCTTGAAGAAAGTAACCTGTAATAATTATATTCTTAGAACGCCAGATCGCAGAAAGAAAGGAACTTTGGTCCATGTCAACATGATAAAGAAGTATCAGGGCCATGATATTCGCCCAATGACCATGGTGATGACAGAAGATGATAAAGAGGTAATGGAGGAGGCTGAAAAGGTACTTACTAACTTAGAGATCTTATGTAATTTGCAGACAAAGTTGACGCATGTAACCGGAGGAAACCAACAATCCTTGGTGAAAGTAATCCAGCAATACAAGACTATCTTCGGAGATGCTCCAGGACGAACATCTGTCCTACAGCATGACGTTATTCTGAACGAGGGAGTCAGGTCAATCAAACAACACCTGTACCATCTCAACCCTCATAAGGAAGAGGTGGTGAAAAACGAGGTGGAATATATGCTGCAAAACCATCTGATAGCCCCGAGCACAAGCCCATGGTCATCCCCGATTCTGTTAGTGCCCAAACCTGTAAGGCATAAAGATTATATATTGATTATCGCCAGGTTAATAAAGTCAGAGTAGCAGATACAAATCCTCTTCCAAGAGTAGAGTAATGTCTTAATGCTATAGGCAAAGCTTGTTACTTAACAAAGTTCGACCTATTTAAGCACTATTGGCAAGTTTCCCTCACGGAGCGAGCTAAACCCATCTCCGTATTTTTGACTCCAGACGGCCTGTTTGAATACCAGGTGATGCCGTTTGGGATGAAGAACGCAGCGTCCACCTTCCAGAGGTTGATAAGTATGGTGTTGCGTGACGAAGGATATACCATGGTCTATATCGATGACGTCTTGATATATGATGTAAGTTGGGAGGACCATCTACGTCACTTGGAGGAATTCTTTAAGGACATGCACCAGTCTGGATTAGTAGTCAACTTGCACAAATCTGAGTTTGCTAAGACCTCCGTCATCTTTTTAGGGCATGAGGTGGGAGGATGATGGATCGCACCAAAACCCAGCAAGGTAGAAACCATCATCCAGTATCCTATACCGTCCACAAGAAAAGAAATCCTGCGATTTCTTGGTATGGCCTGTTTCTACTGTTAGTTTGTCACCCGATTTTTCATCTATGGCCACCCTCCTGATGAACCTTTTAAAGAAGGGTGTGAAATTTATATGGGGAAAAAGTTGCCAAGGGGTTTTTGAAAGTCTAAAGGCAATTTTGATATCTTCTCCCATCCTCATGTCTCCGAGCTTTGAGGATAGGTTATTCATCACCATAGATGTTTCCGATTATGACCTCGTAGCCGTATTATCTCAGAACGATGCAAAATGCGTGGAACATCCTGTAGCTTACAATTCCAAGAAGTTTACCCCCAGTCAGCTAAACTATTCTGTGATTGAGAATGAGACATTGACTCTGGTCAATTCTGTCCAACACTTTGAAGTATACCTAACCAGTAATGGCCATCCTATCCTTATATGATTTGACCATAACCCTCCGAAGTTCCTCTCCCAGTTGAGGTAGGAAAATCTTCGCCTCACCGGATGAAGTCTACATCTCCAACAATGTCCCCTCCATATCAAATACATCAAAGGAGTGGATAATGTAGTGGCAGATGCGTTGTCCGCATCTGAAATCCTAATTAATTTGGTTAATTTTCTTTTTTTTTAGGATCCAAACCAAATTTATTAGGGTGGGGAGGTATTACGAACCCAACTACATCGTCGGAGTTTGGAGTAGCGACGTCAGCGTCATCAGTGAGTCTGCTCTCTAACCCTACAGTATTGGATGCTATATGGACGACGCCATCCAGTGGTGACTGATGACGTGTGTGTGTCCACAGAGATGACATGGGGCAGCAGTGATACTGAGGACGGCAGTCTACCATGGGCAGCCTAAACTCTCCCAATTTAGTATCATCTGACGACTAAGTGAGCCGTCGCCGACCAGGAATCGTGTGGTTGCTGCTAATGGAGTAGCAGTGGAAGAACTCGGCGTATCCCGGGACTGGGTAAGGGAAGAGACATCCGACTGGGAGGTGCCTCTTGAGGAGCGTTACTAGCACGCCGCAAGAGGCTCCTGCCAGGGGAGCGATGCCCCTGTATTTGTCTGTGTAGTGGCCCCAATCAGCACATGGCTGAGGTTCTCTGCCAGCACTTAGCTGGAGAGTGGTTGTGGGCAGAGAGGCACCTCGTGATACTGCCGGTAGGCTGGCCCACGGCAAAGGTAGCCTCGTCAGTGTTTCCCAGCACTGTGGCCAGCAAGGTTGGGAACGGTATTGAGTGTTAGGAAAACACGAAGATTGACGAAGGCTGCATTGTGTTAGCGTCGTGGAGTACTCAGTGTCCTATGTAAGAGCGACACCTGTATAGACATCTAAGTGTAGTAATATTTCATTTTTTATGTCTCTATTTAAGGTGATGGGAATATATTGATAAAGGAATCAGTGTTGTGTTAATCCCCCCCCCTCCTTTTTACTTATTGCATTACAAAGTCAACTCCTTGAAAGCCACTGCCGACTGGGGATCGGATACTACCACTTGGGTTCATCCATCAAGAACCCAGTTACGACCCATAGTGGCCGTAACAGGGTATGATAGGGAAATGGGACCGGAGTCATTGTTGTAAACAACCGATGGCTCGAAAGGCGGGATCCAAGAGTCAATGCTCGATCCTGCAGGCACAAATAGGTGAGTACACGCCGACGCGCACGCGCGCGCACACACACATTTGTGTGTGTGTGTCGAACAAATGGTTGTTAGAGTTTAACCCAAGCAAATGTAATGTAATGAAGATAGGCGTAGAGAGCAAGATACCAGATACTAGGTATCATCTGGCAGATGAAATTCTTCATGAGTCAGAGAGAGAAAAAGACTTGGGTATGCTACCTATATGAGAGAGAAAAATACTTGGGGGTTGACATCATGCCAGACCTGTCCCCTGCAACCCATATCAAGAGGATAACATCAGTGACATATGCCAGGCTGGCCAACATACGAACGGTATTCAGAAACTTGTGTAAAGAATCATTCAGAACTTTGTATACCACATATGTTAGACCAATCCTGGAGTATGCAGCCCCAGCATGGAGTCCATATCTAGTCAAGGATAAAACCAAACTAGAAAAGATTCAAAGGTTTGCCACCAGACTGATACCCGAGCTGAGAGGTATGAGCTACGAGGAGAGGCTACGGAAATTATACCTCATCTCGCTGGAAGACAGAAGAGTTAGGGGGGACATGAACACTGCATTCAAGATTCTCAAGGGAATTGATAGGGTAGATACAGACAGGCTATTTAACACAAGGGGCACACGCACTAGGTGACACCGGTGGAAACTGAGTGCCCAAATAAGCCACAGAGATATTAGAAAGAACTTTTTTAGTGACAGAGTGGTTGACAAATGGAATGCATTATGAAGTGATGTGGTGGAGGCTGACTCCATACACAGTTTCAAGTGTAGATATGATAGAGCCCAATAGATTCAGGAACCTGTACATCTGTTGATCGACGGTTCAGAGGCGGGACCAAAGAGCCAGAGCTCAACCCCTGCAAGCACAATTAGGTGATTACAATTAGTTGAGTACACACACACACACACACTCGCTCGACAAGCTATACAGGCTATTCCACTCCGCTTGTCACAGCACGCCTCACTGGGTTCCCCAAATGTGAACACAATTGTTTGGCTCCTTCCTCTTTACCTGTGCAGTCATCCGGCTCTTGTCTCTATCTCCTGTTATCACCTTCGTCTCTCACATGGCTGCCTCTACCTCTTCCCAGGACCTAACACTTCTCCATCATTTCTCACTCCTTACACTCTCTCTCTAAAATATTTCTCTCCACTTTCTCTCTCTCATCTTTATCTCCCTACTCTTTCTCTCTTTACTCTTTCTCTCCTCTCTCTTTTTTTTAACCTAAGACTTGGGGTTTATTAGAGCTGAGGAATGAAGTACCTATTGAAGCTGCAAGCAAGAACTGTTATGCTACCTCAGCTCATCTGAAGCCTGCTCCTAGAGATCTATTTATTTCATGAGCCTGTTATTTGAATCATTATAAATAAACGTTCCTCATTAAGTAACCATCATATAGGGACAGGATGAGCCTGTAGCCAGCTGTGTGCCAGATCCTTCATGTGATCAGTTGACCTTATCTCCTGTGTATCAACCTGTTGAACGAACAAGTTCCAGATGCGAGTCAGCCTAGGAGTGAATGATCGCTGATGGAGTGATGTTCTTGAGAAAGGCGCTTCCACCATGAGACTGTTGATGATTGAGAGCCTAGTGCTCCGGGTGGGCTCTACTGGTAGACCACAGTGTGGGCTCACCATAGCCCGTGCTACTTGGAACTTTTTGTTCCAAGTAGCGAATCTTAAACAAACATGGTAGACCACGGAGTTGGGCCAGGTGCGGAACTTTGAGAATGTTGGTCTTGAACGTAGCAGTAAGACCACCAATGTCACGACGGAATTGCAGGCTGTGATGTTCAGACCGTTCCCACCAGACTTGGTCAAGACTAGAGATAAGCCTTCTTGCCCGTTTCTCCACTTTGTCCCTCAATCTGATGAATGATGGGGAGCAGGCGATCCAGGAAAGGGGTGCATACTCTAGATGAGAGCAAACTTGTGCTTCATATAAGGTTTTGCAGCCCTTGCTGTCATGAAGGTGCGAGATGCGCCGTAGGGCTGTAAGTTTCCTGGCTACCTATTGAGCTAGGTTAAGCACGTGGCTCTTCACTGTCATTGAAGAGTTGAACTTCATTCCCAAAATGTCAATTTCATCTTTGAACTCTAGGGTTTTGTCACCCATTTTCAAGCCTGCCGGATTTACCATGTACGGTCTAGTTATCATTATCGCTTGTGTCTTCTCTGCTACAAATGTGACCTGCCATCTCCTACCCCAGGTAGAAATCGCTGAAAGCTGGTGATTTAGGAGTCTTGCAGCAGTTGGCATTTCTTCCATTCTGTATGTGAAGGTTAGTGTGCAGTCATTAGCATAGGCTTCAGCTTCAGGAATGAGATGAAGTTGATCATTAAAATAGACATTCCACAGCATTCCACAATTGAGTTGTTTCCAGATTCTGCTCCAATGAAGACTACCCTTTCTGTCCGTTCTTGAAGATAGTTTTAAATAAGAGCCTGAGATGCCTAGTGCTTGAAGCGTCACTTCTAATCCAGAGTGCCAGACCCGATCAATGGCTCCTGCTGTGTCTAGAGCCACAACACAGCTGATCTTGGACTCATCCAGTGACTGATGCAACTTAGTGGAGAGATTTATCAAGAGATCAGCAGCAGATCGGCCATACTAAAACCATACTGTCGATCACATATTAGCCGATAATTGTAAACAATTTATATAATTTGCTGAGCAATTAATTATGTAAGGATTTGACCAGTAATGGAGTGCAATGATACTGATCTGTAGTTACCAACCACTGAGCGGCCCTTCCTTTTGTGTACTGGAACAACATCTGCCTTCTTCCATAAGCAGAAG
>NC_091150.1:54128101-54145601 GCF_040958095.1 Procambarus clarkii | reverse complement strand
AATTCCTGTTTTCAATTTTCCTCCGTGGTCTGACACTGTCATATATATATATATATATATATATATATATATATATATATATATATATATATATATATATATATATATATAATATATATATCACGAAACACTGATCACTTGTATGCGTAAAATCCACAGAGAAATAGGAAAGGGAGATGAACGTATCGGCCAATCAAGGCCGTTGTCAACACCAGACTAAGAGAAACAAAGGGAGAGTGGAGGCAACTGGAACCTGACCCCCCATCCCCAGGGAAAGAATTGCCCAGAAACTGGTATAGATTATTTCATATATATTCTCTGAGCGCTTAATCTTTCTGACTATTCCAAGCTAATCTATACCTGTGTCTGGGTAATTCTTTCCCTGGTGATGGGTGGTCAGGTTCCAGTTGCTCCTCTTTCAATACACAGATAATAATCACACAAACGTGACTGCATCGATGTGAAAATCCGTAGAGCTGGTGATGAGGATTCGAACCTACGCGCTGAATGATCCCACTCACACGCCCTAGTCAACTAAGCCACGAACCACCACATAGGCTCAAACCCTCACCACGGCTTCTACGAATTTTCTCACTCATATGCAGATCACATCATGAGTGCGTGAGCAGGAGTGCATCTGTCTTGATGCCACGTGGAGAAGTGCGTCATGAGGACAGCAACACACCTCACAACATGGCCGACAGTACACCCTGTCTAAACTTATTCGTCACTCACTATACGCGTCACTCACTGTCAGTGTCACTCATGGCACGCCGTGCATACAGATACAAACAATTATAAAAATAATAGTAATAATAATTTTAATAATAATAATAATAATAAATAATAATAATAATAATAATAATAATAATAATAATAATAATAATAATAATAATAATAATAATAACTCCACTACAACTGCTTCACGTGTTCAGTGTATTCGTGTATAACAAAGTCTTTGAGAATTTTGGTTATTGGTTGATTGCAAAGATTAACAAAAAAAAATTCTTAGAAGATTTGTCTTTTAATAATATTGCAAATCTTCCGCTAACTTGCATCTCATATATAATTGTAGAATGCCTAATGACTATGAAACGCTGCTTAAGTACACTGTGGGCATCGATACAGACCTTCAATGTTCCCCAACAATATTTCCTGATGTGATAAATCAAAAATATATCATTTTCAGTAATCAAATATATTACGCACTACTTGTCACAAAGGAAAAAAACAAATTATATTTTTGTTTTAATCAAGAACCAATTGTGTCTTCATATTAAAGGACCAAAATGCCCACGACTGACTCTGAAAGCTCCAGAGAATTAGTTGAGTGTGTCTTAACGTCGCTAGAGCAGGACAGGAGTGGATTAGTTAAGCTTATTTACATCTCTCACGTCAACGAGTCGTTGAAATCATCACGTTAGGCGATGGTGACTTTGTACTACCTTACAACCAGAATCTAGACAAACACCAATATTTCGTTCGGGTACCAGAAATGTAGAGCGCGTTCCGGTATGACACGACGAGAAGATGCGCAGACTCCCATGCGCAGAATTTGACCCCCCACGGAGCAGAATTTGACCCCACGGAGCAGAATTAGACCCACGGAGCAGAATTTGACCCATGGAGCAGAATTTGACCCCACGGAACAGAATTTTACCCCACGGAGCAGAATTTGACCCCACGGAGCAGAATTTGACCCCACGGAGCAGAATTTGACCACACGTAGCAGAATTTGACCCCACGGAGCAGAATTTGACCACACGTAGCAGAATTTGACCCCACGGAGCAGAATTTGACCCTCTGAGCAGAATTTGACCCTCGGAGCAAAATTTGACCCTCGAAGCAGATTTTGACCCCACGGAACAGTATTTGCCCCCACGAAGCAGAATTTAACCCCACGGAGCAGAATTTGACCCCACGGAGCAGAATTTGACCCCACGGAGCAGAACTTGACCCACGGAGCAGAATTTGACCCAAGGAACAGAATTTGACCCACGGAGCAGAATTTGACCCATGGAGCAGAATTTGACCCACGGAGCAGAATTTGACCCATGGAGTAGAATTTTACCCACGGAGCAGAATTTTACCCACGGAGGAGAATTTGACCACCACGGAGCAGAATTTGACTCATGGAGCAGAATTTGACCCATGGAGCAGAATTTGACCCACGGGGCAGAATTTTACCCACGGGGCAGAATTTTACCCACGGAGCAGAATTTTACCCACGGAGGAGAATTTGACCACCACGGAGCAGAATTTGACTCATGGAGCAGAATTTGACCCATGGAGCAGAATTTGACCCATGAAGCAGAATTTGACCCTTGGAGCAGAATTTGACCCATGGAGCAGAATTTGTCCCTTGGAGCAGAATTTGATCCCAAGAAGCAGAATTTGACCCTTGGAGCAGAATTTGTCCCTTGGAGAAGAATTTCATCCCAAGGAGCAGAATTTGACCCATGGAGCAGAATTTGACACATGGAGCAGAATTTGACCCACGGAGCAGAATTTGCCCCTCGGAGCAGAATTTGACCCACGGAGCAGAATTTTACCCATGTAGTAGAATTTGACACATGGAGCAGAATTTGACACATGGAGCAGAATTTGACCCACGGAGCAGAATTTGCCCCTCGGAGCAGAATTTGACCCACGGAGCAGAATTTGACCCACGGAGCAGAATTTGCCCCTCGGAGCAGAATTTGACCCACGGAGCAGAATTTGACCCACAGAGCAGAATTTGACCCTCGGAGCAGAATTTGACCCTTGGAGCAGAATTTGTCCCTTGGAGAAGAATTTCATCCCAAGGAGCAGAATTTGACCCATGGAGCAGAATTTGACACATGGAGCAGAATTTGACCCACGGAGCAGAATTTGACCCTCGGAGCAGAATTTGACCCACGGAGCAGAATTTGACCCTCGGAGCAGAATTTGACCCACGGAGCAGAATTTGACCCACGGAGCAGAATTTGACCCAACGGAGCAGAATTTGACCCCACGGAGCAGAATTTGACCCTCGGAGCAGAATTTGACCCACGGAGCAGAATTTGATCCTCGGAGCAGAATTTGACCCACGGAGCAGAATTTGACCCACGGAGCAGAATTTGACCCACGGAGCAGAATTTGACCCAACGGAGCAGAATTTGACCCCACGGAGCAGAATTTGACCCTCGGAGCAGAATTTGACCCACGGAGCAGAATTTGATCCTCGGAGCAGAATTTGACCCACGGAGGATAATTTGACCCCACGGAGCAGAATTTGACCCTCGGAGCAGAATTTGACCCCACTGAGCAGAACTTGACCCATGGAGCAAAATTTAACCCCACGGAACAGAATTTGACCCTACGGAGCAGAATTTGACCTATGGAGCAGAATTTGACCCCACGGTGCAGAATTTAACCCGTGGAGCAGAATTTGACCCCACGGAGCAGAATTTGACCCATGGAGCAGAATTTGACCCATGGAGCAGAATTTGAACCCACGGTGCAGAATTTGACCCATGGAGCAGAATTTGAACCCACGGAGCAGAATTTAACCCGTGGAGCAGAATTTGACCCCATGGAGCAGAATTTAACCCATGGAGCAGAATTTGACCCCACGGAGCAGAATTTGACCCCACGGAGCAGAACTGGATCAGTAGTTCACAATAGTTATGACCCCCTACCCCCCGTCTTTCCCCTAAGTAATGAAGTGGTAACGCTGTACAGTTGTTCCCATTCAGGCTTCAACATACCGTCGGAGTCACTAAGTACAGGGGAGAAATATCTAGAATATCTATCACATAAAGATGTATAGGTAATCTCTGCTATTTTGTAAACACTAAATAAACACCCATATTTATATTAAAATGATGCCATACAAGAGTGAAATATAACTTTCTACGTAACACTTGGTTCACTAAACATTGGTCTTCCATTCTTCAATATATTTGGTCCCGTCTCCTATGTGTAACAGCGAACAACGTTGATTGCTTACCTGCAAGCATCGTTGTATGCGAAGGATCACTTGTCAGAACCCAGTCATTACAAGCATCATAATGAGCATTTACTTACAAATCAATAAAGCAACAGAAGCGAATGAAACCCCACCCAAAAAAAACAAGCACACTTGACACCTAAATCATCCCTGCCTACTCTCTGTACACTAAAGAATTAATAAAATACTCGTATGAAAGGGTTAGAGGGATTATATCAAATATATGGTTGTGGTCGACTATACTAGTTGACTCTGTGAAGACCACACTACGGGTCCTCGTGATGAAAACCCTCGCTAGGTACTTCTGCAGGAAGGCTCCGTCCTCCTTCTGTGGTGAGACCATCTCCTTATGGTGTCACTGTGTTTCCACGTCTCCTGCCCATACCCTTGCAACATCTTGGTCCCATTGCTCAGCTGCACTACTACTACTACAGGCATGCAACTGCACTCACAGTAAATCCAATGTTCGACAATTACTGTTTAGAATTCCTTAGCATTATTAAAAGTTTTTCAGTAACTAATTGATCATTATGTCATATTTTTATTGAACCCTTTTAGAATTTGTTCAATATGTCACTAATTGGTTTTAACAATTTCTGTTTTGATTCAAATTAAATTGTTTTTGCCCTTTGTGTAATATAGCTTAACGAGTCGTGCTTGGTACATCAATGACAGTTTGCAATGTCACATAGTTCACTTGTTCATCACCAGGGCACAAAACCGACGAAGGCATTCTTATTTTGTCTTATAATGCGAACACGTAGGGGAATACATTTCCCGCAAAATGTATCAATATATTAAGGCTACCAAATAAAGCAAGAGTGACGTGGTCGATCGACACTCTGGCCACTCGACGCGTCCTTCACGAAGCACCGATGTTTGAGCAGTTGTCCAATGCTTTATCAAATCTGTACATTGGAGCGGGAAAATGGTCTTCCCGCTTGAAAAAACAAACAAAACATAAACAGCATTGTGATGAAAATGGACATTCGATTCCGGATGGTTGAGGGCAGAGCGTGTTGAGGTTTGTGTGCGCTGGTAGTGTGGAGTGCTGGGGAGGTGCTGAGGGAGGGCACTAGACTAGCGAAGTGTAGGGTTCTGAGAGCGACCTGTGTGTGTGAGAGAGGGAAGGGATGGAGGCAGCAGCCGCCTTAGCCAGGTCCAAAGTGGAGCTGTGCTGGTTGTACTCCGCGAGTCTGTTCGCTGCCCCGTGATTCGCGACCTCCTTTGCCACTCGCGACGACGACATGGCCGAGAGTGTCAGCAGCCGCGGCCTTCCGTCAAGCATACAGTTCAAGTTTAAGAGCCGAGGTGGTTTATAGACGTCTGCTCGTGTGTTCTGGACGGTGATTGGTCGTCTCGGCGGCGCTGGGGTCACCGCTGGGGTCATCTCAGCGTGTCGTCTCGGGGGCGCTGGAGTCATCTCAGCGGGTCGTCTTGGGGGCGCCGGGGTCACCGCTGGGGTCATATCCACCAGCGGAGGTCCTCGAGGCCTCCCGTTTGGCAGATGTCCCAATATGGCGTTTCTCCCGCCGCCCAGAGTCTCGCGGTTCACCGACGTCACCCGCGGCCCGCCTTCAAAGAAGATGCTGACAGAGTCGGCCATCATCCCCGACTCTGGTGGTCGGTTGGGGGCCGGAGTTGTCGGTTCGGACGGCGTGGTGTTGGTGGTGACCGATTTGCGGGTCCTGCCGGACTGCTGCGAGTGGCCGGAGGCAGACGTCGGTAGAGTGTAGATCTCCCGTAGCAGCTCCGGAGGTAACCGAGGGTGATTTTCCTTAATCGCGGTATATCGCGGGCTGTAGTCGATCTCCTCGGCCGGGCCGCAGATCTTGTAGGCGCAGCAGGCGACGATACACAGCGCCAGCAGAGCTCCAAAGCACATAGCTGACAACTGCATGGCTAGCACGATGTCTGCGGGGAGATGTGGGAGACACAGGCAGTTAGAACCATCCCACAACAGAGCACTACCAACATCAGCTAATCCGCAACTACAATCATGTGATACACATTACACTATATGGTGCAGGAACAAAGGAATGAGAAGTTCTGACCCGCATTTCCCCACAGAACACGCCACTTGTACTTGTAAATAAGCTTGGCAATCACACTGCTGTCACCTTGCAGTCTACTGTCTATCTCCTGCTGGCTTTTTGTCAGCTGACAAACAACCTCTCACTTTGCTGTTCACTACAATCTTTCAACAATATTTACAAGCACACCTATGAATCAAGTCTTTAGTCAAAAGTAGAGTAAAAAGTCGAATTGCTTCTAAATTCTGTTAAAACCCTTTTGCTGCTATGCAGTGAGTGTAAAGCAGGAGGGGTGGGGGATGGCTGCACGCGGCCTTGTGGTCATTTCGTGAGCCTATAGGCACGCTGAGAGAGAACTCCATCAACATCAAAGGCTTTTCAACACTCTTCCCCTACGCATACGGGGCATAGCTGGCCGACCTCCCGCAGTGTTCAAAAGAGAACTCGACAAGCACCTTCAAAGAATACCTGATCAACCAGGCTATGACATGTACGCCAGGCTGCTCGGAACCGCATCGAACAGCCAGGCTGATCAGACCAGCAACCAGGCGGCCTGGTCAGAGGCAGGGCCACGGTGACGTTGATCCTCGGAATCATCAACAGGCAGCCTTCCTGTGGTCTTCTCAAAGTAATCTAAATGCACCTGGAGGACCAGCCTAAGCTGCACCTCTGTGTAGGAGCCAAACACAATTTAAAAACATCATAAAAAAGTAATTAAAGCTTATAATTTTCTTTAATTACCTGCTTTCAGTTAAAGTTGTTGACATTAATTTCACTTTTCACAAAAGATTTACATTTTTGCAGTATATCTAATATAAAATGTGGCCGTATTGAAGGGCAGTTAATTTCAATTTGGCGTCCAAACAAGAAAAGGTTCCTACACCTTTGGACTAAACTGGAAAGCATTAAATTCTAAGCAGACGAATCGTTTACACTGCATCTTAATGACGAGACTCGTTAATTCAGCGACGAAGATTTCCACCATTTGCATTTCTCCGGGAACACTCCTTAATTCATATTTACTTTCTCAAGTGGTTTTGCCTCCCTCAGGAACCAAGAAACCTGTGTCTGGTGTGTGGCAGTCGAGGTTCCCTCTGGGCCAGCGTCTGACTTCTCCACCCAACAGCCGCCTGACTCCTAGTTACCTTTCCACTGCTTCACGAAAGGTGGCATCAGGCGAAAGGAAACGTTCCCATGCGCTTTTCCTTCCTGAAGCGGGAATTGATCCTGACAGCTGTTGGTTGATGAACGGAGAGCGTTGATGCGCAAAACTGCTGGGCTTGTTAATGATGCAATTGTTCGAAATTTTATGCATAAAGTTCTCCAAACGTGAATGAAGTTTTTTCTCTTTTGCTTTACTGTATTTATGTGTTTGTTTCTCTTCTTTCATGTCTCTCTCCGCCTGCCTAACATTATATTTCTCTCTCTCTCTCGCTTTGTTTCTCTTGGTCTGATTCTGTGTAGTTCTCTTGCTTTCTCAGTCTCTATTTTATTATCTATCTATATCTGCCACTTACTCTCACCTCCCCCTCTCTATTTTTCTTTCTTCCTGTCTGTATTTTTGTCTATCCTTCTCTGTCTGTCTGTCTGTCTGTCTGTCTGTCTGTCTGTCTGTCTGTCTGTCTGTCTGTCTGTCTGTCTGTCTGTCTGTCTGTCTGTCTGTCTGTCTGTCTGTCTGTCTGTCTGTCTGTCTGTCTGTCTGTCTCTCTGTCTCTCTCTCTCTCTCTCTCTCTCTCTCTCTCTCTCTCTCTCTCTCTCTCTCTCTCTCTCTCTCTCTCTCTCTCTCTCTCTCTCTCTCTCTCTCTCTCTCTCTCTCTCTCTCTCTCTCTCTCTCTCTCTCTCTCTCTCTCTCTCTCTCTCTCTCTCTCTCTCTCTCTCTCTCTCTCCCCACCCCCCCTCCGCCCCTGCCGAAAACTCTCTCTCTCTCTTCCTATCCTTACCTTCCCATGTCATCTCCCGCACGGAGAAGTTGGTAAGGCCATGGTTGCCGCCATAGCCGCCACCAGCGCCCTTGGCTGCCTTCCCGCCTCTCGCGGCCCCCGCTGGCACACCTGAGAGGGATGGGGGGTGGAGGGTGAATCCTGAGTGTGACTGGCTACATCTTCCCGGCCTCAACACCCAACCTTCAAGGCGCCTATAACAGAAAGATTCGTACGGGGGCGACAACGAAGAGGCAGAAGAAGGAAAATCTGTGTAGGGGAGGAAGGAGGTAAAATACGTAGAAGATGAATTATGTGGATGGAAAGTAGAAGGAAATGGATGGAAATGGAGGGTGTTTTGTAGGGAAATAGAAGGTTCTTTTTTTAGGGAAATTAAGGGTGGTTTGGAGGGCATTAGATAGTGTTTTGGAGAGAAATGAAAGGTATATTACATGGAGTTGGAGAATGTTTTCGAGGGATATAGAAAGTATTTTGATAGGAGTTGCAGGGTGTTTTTGGATGAAAATGGAAGTTTTTTTTTGGAGGGCGATGTAGGATGTTTTAGAGGGTGTATATGAAGAAGCGTACCAGCGTCTTAGTGGGAGTCAATATCCGCGGGAAGTCCGTAAGTCTCTTGTTGAGCCTTGGGAGAAATGATTCAGGGAGGGAGCTTAATTAGCATGGGGGATATTGACGGTCCATCAAACCATTAGCATGACATTATTGATGGTCAATCGAAACATTACCACGGGACCACTGATGATCTACCAAACCATTAGCATGAAGGCATTGACGGTTCACCAAAACATTTTGAGTTACAATGAAGTCAAGGCTCCGCGAGATTTTGTCTTGACACTGATACTGCTAAAAAGATTATATATATATATATATATATATATATATATATATATATATATATATATATATATATATATATATATATATATATATATATATATATATATATATATATATATATATATATATATGCAAAATTAAGAGTGATGTAAATAGTAAGAAAAAGTCAAGCATTGGAGGAACTGTTTGCGGGGGGAGATAATTTAACTGTTCATGAAAGTTTAGGAGTGTTGAAGACAAGACAGCACCTGTAGATATATAGGAAAGGCAGTTTCCGAAGCTAGTTAGAGGAGACAACGGTTGTCGATGGCTAAGACAGCCCCCTGAAGCAGTGGTGAAGAGAGGAACACTTCTGGAGTCAGGTGAAGTTCAACAGAATGACAGCTAAACCAGGAGTGGAAAGCGACAAGGAAAACAGCTTATAAAAAGCGAATGTCTGAAATAATTATTGAGGTCTTCTCAGAGTGTGTAGCAAGTAGCTCCGTCCTCCCCTTCCCTACTACTCACCTGTCTACTAGCTATCATCTGTCTCGTCTGTCCGTCTGTGTGTCTGTCTATGCTCACCAGACTGCTCGTCTATTTTTTTCTATCTGCCTGGCTGTTCTAATTCTGGTTAGCTGAAATAATCGCTTTAGATTCTTATTTAGATACTCCTTCAGGTTTCTGGTTATTGCTACACGTAAGGAATATATCACACGTGTTAAGATTGCATTTTTGTTGTTTATGTAACAAGCCAATTAACAGCACTAATACACGTTATGCAAAAGTAGGGCTGTTCTTATTTAATTCTACGCGTATTACTTACTGACTTTAATCGCCTCATTTTTCCTAACTTTCAACCTCTCAATCACACACAAGACAATCACTCAAGATGCTGTCGAGAGAGGTCACACAGACCAGAGGGGGTCACACAGACCAGAGGGGGTCACACAGACCAAAGAGGTCACAAAGACCACAGGAGCAACATGACCTTCCAAAGTGATACCTCGGAAACTATGGACATGAGTCTAGCTGGACTCTGGGACCGTCTGCGACGACGACAGCGCTCCTGAAATAGTCTGTCGAATGCGCTGCAAGAAAGAAAGTTTGGCAGCAGCGACTTAAGCAGATATCGACAGCACTCGAGGACATTGTCGTTCCGTGTGTCGCCTGTGTATCCAGACACAGCTCAGGAATGTTTCACTGGCTTGATCCTCCGGAGGAAATGACTTGCGGTCAGGTTCTCAGCTCCTCAGAATATGACAGAACGAAGATATCCTTCGACTAACCTTCTCTTAACCTTCTCTTTTACCCTTCCCCCCCCCCCTCTCTCTCTCTCTCTCTCTCTCTCTCTCTCTCTCTCTCTCTCTCTCTCTCTCTCTCTCTCTCTCTCTCTCTCTCTCTCTCTCTCTCTCTCTCTCTCTCTCTCTCTCTCTCTCTCTCTCTCTCTCTCTCTCTCTCTCTCTCTCTCTCTCTCTCTCTCTCTCTCTCTCTCTCTCTCTCTCTCTCTCTCTCTGCTTCTTAGTACACTTTATCACCCAGTATACAAATAATATTAGTCATATTATTTCTTCTAACCTCATGAGACTTTCTCTTAATAGTCATTATTAAAGTTTGCCTGTAACCACAGGTTTTCTTGCTTATTGCTTGCCTCCCTGTCAGCCTAATTGTCTAGCAGCCGGTTAGCCTGTCTAAGTGCACACCTGCCTGCTACTCTGTCCATGTCTTCCCCGCCCATTTCTCTTTATGCCTCTGCTTAGCTGGTTTCTTGTCTCGCGTTTGCCTGCCTAAGTTGATGTCTATTTGTCTGACAGTCTTCCTGCCGGGCTGTCTGCTTATCTATTTGGAAAGGAGGGGAGCAAGGCTGTCAGGAGAAGAGAGGCCTGAGTCTTTTAGACGTTGGTTGAAAAGCGTTCCGACTCGTGTGTGTGTCTGTACTTATCACAGGAAACGATACAAGCGCCTCTGAGAATCAACTGGACTAAAAAATATCCGCCTTGAGTGCACAGAAGCAGAAAAATAAGTCCACATTAGACTCTCAACCAAGAGAACCAATATTATTACTCAGGGTATAAAAGGAGGGGGGAAAAATACTCACAAGGAACACCTAAGATCATGCAAGAAAAGTGCACGCAAGTATAAAGTGCATCATCTACTAAAGAAATTGTATCTTCCCATTTGTGTTAGTAAAGGTGTGCAACACACCATCTTGCAACACCACACAATTGACGTGTTGGTTGCATTCTCTGCGAACTGATAGATCCCTAGAGGACCCATGGAGGATATTGTTCAATTTCTCTACGAATTAAGAATTTTATTTAGAATTTAAAGTTATAATAATTAATATTATTCTAGCAAATGATAATATATATACATATATATATATATATATATATATATATATATATATATATATATATATATATATATATATATATATATATATATGTAAAACTTAAATTATTACCATCATTCAACTCTGTGAGATTTGTGTATAATGATGTCAATATTGTCTGTATGTGTGTGTGTGTGTGTGTGGGTACTCAATTGTACTCACCAAGATGTGCTTTCATATACGAGCTCGACCCCTAACTAACTTCTTAGTGTGTGTGTGTGTGTGTGTGTGTGTGTGTGTGTGTGTGTGTGTGTGTGTGTGTGTGTGTGTGTGTGTGTGTGTGTGTGTGTGTGTGTGTGTGTCTGTGTGTGTATTCACCTAGTTGTCCTTGCCGTGGTTGAGCTTCGGCTCTTTGATCCCGCCTCTCAACAAGCAATCAACCGGTGTACAGATTCCTGAGTCTATTAGGCTCTATCATATCTACATTTGAAACTGAGTATGGAGTTCGCCTCTACCACATCACTTCCAAATGAATTCCATTTGTAAACTACTCTGACACTAAAAAAGTTCTTTCTATTGTCACTGTGGCTCATTTGGGTACTTAGTTTCTACCTGTGTCCCCTTTCGTGTGTGTGTGTGCCTCCCTTTGCTAAATAAATTGTCTTTATCTACCTTATCAATTCCTCTGAGAATCTTGTATGTGGTGATAATGTTTCATCTAACTTTTCTTTCTTCCAGCGACGTGAGTTTTAGTTCCCGTAGTGTCTCCTTGTAGCTCCTACCCCTCAGCACATGCACTTCTCTGGTGGCATATCTCTGAAGCATTTTAGTCTTGTGCTTGCCGAGATACAGACTCCATGCTGTATTCTCTTCTCCATTCTGCCTCTTTTCTCACCCTGACGTATTCATTCCTGGCGCTCTGGTGTCCTTCTCTGCTCTCAAGTGTCCTGTTATTTCTATAGTTTCTCCGCGCCCTTTTACTTAGAATATGTACTCACCTATTTGTACTCACCTATTTGTGCTTGCAGGGGTTGAGCTTTGTCTCTTTGGTCCCGCCTGTCAACTGTCAATCAACTGGTGTACAGATTCCTGAGCCTACTGGGCTCTATCATATCTACATTTGAAACTGTGTATGGAGTCAGCCTCCACCACATCACTTCCTAGTGCATTCCATTTACTAACTACTCTGGCACTGAATTTTTTTATAAGGTCTCTGTGGCTCATTTGGGTACTCAGCTTCCACCTGTGTCCCCTTGTTCGTGTTCCACCCGTGCTGAAGAGTTTGTCTTTGTCCACCCTGTCATTTCCCCTGAGAGTTTTGTAGGTGGTTATCATGTCTCTCCTTTCTCTTCTGTTTTCCAGGGACGTGAGGTTCAGCTCCTTTAGCCTTCCCTCGTAGCTCATGCCTCTCAGTTCCGGGACAAGTCTGGTGGCATACCGCTGAATCTTCTCTAACTTTATCTTGTGTTTTACTAGATATGAACTCCAGGCAGGAGCTGCATATTCCAGGATTGGTCTGCCACAAGTGGTATACAGGGTCCTGAACGATTCCTTACACAAGTTTCTACAGGCAGTTTTTATGTTGGCCAACCTAGATATGCTGCTGATGATATCCTTTTGATGTGGGCCTCTGGGGACAGGTTCGGTGTGATATCAACCCCCAGATCTTTCTCTCTATTTGACTCTTGCTGGATTTCACCTCCCAGATGGTACCTTGTGTTCAGCCTTCTGCTCCCTTCGCGTAATTTCATTAATTTACACTTTCCTGAGTTGAACTTCTGCAGCCATTTTCTAGACCATTTCTCCTGTTTGTCCAGGTCATCTTGTAGTCTCTGTCTATCTTCATCTTTCTTCATGTGTGTGTGTGTGTGTTCACCTAGTTGACCTAGTTGTGTTCACCTAGTTGTGTTTGCGGGGGTTGAGCTTTGCTCTTTCGGCCCGCCACTCAACTGTCAATCAACTGTTTACTAACTACTTTTATTTCACACCACACACACACACCCCAGGAAGCAGCCCGTGACAGCTGACTAACTCCCAGGTGCCTATTTACTGCTAGGGAACAGGGGCATTCAGGGTGAAAGAAGCTTTGCCCATTTGTTTCTGCCTCGTGCGGGAATCGAACCCGCGCCACAGAATTACGAGTCCTGCGCGCTATCCACCAGGCTACTAGACTGTGTGTTTGTGTGTGTTTGTTTGTTTGTTTGTTTGTGTGGGTGTTTGTGTGTGAGTGTGTGTGTATACTCACCTATTTGTACTCACCTAATTCTGCTTGTGGGGGTTGAGCTCTGGCTCTTTGGTACCGCCTCTCAACTGTCAATCAACTGGTGTACAGGTTCCTGAGCCTACTGGGCTCTATCATATCTACACTTGAACTGTGTATGGAGTCAACCTCCACCACATCACTTCCTAATGAATTCCTTTTGTCAACCACTCTGACACTAAAAAAATAATTTCTAATATCTCTGTGGCTCATTTCGGCACTCAGTTTCCACCTGTGTCCCCTTGTGCGTGTGCCTCTTATGTTAAATAGCCTATCTTTATCTACCCTGTCAATTCCTCTGAGAATTTTGTACGTGGTGATCATGTACCCCCTAACTCTTCTGTCTTCAGTTGTGTGTATGTGTGTGTGTGTGTGTGTGTGTGTGTGTGTGTGTGTGTGTGTGTGTGTGTGTGTGTGTGTGTGTGTGTGTGTGTGTGTGTGTGTGTGTGTGTGTGTGTGTGTGTGTGTGTGTGTGTGCGTGTGTGTGTGTGTGTGTGTGCGTGTGTGCGTGTGTGCCGAGGTACAACAGTTGTGTTTTTTTAAATCAATTGTATCCATGAAAATGTGAAATTAAAATGTAAGCCACAACTCATCAGCACTGAGAACAAAATATATTGGAAGGTACAGGAGAAGGGTGGGCGGGACACTAGGTAAATTAAGTGTTTAAACTCTATCCTTAAATTGTCTGATTTATTATCTGCTTCTTTATTATTATCATTTACATGTTTAAGCACAAAATATTTTGAAGTAATTCATTTAAACAAATACAGTTGCTACTGAAATATATTTAACAGTTTAACATTACACATACATAGGATCTCAATAACAATACAATAATATCAATAATTAAACAATTAATATATATAATAATATTTATAAATGCTATTCTTATTATTGCTACATGTAACTGTGCATGAAAGTGTTATTTTAACTTGCAAACTTCAAAGTAAATTTCAACATGTAAATGGTAAAAACGTACATAAGAATCATAATTACGATAAATAAAATTTAACCAAACTTAACAATATATGATATAATTATCAAAATGTTAATTATATATATATATATATATATATATATATATATATATATATATATATATATATATATATATATATATATATATATCAATATATATAAATATATATCAATATATATATTGAAAATAATTTTATTAATTCTAAATATTTTTACACCAATTTTAAGCACATCAAATACCTAAAACATGCAAATTAGAAAAGTAGACTTGCTTTAAAAAAAAACAAATATTTAACACTATTCCATTACTATTTAAAATATTTTCTCAAAGTTGCAAAATTTAGCGAGGAAACATTGTCTAGGTGTAGTGACTCATAATCTGTCAGGAAGATGAGGGTGTAGTTGTACTTATAGTTTATGTGTACTCATACTTTTTTGTGTACTCAGAGTTTGTGTGCACTTATTGTTTGTGTTTACTCATAGTTGTGGGTGCTCACAATCTGAATGCACTCATAGTTAGTGTTGGCTCATAGTTTTTGAATTCTCATAGATTTTTGAACTCATTATTTGTGTGTACCCATAGTTTGCGAGTAATCATTGTGTGTACTCATAGTTTGTTTGTGTGCACTTAGTTTGTATGTACTCATTGGTTGTATGTGCTCATGTTTTGAATGTACTATTTTTGCGTGCATTCATTGTTTATGTTTTCTCGTAGTTTGCGTGTACTTATTGTTTGTGTGTATTCACCGTTTGTGTGCATTTGTAATTTGTGCGTGCTCATAATTTATATGTTCAATTACTCTGTGTGGACTAGTTGTTTATGTGTGCTAATCCTTTGCGTGTTCTCATAGCTTGTATGAAGACATAGTTTGTACTCAGTGTTTGTGTGTGCTTAAAGTTTGTGTACACTGAATGTCAGTGTGTACTCATTTTTTATGTGTGCTCATAATTTCTGTGCATTCATATATTGTGTGTACTCATTGGCTGTGTGTGTTTATATTTTTAGTGTACTATAATTGTTTGAGTGCATTTATTGGTTGTATGTACGCATTGTTTGTGTGTGATCATAGTTTTTGTGCTAATAGTTTGTGTGCTAATAATTTTTTTTGTACTCATTGTTCGTAGATACTCATAGTCTGCGTGTATTCATTGTTTGTGTGTATTCATAGTTTACGTGTGTTCATATTTAGTTTTGCACTCATGTTTTGTGTGCGTGCATATTTTGTGTGTACTCATACTTTGCGTGTATTCAATGTTTGTGTATACTCATAATTCGTGTGTACTCATGCTTTGCATATAGTAATATTCTTTTGGTAAACTCATTGTTTGTGTGTGCCCAAAGTTTATGAGTACTTATGGTTTGTGTCTGCTCTTAATTTGTGAGTGCTAACAGTCTTTGTGTACTCATAGTTTTTGTTTACTCATAGTCTTTGTGTATTAATAATTTGTGTGTACTCATACTTTGTGTCTGCTCAAAGTTTGTTTGTACTCATTGTTTGCATGTGCTTATAGTTTGTGTTTGTTCATAGTTTTGTGTACTCATAGTTTGTGAGTATTCATAGCTTGTGCTTGCTCATAATGTTTGTGTACTCATAGAGTACACAATTTTTTTATTTGTTTGTTTGTCATAGTTAGGTGAGCACTCATATTTTGTGTGTGCTCATAGTTTGTGTATAAACAGTTCTAGTGTGTACTGTTCGTTTGTTTGTATTCCTAGTTTGTGAGTACTCATTGCTTGCGAGTTGTCATAGTTTGTGTACTCATTAATTGAAAATACTCATTTTTTTAAATACTCGTTGTTTGTATATACAAAGAGTTTGTGCTCATTATTAGTGTGTGTATATAGTTTGTTGTGTGGTCATGGTTTGTGTGCACTCATTGTTTATGTTCACTCTTTGTTTACCTGTGTTCATAGTTTGTGTTTACTAATTGTTTGCGTATTCATAGTTTGTGTGCTCATAGTTTGCGTGTGTTCATTGTTTGTGTTGTCTAATTGTTTGTGTGGTCTAATTGTTTGTGTGGTCTAATTGTTTGTGTGTGTGGTTAAATTGTTTGAGTGTACTCATAGTTTGTGTGTGATTTTAATTTGCTTGTGTTAATTGTGTAATTGTGATAATTGTTTGTGTGTACGCATACACTTTGTGAGTACTCATTGTTTGATCGTGCTTATAGTTTGTGTGTACTCATTGTTTGCGTGTACTTGTTTTATATATGTGGTCATAATTTGTTTGTACTCAATGTATGTGTGTATTCATTGTTTGTGTGTTCTCTTTTAGTTTTTTGTACTCATAAATTGTGTGTTCTTTCAGTTTGTTTGCTCCTTCATTGTTTGCGCATATATTTTGTGTGTGCTCATAATTTGTTTGTACTCATAATTTGTGTAGACGGATTGTTTGTGGATAATCATAATTTGTGTAGACGGATTGTTTGTGGATACTCATAGTTTGCTTGTGTACATGGGTTATGTGTACTCATAGTTTTTGTTTACTTATAGTTTGTGTGTACTCATAATTGGTGTGTACTCACACTTTGAGTGAATTCATAATTTTGTGTGAACTCTTAGTTTGCCAATATGTAACATTTTGTGTGTCCTAATTGTTTGTAGTCATAGTCTTGTGTGCACTCATAACTTGTGTGTCCTCATCGTTTGTGTGTACTCATAGTTTGTGTGTAGTAGTTGCATGTGCTTATAATTTGTGAGTACTGATTGCTTGTGTGTACTCATAGCTTGTATGTGCTCAAAGTTTGGGTTTGTGTGTACTCATAATTTTTGAGTGCTCATAGTTTACATGCACTCATTGTGTATGTTTACTCGAAGATTTTGTGTATTGATTTATGAGTACTCATAGTTTGTTTGTTTGTACTTATTGATTGCGTGTGATCATGGTTTGTTTGTAATCTTTGTTTCTGTTCATAGTTTTGTGTGGTTATCTTGAGGTTATCTTGAGATGATTTCAGGGCTTTTTAGTGTCCCCGCGGCCCAGTCCTCAACCAGGCCTCCACCCCTAGGAAGAAGCCCGTGAGAGCTGACTAACACCCAGGTACCTATTGTACTGCTAGGTAACAGGGGCATAGGGTGAAATGAACTCTGCCCATTGTTTCTCGCCGGCGCCCGGGATCGAACCCGGGACCACAGGATCACAAGTCCAGCGTGCTGTCCGCTCG
>NC_091150.1:54095601-54113101 GCF_040958095.1 Procambarus clarkii | reverse complement strand
TCAGTTCCACTACATCTGACTCCGTGGTCACTCCTGTGTAGTTTATTAGCACTAATACACATTACAGGACCACTGCAACATGCTCCATTACCCCCAACAATCTTATTCTTTTTCCTTGCAACAAAAATAATTACCACAACAACACTTCCCATTACCACTACAGCATACTCCTATATAACACCAACATACCCCCATTACCACTACAGCATACTCCTATATAACACCAACATACCCCCATTACCACTACAGCATACTCCTATATAACACCAACATACCCCTATTACCACTACAGCATACGCCTGTATAACACCAACATACCCCTATTACCACTACAGCATACGCCTGTATAACACCAACATACCCCCATTACCACTACAGCATACTCCTATATAACACCAACATACCCCCATTACCACTAAAGCATACTCCTATATAACACCAACATACCCTCATTACCACTACAGCATACTCCTATATAACATCAACATACCCCATTACCACTACAGCATATTTCATTGCCACAACTACAACATACACCCACTTGCAGTACAACATACTCCATTACCACTTCAACATACTACATTTATCACAACAATATACTCTATTACCAGTGCAACATGTGCAACACATACCGATTCCGTTGCAACATTCTTTACAGTCAACATACCGCATATAACATTTAAGTGTTCGATGTTCTGCTTACTTCAGCACATGCAGCATACTTCGATACCACTACAGCATACTTCATCACAAATACAGCAGATACAACATTCTTCATCCCCCTCTATATAGCACACAACAATCCTTTTTAGCGATGCAATATATATGCAATAACACACCTATGCAACATATACAACATGTTGAATTAATGAAACGCACTCTGTTAATCAATTACATTGTATTATTAAAACGTGTTCAAAATATACATGGTGCACAAAACAGTTGGACATACCAACACAATATGTTGAACAAATACAACAATATGTTGTTGAACGACAAAACTGTGTTGTATAAACGCACCAATATGTTGAACAAATACAACAATATGTTGTTGAACGACAAAACTGTGTTGTATAAACGCACCAATATGTTGAACAAATACGATAATATGTTGCTTAAATACAACAAAATATTGTACAAATACAATATGTTGTACAAATAAAACACTGTGTTACACAAATACAACGATGTATTGAAAATATAACAACATATTGAAAAAATACAATAATATGTGGTACAAATACAACAATATATTGCAGAATTACAACAAAATGTTGCTCATTTCCAACAATATGTTATACAAATACAACTATTTGTCGAATATACGCAACAATTTGTTGAATAAATTCAACAATTTGTTGAATAAAGTCATCAATTTTTCCAATAAATCATGCTGCACAACACCAGAGGATGTACTAGAACAGAATACTAGTTCTGTGCATCATTTTCCAGTAATACAACAAAAGCCTGTAGCCTATAAACATGCTGTAACGACACAACATATCATGTGCCATGATGTTGGATAAATGCAGTTGAACATAATAACATGCTGTATCAGGAGAACATGCTGTGTTCTGAAGAACAGAAGACACTGCTGTACCAACAGACATGCTGTACCCCCAAAGCAAGTCGTTGCAGCTCAGCCTACAGCATTGCAGAACAAGATGAAGGGGATCGGTCTGTATTCTCCATTACATGTACAGTATTTACATGTGTACCGTATATATGTGTGCCTTGCAAGTGTGCCATGCATGTGTATCATGTACACGTGTATTATTCACACGTGAACGACATACATGTGACTCATATACATGTGTATTATGTATGTATATATATATATATATATATATATATATATATATATATATATATATATATATATATATATATATATATATATATATATATATATATATATATACATATGTACGTCTGAATCATACATGTGTGCCATACATATGTCTTCAATATACACATATACCATAAAAAGAGAAGCCGAAAGCATGACAACAAAAACCACCATTAACATATCAACCAGGCAATTGCATGTACAAATAGTTACAGGTATTTTGGGGGACACGAATTTAGCCATGTAATGGGCGGTACGCAACAAACAACAACGACAATAACAACAACAACACGAACAACAACAACAGCACGAACAACAACAGCACCACAACAGCCCTCGTAACCCAAGACCAGACACAAACGACAACAAAAGCTGAAGAAATTGGCTAATAAAGTGATATCCACATGATATCAGCCCCCAGTGTTATCACAGTGGAGTACGACCCTCGGTACAGTGCCAGTTACAGTGACTAAGTTGGCACCAACAGGGACAGCGACTCCTGAATGAGTGCCACTTGAGGGATTAAGTAAGCCCGCCCATCTCAAGGTTATCTTGAGGTTATTTCGGGGCTTAGCGTCCCCGCGGCCCGGTCCTCGACCAGGCCTCCTTTTCGTTACACCGCCCCCCAGGAAGCAGCCCCGTGGCAGCTGTCTAACTCACAGGTACATATTTACTGCTAGGTGAACAGGTGCATCACGATGAAAGAAACTCTGTCCATCCAGATAAGGGGTTAATGAACCTTTGTGTACGACACAGAGTCAAAGATTTGATAAGTGTCGGGCTACTTCTCGCTCTGTGCATCACTGTGGCGCGTTATGTGCATGGGATGACCTTGTTGGGCGCAGGGGTCACGTGTGTAGTGTCTGGGGTCACTCACAGGGGTCGTGGGGTCACGGGTGTAGTGTCTGGGGTCACTCACAGGGGTCGCGGGGGTCATGTGTGTAGTGTCTGGGGTCACTAACTGGGGTCGCGGGGGTCATGCGTGTAGTGTCTGGGGTCACTCACAGGGGTCGCGGGGGTCATGTGGGTTGTGTCTGGGGTCACTCACAGGGGTCGCGGGGGTCATGTGTGCAGTGTCTGGGGTCACTCACATGGGTCGCTGGGGTCATGTGTGTAGTGTCTGGGGTCACAACAAGGCCACGACCACGACTCACAGGGGTCGTGGGGTCACGGGTGTAGTGTCTGGGGTCACAACAAGGCTTCAATTGGGCTGCTCCAAAGATTTTCCAATAACTTTCTACGACGATTGTCCAACGACTTTCTTTGAAGATTTACCAAAGACTTTCTCTAAAGACTTTGCGCAAACTTTCTCTCCGACGGTTTTCCAGACTTCCTGTAAAAAAATGTCCAGAAAGCTTTTCCCTCCCCAAAAGGTTTTCCTGAAGCTTTCTTCAAAAATTCAAAAAATAAAAATCTTAAAAGACTTTCTTCAAAGATTACAAAAAAAAAATATCAAAAGACTTTCTTCGATGACTTTCTAAGACTTTCATGGAATGTTCCAACAATTTACTCACGGGTTACTCACCGTTCATGATACGGGTTTAAGGTGCTATTGTATAATTATTTCGAAGCACAGAATGATATAATTGGAAAAGAAGGAAAAAAATTGGTTTCGAACTACGTGATTCAGATATAGCTCAAGAAAATAGCGGGATTCGAAGCCTCTCCTCGCATTTACGGAACCGTCGTGATCTCACTACAGCTCATCAGCTGTCGGCGATGCCTAATTTGAACGATGTAAACAAAATTCATAACTACCCAAAAAATAATTTTGATACTGAAGTGACACTGATTTGGACTGATCGAATATGATGTTGCAATGCGATATATCAACACCTATCAACATCGGGGGTAATCCTCAGCATCGGAAATCCATTTAAGAACGAAAATGCTTTGCAAAATACAGGAACCATTTCTGCATTTTCTGAAAATTCTTTCTCTCTGCCGCATTCAGAACATAAGTGTATGGCCCTCACTTAAACTACAGTGCGGGACCCCCGCAGTGCTCAGAGTGCGTGGCTGTGTACCTGTTGTTTAAGATCTGCTACTTACAACAAAAAGCTCCAAGTAGCACGGGATATGGTGAGCCCGTAGTCACTCTGGCTGTGTACCGCTCCGGAAGCAACGATCTATGTATACCACAGGACGACTACACATTTTGTTCCTGGGCTACAAATTTACATTCTGTTCGCAGAGTACAGGTATACATTCTATTCCTAGAGAATAGTTATGATGGTAGCAAGCGGGATAGAGGTCTATAGATTACACGAAGACTAGGCCTAACAATCCACTTACTACACATTGAGTAGGCCTATTGGTTCACACAAAGAGATTAAATATGACTCCAGAAAGGCCTAATGGTCTATGTGAAAAATACAGGCTAGGCCTACTAATCCATGTAAGACGACGGCCTACATCTTCACACACACACACACACACACACACACACACACACACACACACACACACACACACACACACACACACACACACACACACACACACACACACACACACACACACACACACACACACACACACATATACACACACACACACACACACACACACACACACACACACACACACACACACACACACACACACACACACACACACACACACACACACACACACACACACACACACACACACAGTGATAAGTCTAACTTCCTCACGGATCATGCACAGATAATACATACTAGTTCTTACAACATGCACAGAGAAGCAATCCCATGCAAGTACTCTGTAATCGTTGCAATCGCAAGCAACGAGCACAGAGTACGCGAGTACAAATCAAAGAGACAGATTTACAAATGGGTCGTCAACGCAGTACGAGGCGCGAGAGTCGAAAACTATTGACATCTACGAACGAATCAATACAAAACTAAATAAATTCGTCTGAGGAATTTTCCAGCAACAATGTCTCTTAAAATCTTGTCAATAATAAAATTAGCCCATTTTCAAAAGGTTGATTAGCTAAGGTGTATTCACGAAACACGGTGAACTAATTCTATACATCTTTATCGTGCAGTTATGTGTTATCGTTAATATTATTATGATATATTGACCAAGAAGAGTAATATTAGTATGATGATCAACAACAATAATATTACCATATTTATTAACAATAGTATTATTACCATATTTATTAACAATAGTATTATTACCATATTAACCAACAGCAGTAATATTTCAGTATTCAGCCGCAAATGTCAGGTAGTGAGATATATATTTCTCGTGTTCTGAATGTAGAATAACTCCTGAAAATACGTGATAATATTGCCTTATTAAAGTTATTATTGTGTTTTCGTTTATGTGAACCTATTGCTAACTGGCTTACCTTGCTACGATATATTTCAGGCTCCCAGGTTCGATCTACTTTGCCAATAATGACACTGGGCTTCTGTAACAAATACTGTCTCTACCCACTTGGCCTTGACTTCACCTCTGATTCGGAATAGCGCTCCTCAGACCAATGTTCGTACTGACCAACTTTGTCAAGTTGGTTTGATTTTAGGTGTGACGGAGGTTCGTGTATTGTAAGATTTCTTAATTCTTATTTATTTAAATGTTTCTTTCTTCAGTGCTCATTATTAGTTACGAAATAAGATTTGCTTAGAAAGTTCATGTACACGACTAAGCACAAAAGTTTCCACCAAACACGATGTTATTTTGCTTGTGGAAAGTTTCAGCAATCCTTATTGTATCGTACATACTAGTTACCAGAAGCACTCATTCGAAGCCCTCTCAGTATGAATCGTCACAGATTACCTTAAGAGTTTTCTCGCCAAAATGTCCATAATTAAATGTGATCAGATTCACGTTTACCAATACTTGGTGATCATTATTCCATAACACTGAGGTCAACATATGAAATCCTTAAACAAATATAAACCTTAAACAGGTTTAAGGTTCTCCGGTGCTGGAGGGATCCGGGGATATAGTGGTTCACACACACACCTTGCTATCCTCACCAACCAATCACCTCCATTATAAGCAGAGAAAACTTTGAGATATCTTTTACACATATAGCTTTCATCTTTGCCACTAAAATCATTGGTGACACACAGAAACACAGAAAGAGACCACAAGATGACCAAGGCAAACACAAGGTATAGTCCAACAAATGAATGCTAGAGTTTAACTAAGGCAAGTGTAAATTGGTGAAAGTAGGTCTAGGGAACAGAAGGCCAGATACAAGGTACCATTTGGGAGAAGAAATCCTTCAAGAATCAGGAAGAAAGATCATGAGGTTCACATCACACTGGACCTGTCCTCTGAAGCCCACATCGAAAGGATATCATCAGCGGCGTATGCTCGGTTGGCCAGTATGAGAGGTGCCTTTAGAAACTTGTGTAAGACAGCATTCATGATTTTGAATACTACATATGTTAGTCCATTCCTGGAGCATGCAGCTGCAGCGTAGAATCTGTACCTAGTTCAGAGGTACGCTGAGTACCCGATCTGAGGCGCATGAGCTACGAGGAAACACTACTGAAATTTAACCTCTCGTCATTAGAAGAGAGAAGCGTTAAGAGAGACATCTTTACCGCCTAAAAAATTATCAGAGAAATTGACTGGGAAGAAAAAAAAATAAATGATTTAGCATGGGTGATACACGAACAAGGGAACACAGGTAGAAACTAAGTACTCAAATGAGCCACAGAGACATTAGAAAGATTGTTTTCAGTGTCTGAGTAGTAAATAAATGGAATGCATTAGGAAGTGATGTGGTGGAGACAGACTTCATACACAGTTTCATATGTAGATATGATAGAGCTCAATAGGCTCAGGAGCCTGTACACCAGTTGATTGACAGTTGAAAGGTTGGAGGAAAAGATGAAGCTCAATTAACTTCCGCAAGCACAACAGGTGAGTAAGCCTAGGTGAGTACACACACACACACACACACACACACACACACACACACACACACACACACACACACACACACACACACACACACACACACACACACACACACACACACACACACACACACACACACAATACTCCAATGGATAAGGGAGTGTTTAAGCAACAAGAAACAGCGAGTAACTGTGAGGGTGAGACATTAGAGTGGCGAGATTTCACCAGCGAGTTCCTCAGAGCTCTGTGGTTGGACCCATACTGTTTCTGATATATGTAAACGATCATCCAGAGTCTATATTCATTTCTCTCAATGTTTGTTGATGACTTTTAAATACTTTGTACAGTCTGTGGACTAGTGGTTATAGTACTGGCCATCCCAAGGGGCACGGAGGCCCTGGCTGACTGGGTTGATGCATGTTGACTTGGGGACCATTCCAGCTTGACGCATACACACACACACACACACACACACACACACACACACACACACACACACACACACACACACACACATACACTATATATATATATATATATATATATATATATATATATATATATATATATATATATATATATATATATATATATATATATATATATATATATATATATATATATAAATTTTTGCTAGCATAGTGTACGCTTCTGTCTTTATCCCATTTATATGTGCCTCACAAGTAAGATTTCGTGTTACGTCTCCCAGGGCTCTTTCTCGAATTGTCACAGGTAGGTAATTTCCCTTCATTGTATACTGTCCCTTTTGTCTTATCCCGCCAAACACACACCGAAACTACGACGTTGGTACAACGTTCGAACAAGTTTTAACACCTCCTAACCAGTTATAACAACCAATATAGCACGTTGTAACAACGTTCTAATACGTCATAAACACGTTAAGCCAAGATGTAACAACTATATTACAACTTGTAACAAGCGGAAAATAGAGACAGTTTCGGTTTGTGTTTCCAGGGATGTCACCTAGTCCCATTTCCTTAACTTTACACTTGCTCGTGTTGAACTCTAGTAGCCATTTCTCTGACCATCACTGAAACTTGTTTAAGTCCTCTTGAAGTATCCTAGAATCCTCGTCTGTCACAACTCGTCTCATTATCTTTGCGTTATCCGCAAACATAGACATATAAGACTCGACTCCTGCAGACATGTCGTTTACGTATATTAGAAACAGACCTGATCCCAGCACCGATCCTCGAGGTACTCTACTAATTTCTGTTCGTCAGTCCAACTTCTCGCTCCTTACCGTTATTCTCTGGCAGCTTCCTGTTAGGTGGTTCCTTACCCATGCTAGGGCCTTTCCGCTTACTCCCGCCTGCCTCTCAAGTTTGAATAGCAATATCCTGGGCGATATTGAATCGAAGGTTTTTTGGCAGTCAAGAAATACGCAATTTGCCCATCCTTTTCTGTCTTGCCTTATTCTTGTTACTTTATCATAGAATTCCAGAAGTTTTGTTAGGCATGATTTCCTTTCCATGAACCCATGTTAGTGTTTATGTACTTAATTCTTAATGTGTGAAATCAGTCCTAATCTAAATATTCTTTCTAGTACTTTGCAGGGGATGCTTGTCAGTGATACTGGTCTGTAATTAAGGGCATTTCGATCTCTATTCTTGAAAAATGCGAACAGCATTTGCTTTCTTTCAGCAACTGGGCAACTCTCCCTTCGTAAGTGACTCATTAAAGATCCTTGCCAGAGGCACGCTGAGGGCCTGCGCTGCCTCTGTTAGTATCCACGGTGATACTTTGTCTGGTCCAACCGCTTTAGTTGCATCCAGTGTTGTCAGCTGTTTCATTACCTTCTCTGCTGTCACCTCTATATCTTTATGTATGTGTGTGTTAATGTGTGTGTGTGTGTGTGTGTGTGTGTGTTTACTAGTTGTGTTTTTACGGGGGTTGAGCTTTGCTCTTTCGGCCCGCCTCTCAACTGTCAATCAACTGTTTACTAACTACTTTTTTTTTTTTTTTTTTTTTTTTTTTTTTTTCCCCACACCACACACACACACCCCAGGAAGCAGCCCGTGACAGCTGACTAACTCCCAGGTACCTATTTACTGCTAGGTAACAGGGGCATTCAGGGTGAAAGAAACTTTGCCCATTTGTTTCTGCCTCGTGCGGGAATCGAACCCGCGCCACAGAATTACGAATCCTGCGCGCTATCCACCAGACTACGAGGCCCCTGTGTGTGTGTGTGTGTGTGTGTGTGTGTGTGTGTGTGTGTGTGTGTGTGTGTGTGTGTGTGTGTGTTCACCTATTTGTACTCACCTATTTGTACCTTCAGGATCAACCCCTAGCTCTTGGACCCCGCTTTTCTAGCCTTTGGTTGTCCAATGCAATGACTCCAGAACTATTTCCCTATCATACCTGCTTTTAAAGTTATGAATTGAGTTGGCCTCTATAGCATTCCATTTACTCTTTACCCTTATGCTAAAGGAAAAACCTTCTAACACCTCTGTGACACATCTGAGTCTCAAGCTTTCATGTTCCCCTTTGTTCTGTTGATATTCATTGAAAGAATGAATAAACAATTCCTCTGGTTCCACCCCTTTCAATCCACCCCTTTCAATCCCTCTAATTATTTTATACGTCTGTATCATGTCCCCCATCTCACTCCTCCTCCTTTCTAAGGTCGACAGGTTTAGTTCTTCCAGTCTCTCTTTGTACCTCATCCCCTGCAGCTCTGGGACGAGTCTCGTTGGAAACTTCTACACTTTTTCCTGCTTAGTTTTGCGTTTTTTTTTTAGATGGGTCTCGACGATAGAGCGCCGTACTTTAAGTCTGGCCTCTCATAGGCGGTATACAGTGATTTAAAAGCTTCCTTTTACAAGTTCTGATGGATATTCTGATTTTTGCCAAAGTAGAGAATGCGGCTGACGTTATTCTATTTATTTGAGCCTCTGGAGTTAGATTCGGTATTATGTCCACTCCCAGATCCTTTTCTTTGTTCATTATATGGGGGTAGTTTCCCTTGATCATGTATCGACCTTTCGGTCTCTTGGCTCCTGATCCAATTGCCATCACTTTACACTTGCTGGGGTTGAACTCTAGCAGCAATTTCAGGTATTCACCTAGTTGTGCTTGGTAGGGTTGCGTTTTGGCTCTTTGGTGTATGTGTGTGTATATTCACCTAACTGTATTCACCTCGTTGTGCTTGCGGGGGTTGAGCTCAGCTCTTTCGGCCCGCCTCTCAACTGTCAATCAACCGTTTCTAACTACTAATACTTTTTTTTTCCCCCACACACACACATATACACACACACACACCCCTGGAAGCAGCCCATGACAGCTGACTAACTCCCAGGTACCTATTTACTGCTAGGTAACAGGGGCATAGGGTGAAAAAAACTCTGCCCATTGTTTCTCGCCGGCGCCCGGGATCGAACACGGGACTACAGGACCACGTGACCAGAGTGCTGTCTGCTCGGCCCCCGAATGTGTGTGTGTGTGTACGTGTACTCACCTATTTGTACTCACCTATTTGTGTTTTGAGTTTTGAGTTTTGGCTCTTTGGTCCCGCCTCTCAACCGTCAATCAACTGGTGTACAGATTCCTGAGCCTACTGGGCTCTATCATATCTACATTTGAGACTGTGTATGGAGTCAGCCTCCACCACATCACTTCCTAGTGCATTCCATTTACTAACTACTCTGACACTGAAAAAGTTCTTTCTAATGTCTCTGTGGCTCATTTGAGTACTCAGCTTCCACCTGTGTCCCCTTGTGCGTGTACCACCCTTGTTAAATAATCCATCACTTTCTACCCTTTCAATTTCCTTGAGAATTGTGTATGAGGTGATCATGTCTCCCTGGGCTCTTCTGTCTTCCAGCAACGTGAGGTGCAGTTCACGCAGCCTTTCCTAGTAACTCATGCCTCTTAATTCTGGGAATAGCCTAGTGGCATACCTCTGAACTTTTTCCAGCTTCGTCTTGTGCTTGACAAGGTACGGAGTCCATGCTGGGGCTGCATACTCCAAGATTGGTCTTACATACGTGGTATACAAGATTCTGAAGGATTCCTTACACAGGATACTGAAGGCCTGTGTAAGAAAATTCCTTACACAGGCCTGAAGATTTCTGTGTGTGCGTGTGTATACGTATGTATGCGTATGTACTTGTGTATATGTTTGTATTTGCGTGTATATACTGACAAGGAACATTGGTTGAAATCGCATAATCACTTTTAACACCACTAAAAATTAATAAATTAATATAATTATTTAGGCTCACATTACCTACGCAGCACACAGGCGTAATACACATGCCTCAGTTATTATGAATTACAAGCCCAGATTTTAAATTGAATAATAATTAAATATATTCATAAGACATTTCAACGCATTTGAATATTTAAATTAACGTAGTCAGCCTTTGCATCCCCTCCCCCCTTGCATCCCGTATTCTGTTGAATTAAAAATAAAAATCATCTTTTGTGATTGTTAATTATTTTAAAATACATGAACTGAAGTTCATATAATTCGTATGGCAGTTTAATACATGAATTACCACAAACACCATCAACCGCCAGCAATTAATCAATCTGATTGACTATAGTCAATCGACAGGGAGTAAATCAAACCTCAATCCTATGCTGTGTTTAATTTTATTTCTTTATCCTATGACAAAGAGAGTACAAAGAGCCTAGTAGTACACAGTACTTACATATTGCCTGAAACACTTTGGGTGGAGGTCGTCAGGATCTTGTTCTGAAACAACTTTACAGATAACGTAATCCTTGGAGATGCAAGAGACCCCAGCCTCCCCCAGGGGTCACTGATCCTGTGGTGACCCCGGGGGGGGGGCCGGAGACCCTAGCCTCCCCCAGGGGTCACTGATCCTGTGGTGACCCCGGGGGGGGCCGGAGACCCCAGCCTCCCCCAGGGGTCACTGATCCTGTGGTGACCCCGGGGGGGGCCGGAGACCCCAGCCTCCCCCAGGGGCCACTGATCCTGTGGTGACCCCGGGGGGGGCAGAGACCCTAGCCTCCCCCAGGGGTCACTGATCCTATGGTGACCCCGGGGGGGGGGCCGGAGACCCCAGCCTCCCCCAGGGGTCACTGATCCTGTGGTGACCCCGGGGGGGCCGGAGACCCCAGCCTCCCCCAGGGGTCACTGATCCTATGGTGACCCCAGGGGGGGGGGGGGTCCTGAAGACCCCAGCCTCCCCCAGGGCCACTGATCCTGTGGTGACCCCGGGGGGGGGGGCCGGACACCCCAGCCTCCCCCAGGGGTCACAGAAACATAGCTAGCAACTTTCTTAATTTATTATTTTATTTATATATTAAGACATTTTATTGCTAATGGCTGTTAAAATGAACTGAGCCTGGTTCATAGGTTATGGTGTTGGTGTAATGGTGTTGGTGTGATGGTGTTGGTGTGATGGTGTTGGTGTGATGGTGTTGGTGTGATGGTGTTGGTGTGATGGTGTTGGTGTGATGGTGTTGGTGTGATGGTGTTGGTGTGATGGTAATGGTGTGATGGTGTTGGTGTGATGGTGTTGGTGTGATGGTGTTGGTGTGATGGTGTTGGTGTGATGGTGTTAGTGTGATGTTGTTGGTGAGATGGTGTTGATGTGATGGTGTTGGTGTTGGTGTTGGTGTGATTGTGTTAGTGTTGGTGTGATGGTGATGGTGTGATTGTGTTGGTGTGATGGTGTTGGTGTGATGGTGTTGGTGTGATGGTTATGGTGTGTTGGTGTTGGTGTGATGGTGTTGGTGTGATGGTGATGGTGTTGGTGTTGGTGTGATGGTGTTGGTGTGATGGTGTTGGTGTGATGGTGTTGGTGTGATGGTGTTGGTGTGATGGTTTTGGTGTGATGGTGTTGGTGTGATGGTGTTGGTGTGATGGTGATGGTGTGATGGTGTTGGTGTGATGGTGTTGGTGTGATGGTGTTGGTGTTGGTGTGATGGTGTTGGTGTGATGGTGTTGGTGTGATGGTGTTGGTGTGATGGTGTTAGTGTGATGTTGTTGGTGAGATGGTGTTGATGTGATGGTGTTGGTGTTGGTGTGATTGTGTTAGTGTTGGTGTGATGGTGATGGTGTGATTGTGTTGGTGTGATGGTGTTGGTGTGATGGTGTTGGTGTGATGGTTATGGTGTGTTGGTGTTGGTGTGATGGTGTTGGTGTGATGGTGATGGTGTTGGTGTTGGTGTGATGGTGTTGGTGTGATGGTGTTGGTGTGATGGTGTTGGTGTGATGGTGTTGGTGTGATGGTTTTGGTGTGATGGTGTTGGTGTGATGGTGTTGGTGTGATGGTGATGGTGTGATTGTGTTGGTGTTGGTGTGATGGTGTTGGTGTGATGGTGTTGGTGTGATGGTGTTGGTGTGATGGTGTTGGTGTTGGTGTGATGGTGTTGGTGTGATGGTGTTAGTGTGATGTTGTTGGTGTGATGGTGTTGGTGTGATGGTGATGGTGTGATGGTGTTGGTGTTGGTGTGATGGTGTGATGGTGTTGGTGTTGGTGTGATGGTGTTGGTGTGATGGTGTTGGTGTGATGGTGTTGGTGTTGGTGTTGGTGTGATGGTGTTGGTGTTGGTGTGATGGTGTTGGTGTGATGGTGTTGGTGTGATGGTGTTGGTGTGATGGTGTTAGTGTGATGTTGTTGGTGAGATGGTGTTGATGTGATGGTGTTGGTGTTGGTGTTGGTGTTGGTGTTGGTGTTGGTGTGATGGTGTTGGTGTTGATGTGACGGTGTTGGTGTTGGTGTTGGTGTTGGTGTGATGGTGTTGGTGTGATGGTGTTGGTGTGATGGTGTTGGTGTGATAGTGATGGTGTGATTGTGTTGGTGTTGGTGTGATGGTGTTGGTGTGATGGTGTTGGTGTGATGGTGTTGGTGTGATGGTGTTGGTGTTGGTGTGATGGTGTTGGTGTGATGGTGTTGGGGTGATGGTGTTGGTGTGATGGTGTTGGTGTGATGGTGTTGGTGTGATGGTGTTGGTGTGATGGTGTTGGTGTGATGGTGATGGTGTGATTGTGTTGGTGTTGGTGTGATGGTGTTGGTGTGATGGTGTTGGTGTGATGGTGTTGGTGTGATGGTGTTGGTGTTGGTGTGATGGTGTTGGTGTGATGGTGTTAGTGTGATGTTGTTGGTGTGATGGTGTTGGTGTGATGGTGATGGTGTGATGGTGTTGGTGTTGGTGTGATGGTGTGATGGTGTTGGTGTTGGTGTGATGGTGTTGGTGTGATGGTGTTGATGTGATGGTGTTGGTGTGATGGTGTTGGTGTTGGTGTTGGTGTGATGGTGTTGGTGTTGGTGTGATGGTGTTGGTGTGATGGTGTTGGTGTGATGGTGTTGGTGTGATGGTGTTGGTGTGATGGTGTTAGTGTGATGTTGTTGGTGAGATGGTGTTGATGTGATGGTGTTGGTGTTGGTGTTGGTATTGGTGTTGGTGTTGGTGTTGGTGTGATGGTGTTGGTGTTGATGTGATGGTGTTGGTGTTGGTGTTGGTGTTGGTGTGATGGTGTTGGTGTTGGTGTGATGGTGATGGTGTGATGGTGTTGGTGTGAGGGTGTTGGTGTGATGGTGTTGGTGTGATGATGTTGGTGTGATGGTGTTGGTGTTGGTGTTGGTGTGATGGTGTTGGTGTTGGTGTGATGGTGTTGGTGTTGGTGTGATGGTGTTGGTGTGATGGTGTTGGTGTGATGGTGATGGTGTTGGAGTTGGTGTGATGGTGTTGGTGGGATGGTGTTGGTGTGATGGTGTTGGTGTTGGTGTGATGGTGTTGGTGTGATGGTGTTGGTGTGATGGTGTTGGTGTGATGGTGTTGGTGTTGGTGTGATGGTGTTGGTGTTGGTGTGATGGTGTTGGTGTTTGTGTGATGGTGTTGGTGTGATGGTGTTGGTGTGATGGTGTTGGTGTGATGGTGTTGGTGTGATGGTGTGATGGTGATGGTGTGATGGTGTTGGTGTGATGGTGATGGTGTTGGTGTGATGGTGATGGTGTGATGGTGTTGGTGTGATGGTGTTGGTGTGATGGTGTTGGTGTGATGGTGTTGGTGTGATGGTGTTGGTGTGATAGTGATGGTGTGATGGTGTTGGTGTGATGGTGTTGGTGTTGGTGTGATGGTGTTGGAGTTGGTGTGATGGTGTTGGTGTGATGGTGTTGATGTTGGTGTTGGTGTGATAGTAATGGTGTGATGGTGATGGTGTGATGGTGTTGGAGTTGGTGTGATGGTGATGGTGTGATAGTGTTGGTATGATGGTGTTGGTGTGATGGTGTTGGTGTGATGGTGATGGTGTGATGGTGTTGGAGTTGGTGTGACGGTGTTGGTGTGATAGTGTTGATGTGATGGTGTTGGTGTGATGGTGTTGGTGTTGGTGTTGGTGTGATGGTGTTGGTGTTGGTGTGATGGTGTTGGTGTGATGGTGATGGTGTTGGTGTTGGTGTAATGGTGTTGGTGTGATGGTGTTGGTGATGGTGTGTTGGTGATGGTGTGATGGTGTTGGTGATGGTGTGATGGTGTTGGTGTGATGGTGTTGGTGTGATGGTGATGGTGTTGGTGTAATGGTGATGGTATTGGTATGATGGTGTTGGCGTGATGGTGATGGTGTTGGTGTTGGTGTTGGTGTGATGGTGTTGGTGTGATGGTGTTGGTGTGATGGTGATAGTGTTGGTGTGATGGTGTTGGTGTGATGGTGTGATGGTGTTGCTGTGATGGTGTTGGTGTGATGGTGTTGGTGAGATGGTGTTGGTGTTGGTGTGATGGTGTTGGTGTAATGGTGTTGGTGTGATTGTGTTGGTGTTGGTGTGATGGTGATGGTGTGATGGTGTTGGTGCGATGATGATGGTGTGATGGTGTTTGTGTTGGTGTGATGGTGTTGGTGAGATGGTGTTGATGTTGGTGTGATGGTGTTGGTGTAATGGTGTTGGTGTGATTGTGTTGGTGTTGGTGTGATGGTGATGGTGTGATGGTGTTGGTGTGATGATGATGGTGTGATGGTGTTTGTGTTGGTGTTTGTGTTGGTGTGATGGTGTTGGTGTTGGTGTGATGGTGTTTGTGTTGGTGTGATGGTGTTGGTGTTGGTGTGATGGTGTTGGTGTGATGGTGATGGAGATGATGTGATGGTGATGGTGTGATGGTGTTTGTGTTGGTGTGATGGTGTTGGTATGATGGTGTTGGTGTGATGGTGTTGGTGTGATGGTGATGGTGTGATGGTGTTTGTGTTGATGTGATGGTGTTGGTGTGATGGCGATGGTGTTATGGTGTTGGTGTAATGGTGATGGTGTTGCTGTAATGGCGTTGGTGTTGGTGTGATGGTGTTGGTGTGATGGTGTTGGTGTGATGGTGATGTTTCGATGGTGTTGGTGTGATGGTAATGGTGTGATGGTGATGGTGTGATGGTGATGGTGTGATGGTGTTGGTGTTCGTGTGATGGTGTTGATGTGATGGTGTTGATGTGATGGTGTTGGAGTAATGGTGTTGAAGTGATGGTGGATGTGTGATGGTGGATGTGTGATGGTGTTGGTGTGATGGTGTTGGTTTGATGGTGTTGGTGTGATGGTGTTGGTGTGATAGTGTTGGAGTGATGGTGTTGGTTTGATGGTGTTGGTGTGATGTTTTTGGTGTGATGGTGTTGGAGTGATGGTGTTGGTGTGATGGTGTTAGTGTGATGGTGTTGGAGTGATGGTGCTGGAGTGATGGTGTTGGTGTGATGGTGTTGGAGTTATGGTGTTGGTGTGATGGTGTTGGAGTGATGGTGTTGGTGTGATGGTGTTGGTGTGATGGTGTTGGAGTGATGGTGATGGTGTGATGGTGTTGGTGTGATGGTGTTGGTGTGATGATGTTGGTGTGATGGTGTTGGTGTTAGTGTTTGTGTGATGGTGTTGGTGTTATAATGTTGGTGTGATGGTGTTGATGTGATGGTGTTGGAGTGATGGTGTTGAAGTGATGGTGTTGGTTTGATGGTGTTCGTGTGATGGTGTTGGTGTGATGGTGTTGGAGTGATGGTGTTGGTGTGATGTTGTTGGAGTGATGGTGTTGGTGTGATGTTGTTGGAGTGATGGTGTTGGAGTGATGGTGTTGGTGTGATGGTGTTGGAGTGATGGTGTTGGTGTGATGGTGTTGGTGTGATGGTGTTGGTGTGATGGTGTTGGAGTGATGGTGTTGGTGTGATGGTGTTGGTGTAATGGTGTTGGTGTGATGACGTTGGTGTGATGGTGTTGGTGTGATGGTGTTGGTGTGATGGTGTTGGTGTGGTGGTGTTGGTGTGAGGATATTAGTGCGTGTAAGTGTTGAAGAATCGAGCTATCTACGGAAGGCTCTTTTCATTGGGTTGTCGTCTCATTAATACCATCACACTCATCACCATCACCTGTCATCACCATCTCTCACCCTCCCCCCTCACCATATCCTACGGTAAATCAACAATAACAGGGTTAAAACGAGCCTTGAGCTGCTCAATACATACTCAATGGAGAGCTTAATGATATAATTCCTTTCTGACGTATATTAAATGTGTTTCGCCTGCAGCGCTCAAGGACAGATTTTATCCCACGAGACCTAAACCAAACTCTTACAAAATAAAGTGGGTTTATACCGAAACATGTCGGGCCCTACCAAGTCCTATTCATCTATGTAAATTCAACTTGGTTTAAAGTTCTTCTGGTGAAGCTAACTTATGTATACAGGATGTGTAATATCCTCTATGCTATCTATTTCTACACTTGTGACATGTCTATTAGTGAGCGTGTTCTGCTGTCACTCCCATCCTAGCTCAACACTCTACTGATTCATCTGACTCATCTAAATTCATCTGATTCATCTGGT
>NC_091150.1:54063101-54090601 GCF_040958095.1 Procambarus clarkii | reverse complement strand
TATCACGTTGTTGTAATGTGGGTGTGTAAGTGACTGCATGTTGTAAGGTACGAGATTGTGGAAGAGGCTAGACATCTTAATTACCATAGTTCACTTTACGCTATTGATCTTTAATGTCGGTATCACGCAGCTTCCCATCTTATTCTTGACTACCTTGTGCTGGTGTTGGGCACTGCATCAAAGGTGTCTTCCCTCTAACACTCGTTTTCTATGTTGATCTTGGGATGTTCTTGTCAACCCATAAGAGTTAACTGAGTTCAAGTGGTTCAAGTGGTGGATAAATTGGCGTATGGAAGCACCCAATTCGACCTTGTGATGTTGGATTCAAAATATTTTGTGATAATGAGACTCTCTCATTCGTAGCTCAAAAATAATCGGAAAATAAATTACGAAATTATTTTGCAAATGTAACAGCAAATTACATTTGCAATTACATTTTACATTTTAAAAAGAAATTGCCCCATACCTCAATATATATATATACAAAATTTCATATTAACCTAATTCTCATATATTTAACTCGTGATGTAGTGTTATATTTCATTATCACTATAAGAGTAAACACAATAGCAACATATTTAACTGAAAACAAATCAAATGTGTTTCCAAAGTCAAAATTTTTGTTTTGAAATGTTTTCGGTGCCACGATGTCACGATGTTCTTCTAATATACATCTCTGTTAATTACTGTATAAAGTCTTTTCTTCCTGTCAGATTAAGTAAATCACACGTATGTAAGTTTTGGTAAATTTTCAGTCATTTATTAGCATAAATCAGTTGCGCTGCTGCAAATGCTTATTCCTTATAGTGCATATACGTCAACTGACGTACGGCGCACTTTAAGGGTTAAGGTCAGGGAAGAGAGGGAGAAGCGACGCCTTAAGAAATGGGAGGATGGGGGGGTAAGAACCCCCTCCCCGGGTGTTCAGTCACATCTTGACATCGAACTACCCTACTACAACGACTACACGCGTATACGAAGTGTGTGTGTGTGTATGTGTGTGTGTGTGTGTGTGTGTGTGTGTGTGTGTGTGTGTGTGTGTGTGTGTGTGTGTGTGTGTGTGTGTGTGTGTGTGTGTGTGTGTGTGTGTGTGTGTGTGTGTATGTGTGTGTGTAATTTGATTGATTAGTCGTCTTTTTTTCTTTTTTTTCTTTTTTTTTTACACCCACGTTAAATTGTGATGGAGAAACACAACACTTACACTATCGCTCAAAGTCGCGTCTTTGTGTCTGTGATGCGACTACTTATGTTTGCGTCGCGAGAATGCGTGTTTGCGTCAAGGGAGTCCGTGATGGCGCAGTGGGGACTACCTGTCTCTGTCATGGGAATATTTGCGTCTGCGTCTTAAAACTACTTGTGTTTGCATCACTGTCGTGCGTTTTAACGTTCTTGAGAGTACTTTTTTTTGCGTTGTGAGACTGCTTGTTTGCTTCGTGACACAGAAGCAGGTGTGCATAATCATAACACCACATGTGTTTGCATCACTGGTATTGCACGGCACTGTGGCACTGTGCCATCACTGGTATTCATGGCACTGTGGCACTGTGCCATCACTGGTATTCATGGCACTGTGACGTGTTGTGGTTCTCCCTGCACTGGCACTTTCTAGCGATGAAGTGATTGCATTAAATTAAATTATTATTATATATTCCAAGTGTTGTGATTTTATAGCTTATTTTCTTATATATAAAAATATGCCCCCAGCGGATATGTGACTTTATTCCTACAAGTGTACACTTTTTTTATACAAACATTTGGTTAGATTAGGTTAGCTTAGATTATCGTAGGTGTGGTTAGGTTAGGTTAGGTTAGGTTAGGTTAGGTTAGATTATGGTAGGTGTGGTTAGGTTAGGTTAGGTTAGGTTAGGTTAGCTTAGATTATGGTAGGTGTGGTTAGGTTAGGTTAGGTTAGGTTAGGTTAGGTTAGGTTAGATTATGGTAGGTGTGGTTAGGTTAGGTTAGGTTAGGTTAGGTTAGCTTAGATTATGGTAGGTGTGGTTAGGTTAGGTTAGGTTAGGTTAGGTTAGGTTAGGTTAGGTTAGGTTAGGTTAGGTTAGGTTAGGTTAGGTTAGGTTAGGTTAGATTATGGTAGGTGTGGTTAGGTTAGGTTAGGTTAGGTTAGGTTAGCTTAGATTATGGTAGGTGTGGTTAGGTTAGGTTAGGTTAGGTTAGGTTAGGTTAGGTTAGGTTAGGTTAGGTTAGGTTAGGTTAGATTATGGTAGGTGTGGTTAGGTTAGGTTAGGTTAGCTTAGATTATGGTAGGTGTGGTTAGGTTAGGTTAGGTTAGGTTAGGTTAGCTTAGATTATGGTAGGTGTGGTTAGGTTAGGTTAGGTTAGGTTAGGTTAGGTTAGGTTAGGTTAGGTTAGGTTAGGTTAGGTTAGCTTAGATTATGGTAGGTGTGGTTAGGTTGGTTGTTAGAGTACAGCACCAAGTGTGTTGTCACACACACCTGCAGCTCCACATGTGTCGGAAGAGATAATAATATTATTGTTCCCAAACCTGAGGCTTCAGCTTCAAAGCAATAAAATATATTTTACCATACATTTCCAATTATAATCCTGCAGCTAAACCAATTAAGTTACAGAAAAAAAAGACTTTCACATACCTTACAAAAGTACTAAAAAGCCACCACAATAACTATAAACAACCCAGCGTCTATCTTCTGGCTTCCAGACACCTATTAATTCCTTGCTTCACGGTATGATGAAAGAGAAGCGCTTGTGGCACAGTATTAGTGCACCGAATCAGCTGCTAATTGGCAACTAGACTCAGAAATAGGCATAGACAATTAGACACAGCACAAACATAGATAAACAATGAGGAGAATTATGAGGAAAATGAGTAATTATTAGGAGAAAGCGCTAGGCCAGTATGATTACATTGCACGTGGAAGGAATATTAAAACAAGGAGCTGGGATATGACAACAAGGAGCTGAGATGTGAGGAGGGTGTTAAGGAACGGGACCCAGCCACTTGGATCATCTAGGATTGAACTCTGACCCTGCAATGAGCGTGCCCTTCGATCTACCGACTGATCCTAGTATTAGGTTTACAAGTCTAGACCAGCCTAGTACATTTAGAGATTCTATAGACAGTCCCCCCAAATAACTTTCATTATAATCCCAAGAAACAATGAAAGAATTTGTCCATATCAGTGCGTGAACTTGTTGGGCACTGCCCCAGCAAACATCCACGGAGAAGTTTCTCAACCTTAAGCTCAACCAATGCTGTTTCATTTATCCATGTTTATGGAAGATGTGATATCAAATTGTCTTTCAATAAACACAATTTGCTAAGGCATATCTTGTAGCCCCACGTAAGTCAATTCAACCAGTCTTGAAAGAGTTGATTTCTGCTTGTTAATGTTTGATAGCTTTTATATCAAACATAACATGACATTCCAGTGATATTGAACACAACATAACAGGATGTTGCAGTGACATTTACAAAGCATAACAGGATGCTGCAGTGACATTCAACAATTTGCGAATCATAAAATAAATAGTACTTTTTCAGCAATCCAAACAGACAGAATTCGTACACGAGTCAAGGGTTTTCTTAAGGGAGAGGCAGACTGAACTTAATGGAAACCCAGAAGCAGTTCGGGGGTAAATATCTCTGCGAACCAATGGACCATAAAATAGTTGTTGCCTATTTTGTAGTTCACAAAATAGGCAACAATGGCCTACATAACAGCGACAGCCGCTGTGGACCGCAGAACAGGGGGGGAGAGACCTCATTAGGCCTCGAGACACTGATGACCTCAGTGGCCACAGGACAGTGAAGACATCCGGGGGACTAGAGGGTTGTGACAACCTCTGATGAATCATGCTCTGAACAAAAGCTATTAAGTGGCGCGCACGCACAAGCAAGTGGTGGTCGCACGCACAAGCAAGTGGTGGTTGCGAGTGCGTCAAAGCTGACCTTAAAGAGCATAGCCATTACCAAATGCAGGCGCAGAAGGGATGAATTAGACAATAGATGTATTCTATTACAATACAACAACACAATAGACAATAGATGCATTGTGTTATTGTTTACAACTATAAAATCATCATAACACAAAAAGTAATCATATTGAACAATTGAAATATTCTGTGTTTGAAACTGTTTTGTTAACAAAATTGCAGTGGCAGTTTAGTCAACAGTGTTGATGATGTGTTTCAAAAGCGTGAGTTTTTATTATGCATGAGTTAGGAGTGTTGTAGACCCTCTTTAAACAACAGTAGGAAGTGATGCTTCTGTTACTGTTGACTGTCTAAACATCAGCAGGGAGTGAGGATTCTGTTACTGTTGGCTGTCTAAACATCTGTAGGGAGTGATGCTTCTGTTACTGTTGACTGTCTAAACAACAGTAGGGAGTGATGCTTCTGTTACTGTTGACTGTCTAAACAACAGTAGAGAGAATACAAAGTGTCGTGGAGCTGTAGACAGTGCTTATGTGAATTTGCCAGGCATAAATGATTCGCTCTTTAGCTATTATAGCTTATAGTTTAAAATAAGAACTTTTGCTCCCGTAAAACGTCCATTTTTTCACAAATGATTTTGTAGAGGGCTAGAGAAATAGGCTTATAACTACCCCTAACTTTTTGAAGGCCTAAAAAAAACTTATATAATGATAAATCAGGTCAAAATTTTTGTTTATCAGATCTTGGATTGATAACGCAGGAGTAGGATAGATTGTTTTAAGTTAATGTTTACGCTGCTTCTCTTTTCTTTATCGTCTCTAAAATTTTGATAGCAGAAAAAGTGAACTTTTTAGGGAAAGGGGAAAAAAATATATATTTTGTGCACCTCTGGTCGTAGAAGCCCAGAAAAATGTAAAATCATACAATCGTATATGTTTTAGAATTCATGCTATCTAAATCAACCGTTTTGCACAAAATATTCAACAAATGTGATATTATTTGTCGTTTTAAATAACTCACAAGTAAGAATAGCTTAATGTTTTTCTTTATATATATGTCTTTATTATATATATATATATTTTCTTTATATATATGAATATATATGTATATATATATATATATATATATATATATATATATATATATATATATATATATATATACATATGCATATATATATATATATATATATATATATATATATATATATATATATTTATATATATATATATATATATATATATATATATATATATATATATATATATGTCGTACCTAGTAGCCAGAACGCACTTCTCAGCCTACTATGCAGGGCCCGATTTGCCTAATAAGCCAAGTTTTCCTGAATTAATTTATTTTCTCTAATTTTTTTCTTATGAAATGATAAAGCTACCCATTTCTTTATATATGATGTCAATTTTTTTTTATTGGAGTTAAAATTAACGTAGATATATGACCGAACCTAACCAACCCTACCTAACCTATCTGTATAGGTTAGGTTAGATTAGGTAGCCGAAAAAGTTAGGTTAGGTTAGGTAGGTTAGGCAGTCGAAAAACAATTAATTCATGAAAACTTGGCTTATTAGGCAAATTTGGCCTTGCATAGTAGGCTGAGAAGTGCGTTCTGGCTACTAGGTACGACATATATATATATATATATATATATATATATATATATATATATATATATATATATATATATATAAATTTTTCTTCTTAAACATCTTCCTATTCATATGTTATATTTCTTAACAATTATAGTTCTCCCAAATATAAAGTTTGCAGCAAAAAGTATACAATTTAGTCACATATCCGCTAGACTAACAATAATTATCTCCCTTTAAATATCCCTTCATGTATTGGAATTACAAGAAAAAGATGTCAAAAGATTTGATGGTGGCCATAGCACCTCATTTCTCAGGTATCAAGCAATCCGGTATTCAGGTCTTAAATAGTTCGGTATTTAAGTCTTAAATAGTCTAGTATACAGGTCCTAAATAATCCCGCAATAAATAGTCCAGTATACAGGTTCTAAGTAGTTTGTTTTACAGGTTCAAAGTAGTTGGTTGTACAGGTCCTAAATAGTTCGAAATACAGGTCCTAAATAGTCCGGTATACAGGTCCTAAATAGTCCGGTATACAGGTCCTAAATAGTCCGGTATACAGGTCCTAAATAGTCCGGTATACAGGTCCTAAATAGTCCGGTATACAGGTCCTAAATAGTCCGGTATACAGGTCCTAAATAGTCCGGTATACAGGTCCTAAATAGTCCGGTATACAGGTCCTAAATAGTCCGGTATACAGGTCCTAAATAGTCCGGTATACAGGTCCTAAATAGTCCGGTATACAGGTCCTAAATAGTCCGGTATACATGTCCTAAATAGTCCGGTATTCAGGTAACAAGGAGTCTTTTAAGACTTAATAGCTCCTTCCACCTGGAAAGGCAATTCACTTTCTCCACCCCTCCCCCCCCCCGGGCCCCCCTTCCCCCTAAAACAAGAAAAACTCCGAAATATATCAGTTATTTCCCAACTATTGTTGTTGTCCAAATCATCACAATATTGCCAGAGATTATTTTTGCTCTTCTCTCAGGAATTCCAGATATTCTGGTAAAACAATTTGTTCGCCCTTTACTTTCCCCAACTTCTATAATAATATTTAAAATTTAAAAATGTTATGACGGAATAAAAAAAAGTTATTGGCGGAAGCCACGTAAACTATAATTTGCTAAATTCTTCCTTTTAAGTAAAGTCGACACATATAGAAAGTTTTTATGTCCGAGATGCACTTCTATACACTGTGTTTACAACCAGGTAAATATATAGGTATTTTTATATATAAACTTGAAAATTAATACACATATTTCAAAGAAGATTATGTCACTCCAAGGGGTGGGTGGGGGGGGGGGGTATAGTACCTAGCCTGAGACAAAGTGGTTAGTTTCTAGTTATCATTTAACTGTTTCAGGTCATAGAGATCAATTCAGGATTACAAATAGCCTCAGCAGCAATGTAAAAAGCCTTCGAAGCACATCATCGTCAAGGTACGGACTTGAACTGTTCAATCCGAGGTGTGTACTCACCTAAATTGTGCTTGCGGGGGTTGAGCTCTGGCTCATTGGTCGGTGTGTGTGTGTGAGAGTGTGTGCGTGTGTGTGTGTGTGTGTGTGTGTGTGTGTGTGTGTGTGTGTGTGTGTGTGTGTGTGTGTGTGTGTGTGTGTGTGTGTGTGTGTGTGTGTGTGTGTGTGTGTGTGTGTGTGTGTGTGTGTGTGTGTGTGTGTGTGTATGTGTGTATGTGTGTGCGTGCGTGTGCGTGTGTGTCCCTGGCGGACTGTCAACCAAGCACCCCAGCTTGAGCAGGCAGCCATGTCGGCCGAGCCTCGCACAGTTTAAGAAAGGGTTAATTACATTCGCTCTCGCTACTAAACTACCAAGAATGTGTGTTGTGAGGAAATATGAGGCGCTACACGACGGCTGTGTGAGGGTCCGAGAGTGACCTGTGAGTGTAATTGACGCTGGGAATGGCGACGGCGGCTGCGCGAGCCAGATCGAGAGTGGAACTGGTTTGGTTGTACTCCGCCAGTCTGTTGGCTGCGGCGAGGCCGGCCTGCTGCCTCGCCGCCCGTGTCGAGGCCAGCGAGGAGAGTGCCAGTAGTCTCGACCGGACCTCAGTTATGGCCCCGAGGTTGAGCAGCCGAGGAGGCCTCCTAGCCGGCATCCTGTGAGGCGCGGGAGGCCGGGGCGGCGCTGCTGGGATGATGTCATCCATTAACGGTTCTCCTGGCCGTCCATTCGGGAGCTGGCCGTAACTGGCCAATGTGGCCCCGTGCGTCGCTGGCGTCCTCTTCACCGATGTCTCTCGTGGCATGCCTCCCATTCGCACGGTGGGCGTCGCTGCTGTCTTCACTGCCTGCCGCTGGGCCGTCGTCGGAGCCGTGACCACGGCCTTAGTCGTCGCGCGAGAGACGGAAGAAGCAGCAGCAGGCAGAGTGTAAATCTCCCGCAGCAGCTCCGGCGGGAGGCGGGGAGGCGTAGGCTTCAGCACGGAGTAGCGGGAGCCCCAGTCTTCCTCCTCGGCCGGGCCGCAGATTTTATAGGCGCAGCAGGCGACGATGCAAAGCGCCAGCAGCGCCCCGAAGCACATGGCTGACAACTCCATGGCTAGGACGATGTCTGGGGGAAAGACAACATGTGTTAGGTCAGCCGGCGCGTCACCTTCCCTCACGGCTCTCAAGCACTCTCTCAGGATGTGATGTGTGCTTCATATTATATAAACATTGGTAACAGCGAAGGTTTGTGTTCAAGAATGCTGGTGTATCTGCGCCACAATAATTCTACTGGAGAATCAGCAATACCTAATCCTTTTTTATCTTATCATACTCTATTATGGCCTATTTATCCTCTTCTACCTCCCTTACACTGTATTTAACTATACACTCGCCTGTCCTGATTAATTATCTGTCAGTTCCATAACGACTCCCACCCAAGGATCTAGACTCCCGCCTCTAATCTCACAAAAATTTCAGCAAATTAATATTTTTCTGAAAACCTGTCGTTTCCATACAGTCTTTAGTACAAAAGATAATTATATTCTAATATAAAAATGGCAAAAAATATAGTTAGAGAAATGTTATCACTAATTCTTTAAAGTTTTATATTACCTCGAATTTGCATGTAATTAATTTATCTAGTTGGAGCACATCGACTATCTATTATTTAAATTATTATCCAAATAGAGAGACGGTCAACACACCTTACCTAGACACTCATATTGCTCCTAGTTACCTCTCCCATACCTTAAATACACTCTGCTACCTTCCATTCCACAGCTCTTCTAACCCGCCACCTCACCAAGACATTCTTGCAATGTCTCTCACTCATCCTTACCTTCCACCACCGTCCGTTGAAACCCCAGGCTTGCTATCCCACCCCGCTATCCTCCCACGCCTCACCAAGAGGCCTTAAGCATGCCTCCAACACCTACCTTTCCAAACCACACCTAGAAGCCCCAATCCTGCCGAGTACATCTTCCCTACATTCCCACACCTCACATAGAGGCCCTAAGCATGCCCCCCACGAACATCTTAACATGTTCCCACGCCTGACTCTAAGGTATACCCTAAGTTACGCTGGAGGTACCTCCTACACCTGACCCTAAGATTCGCTGGAGGTACCTCCCACGCCTGTCCCTGAGGTACACTAAAGGTACCTCCCACTTCTCCTTACCTTCCCAGGTTACCTCATACGAGGCAGCATTGCTGACGCCGCCGTACCCGTAGCGGCCCACGCCACCACCTGCACCTTTCCCGGCCTTACTCCCCCTGGCGCCACCACCCGGCACACCTGTGGAGGGGGAGCCGAACCGTCGGTGGTGCGCAATACGCTTCACGTGTCAAGAGCCCGTAGAGAGGGGGAAACAAATTTAGGAAGAAAGAAAAAAAGGAGACGAACACGGGGCGAGGGGAGGAATGGGAGTGAGTCAGTCAGTGTTTATAAACGAGAGTCGTAACGTGGGATTTCTCACGTTCATCTTACGTCTGATTTTGTATGTTAAAAGCGAGGCGGGGGTAGGTTTTTATATGGCAACAGAATGGGTTGTTGTGGATGTCTCGGAGTCCGTGGTTCGGAAGCTGCGGTGGCCAGCACACAGAGAGAGACAGGGGAGACTAACTGGTTCACCAGGTAACGAAACAGTTCTTTGTAAACACTGAGGTTCGTGCTTTTCATCAAACTTTCCTGTTTAGGTAAAGCGTTCATTTTTTTTAAGCATCAGTTCAGAGTAGATATCCTAATTTTCATGCTTACGGTCCCCAGGGGTATGGTTAGGGGCCAAAGACCGTGATCAAGAACACTGTTAATGGATATTTTGGGGGTCAATTTTCTGCTCAGGGTCACAGGCTCAATCAAGGTACATAACTTACCGATAAAGACTTAAGACATACCATAAAGGAAATATCTAAACGTCGATTTTTTATTATCTTAAGATGAGGACAAGATTAGCTGAGAAGGTGAGCAGAGCCTTAATTAGATACTGACAGGAAAGGTAATTATATTGACGATGAACTGAAGTCATAGGGATCGTTGTTGGCACTCAGGGGGAAGATATGCATAAGAAGCATCAAATATTTGTCAACATTTCTTGAGTTAGACCTGTGACGAACATGTATGGTCTAGCCGCGTGACGAACATGTATGGTCTAGCCGCGTGACGAACATGTATGGTCTAGCCGCGTGACGAACATGTATGGTCTAGCCGCGTGACGAACATGTATGGTCTAGCCGCGTGACGAACATGTATGGTCTAGCCGCGTGACGAACATGTGTGGTCTAGCCGCGTGACGAACATGTATGGTCTAGCCGCGTGACGAACATGTATGGTCTAGCCGCGTGACGAACATGTATGGTCTAGCCGCGTGACGAACATGTATGGTCTAGCCGCGTGACGAACATGTATGATCTAGCCGCGTGACGAACATGTATGGTCTAGCCGCGTGACGAACATGTATGGTCTAGCCGCGTGACGAACATGTATGGTCTAGCCGCGTGACGAACATGTATGGTCTAGCCGCGTGACGAACATGTATGGTCTAGCCTCGTGACGAACATGTATGGTCTAGCCTCGTGACGAACATGTATGGTCTAGCCGCGTGACGAACATGTATGGTCTAGCCGCGTGACGAACATGTATGGTCTAGCCGCGTGACGAACATGTATGGCCTGGGTGCGTGTTGTGAACAGTCACAAGTGAAGATATACATTATGTTCAGTCTTGAAGGTCACAGTTAGTCAAAAGTATTGTGTGACTCGGTCAACAGGGGAGTAAGGAAGCCTATTAACTGTGCCATATAGTTAATATAGCTTCCTCGGGAGAGGAAGGACGCCTCTTGACGGTGCTACTCAACCGTCTGGGCCAGTGAGGAAGGAGGAGAAACTTGCAGCAGCGAGAGAGAGAAGGAAGGAGCAGCCAGGAGCACGAGCTGCTATTGACTGACACACCGTAGATGTGAGCGCAGGAGCAGTAGCGGGAGAAGTAGCAGCGGCAAGAAAAGTTGAAGCAGCAGTGGCAGTAGCAGAAGAGGTAGCAGTACGAAGAGCAGCAACAGTAGCATGTGCAGTATCGGTAGAAGCAAAAGCAGTGGAGTGAGCAGTAGCAGGAGCAGGAACAGTAACAAAATAGCACGAGTAGTAGAAATAGCCGTAGCAGGATCAATAGCAATAGCCGTAGCAGGAACAGTAGCAATAGACGTAGCAGGAACAGTAGCAATAGCCGCAGTAGTAACATCGGGACATAGGAACCGCAAAATAAAGATATGAACGCGAAAACTATACTAAGACATCCGGGTGGTGAGCGCAGACGCACACTCACGTCGTTCACTTCTCGTGACGACGAAAGTCACAGCACGACGACACAGTCTTGCGTCAAAACAATAACAAATAATAATAATAAATTCCGTGGACGACTCTTTTTTCCTCGGAGTTTTGCGGTATAATATTTCCACAGCCAAAAATGGACACATCATGGCCCAATTTGCACGTATTGAGACCTGACAAAGACTCGGAAAACACCGCGGTAGACTCGACAAAACAGCGCTTTATACACGACAAAACACCGCTTTGTACACGACAAAACACCGCTGTGTACACGACAAAACACCGCTTTGTACACGACAAAACACCGCTTTGTACACGACAAAACACCGCTTTGTACACGACAAAACACCGCTTTGTACACGACAAAACACCGCTTTGTACACGACAAAACACCGTTTTGTACACGACAAAACACCGCTTTGTACACGACAAAACACCGCTTTGTACACGACAAAACACCGCTTTATACACGACAAAACACCGCTTTGTACACGAGAAAACAGCGGATTTCTGCCCGACTAACTCCACAAAAAAGATTGGATGAATAATACGAGGATGAACCCCCGTATTCTCCGAGTTAGCTTATGGTGGAAAAATAAAATAATTTCAATGAGTTTATTTAAGTGTTCATTTACCATTTTGTTTACATATCACTCTCTAGAAGGAAGAGGAGGACTGAAGGCCGTCATGTGCGCCTCTCTCTGCGTTTCCAGTCACACTTTCTCAGGTTTTCTTCTCTCTTGTTTATGGAAATAAAAAATCTTATTTAAAGAATACTTAATTGTATATTTTCTCAGTAAACTTAGTTTATTTAATACAAAAGAAATATTTATACATGTGTAAGTTTTAGAATGAGTTAAGCATTAATAGATGTTCATGTGTGTAAAGACTGAAGATGTTTATGTGTGTGCGTATAGACTGAAGATGTTTATGTGTGTACGTATAGACTGAAGATATTTATTTTATTAGCTCAAAATGTTTGTGTGTGTGAGAGCATAGGCTGAAGTTGTTTTGTGTTCCAAGTTCGTATGACAGCAGCATGAATTATCCAGGTTAGTACCAGAGTTGTGTGTAGAAGCAACGTACAAGATTATAGTACCATGGTAACGTGTACAGTGAATAAATAAGGTTTTATTTCCAGGCTTGTGTGTAGAGTGAGTGTTCCAGATCAGAGAGGCACACTATAGTATGTAGAGTAAATATACAAAGTTAGAGTTGTAAGCTAGCGTGATCATCGGGAACGAGAGTGAGCGTCGTTTGTAAACAGCTATAATTATTTCATGGGGGGCAAGTTTGAGCAAGTAACTTAGGAAAACACACCAGGAAACACGGAACACCCGTCACACTAGAGGTGCTCCACGCGGTATAATCCCAGCAAACCCACTTCCTAACCACGTTGGCATTTTAAACGTAGATGCAACTTTGAAGCAACGTTAAACAAACGTTAAACAAACGTTGTGGTTAAGTTGTGTATTTGCTGGGAAGAAAACTATAGAGCCAAGGATTCTGTAATATTTATAAAAAACATTATATGTGAGTGCCAGGAGAAGGCAATACTAGAGAAAATGTGTTCCTCTTCTTCATGTAACAAAATAATTTTTTTACAAAAATTCAAAATTGCCTTCACAAATATTTAGGACATCTTACTGAAATCTATGTAAAGGCAAAATAGATGTCTTAAATTACTGGGTAATAAATTTATTATGTAATGAATCTATATAAATAAAAATGAAAATGATTGTTTGTTCAAAATCGCTAATCTCCGAAAGTTCTTCATATGTTATGAAATTTTCACACAATGTTCCATTCGCATCCGAGCGGGATTTATATACATACTATATTGATGTCACGTTTGTGACGGAAAAAACTTGCTATTTTGAAAAACTGTGTTTTCATTTGTTTTTCATGTGAGAGAAATCTTCGAAACCTCTTTACCGATTGCTTTGAAATTTTGACACGACGTTGCATTCGAATAGGCGCGTGTTTTTATATGCCTACCATATACATGCACCACCTGTGACAGGAAAAGCACAGTTTTTGAAAAACGTTTTGAAAAACTTGCTTTTTTGAAAAGCAATACCATCTGTTGGACGTAAAAGCAACACACGGTGTAATCTCCCAGAGTTCTTCACCGATTGCTTTGAAATTCTGACACAACCTTCCATTCCAATATGCGAATATGCGCATGGTTTTATATACCTACTATATTGATGCCACACCTGTGACAGGTAAAAACGTGTTTTTTTCAAAAATAGCGCCATCTGTTGCACATAATAGCAACACACACGCTATAAAAAATATGTTATGAATTACATTTCACTGTTTCCATTTGCTTTGATAAATTGAATTTTCATAGATTTCGATTTATTTTCATTTTTATTTAATTATTTTGTGTGACATTGCATTGGAATTGAGCTTGTTGTTTACCATACCATTAATTTTGTGAGTATAGTTGATTTTTTTATTTTTTCGTTGTTTTTCATTTCGTTTTTTATTTGTTTTTCTCATATTTCAGTAATGGGAACATCAGATCATTTGATGTTTCAAATTTTTCTGATGGGAATATCAGATCATTTGGGAATGAATCGGACAAGGGAGTGGAAAATGGTGGGGAGGACGAGGGGACGGTGGAGTGGGAAATGGATAGAAGGACGAGGGGACGGTGGAGTGGTGGATGGTGGGGGAGGACAAAGGGATAGAGGAGTAGGGAATGGTTGGGAGGACGAGGGGGACGGGGGAGGGGGGGGGAATGGTTGGAAGGACTGGGAGACAAGGGAAGGGTTGTTACTGCTCAGCAACGCACATGCGTTGCTGAGCCACAGCAACGCGTGGCCGGGTACAGCTAGTTACATTATAAACGTGGATTCAGTTGATTGTTAGACATATATGAATGGGTCTGAGGGTGGATACAAATAAGAGCCGCCTCTTATGGGCCGAATACCTTCTGCCGTTTTCTAAATTTTTACGTTTGTGTTTGAACATTAAAAGAAATTCAAGGTTTTTATGAGACCTTTAAAATATTTTTGTTTGTTAGTACCATTAATTAATTTTTTGAATATGTCTAATTCCATACTAAAAATTAAGTATGGCTTTTTTGTGCCCAGATATGATGAACATTATTAATTATTTTCATTGGAAAGTAATGATGTTTGCAACAGTAAGTTTAGTACTCTTGTACACCTGTGTGTGTGTATGTTGCTCGTGGTGTGAGGCCACTATATAATGTTCGTGTTGTGATCATTGTAAATTGTTTACGTTAACTTGTTGTGTGTGAGTGTTGCGTTCTGTTGTGTGTACTCACCTAGTTGTTCTTGCGGGGGTTGAGCTCTAGCTCTTTGGTCCCGCCTCTCAACTGTCAATCAACTGATGTACAGACTCCTGAGCCTATTATGGTCTGTCATATCTACATTTGAAACTGAGTGTGGAGTCTGCCTCCATACACAGTTCATCCATAAAAAGTTCTGTGTTCCACACACAAGATTTGTGTGTGTGTGTGTGTGTGTGTGTGTGTGTGTGTGTGTGTGTGTGTGTGTGTGTGTGTGTGTGTGTGTGTGTGTGTGTGTGTGTGTGTGTGTGTGTGTGTGTGTGTGTGTGTGTGTGTGTGTACACACCTATGTGTGCATGTAATGGGGGAAAACATTTAATTTACATTATTTATATATACAATGCGTTAATTAAACATCAATGTCAATTATCGTCAGTAAAGACCACTCGTCTTAAGTGTTCTCAGACGAGAGTTTTACTAATCTTAATAGGAAATTAATATCATTTTAATACAAGTTTATTTGTTAACAGAGTAAATGTTTATAAGTACGAGTTGTTATAATGATATATTTTAAACGAAGGTCTGAGAGAGCTTTCCAAACCTGCCTCTATGGAGATATTTTCTTCTTAAAGACAAAGCCTAACATAGATATTGTTTTGTCTGAGAAATATGACTCCCATGGATATATTATAGTCCTCCAGTCAATGGTTCCCTTTGGACCCATTCTGAACGTAAAGAAAATGGCTCTTGACCAGACCACACACTAGAAGTTGAAGGGACGACGACGTTTCGGTCCGTCCTGGACCATTCTCAAGTCGATTCATTCTCAGGTCAAGTCGAATCGACTTGAGAATGGTCCAGGACGGACCGAAACGTCGTCGTCCCTTCAACTTCTAGTGTGTGGTCTGGTCAACATACTTCAGCCACGTTATTGTGACTCATCGCCTGCAAAATGACTCTCATGGAGACATTATAAACTTAAAGATATTGATCTCTTGCATACACTTTTGGACCTGGATTCACAATGACCTCAGTAATGGGAAGTGATGGGAACTACCGGGAAATTAGCGAGTTCTTCCTTAATGTCACCGTAACCTTAGAGGTTGCCTTAAGGTTAAATACTGTAAACCCCTCAACACTGAGTTGACGAGTTGACACCCTTACAGGTGTTATTAACCTTGAGACACTCAGTTTTGAAATATTTTGTGTTTAGGGATACTAACCCTAGAGGCGTGATCACTTTGGAGACACTGGTCTTGGAAACACTTTGGTCTTAGAGACACCGTGACCGTAAAGACTCTTGTCACCGAGTCTTAGAGACACCGAGTCTTAGAGTTTCTGTGGGTTTAAAGAGAGTATAACACCGACACACTGAATTATGAAACACTCTGGAACGAGAAGTATTTTTAGAGACATTTTGTTCTTAAAGATATCAAATCCTTTATAGATTTTGTATTCTTAGACACTGGACTACAAGAGAGATATTGTGGTGCTCATATGATTTGTTGTTGTCATACTGACACTATATTTTAGTTAAATTGATACAGAATACAAAAGTTTTAAAATTAATCTCAAAAGAGATAAAGCCGAACAGACACCACTGTCTTATAAACTTAATTAAAGCTTTAAAGACACAGAAATCTTAAAGTCGACAAGAGCTGAAAATCGTGAAAATTGGAGATGCGGGAAGTTTTATTTTTGATAAATAAAACCTCATATTCACCACAGAATTTAACATTTTCTTTCGAAAAACTTTCAGAGTGCTCTAAAATAAGAGGAACATTAAAAAGAAACAGAGACGGAAAAGTACAACTACGTTCCATAACAACAGAATTAACACAAGTTACGACAATATATATATATATATATATATATATATATATATATATATATATATATATATATATATATATATATATATATATATATATATAAAATAGAAGGGAGTAGCACCTCTAGCTGGAAGAAGGGGGACCCATAGCCTCGGAGGAAACCATGCATAACGCATTAGAGGGAATGTTTAGATCCCCTCCAATACAGTTTCTGTGTGCTTTTCTCCTACCACCCCCTTCCTTTTTTATTTATATATATATATATATATATATATATATATATATATATATATATATATATATATATATATATATATATATAAATATATATATATATATATATATATATATATATATATATATATATATATATATATATATATATATATATATATATATATATGTAAGAGGCTGGTGTTATAACCCTGTGTGAGTGAGCCCCCGGGGGGGGCCTTGAAAGTCGCCAGTAATACACCAATAACCACAAGACTCGCACGTGGGATGTGGGAGGACGTATGATGGGCTAAGTATAAATGACATTGTATACCGACAAATGCTCCACTGTATCGTGTTTCAAGTATTTATTTAATTGCAACGACAGCAATCCTTTTTTTCGGTAAACGTGTTTACGTTGTTACAACGCTGTAACTAAGTACAAACAAGAGTGAGGTTACGAAGAGTGAGAGCTGCACAACGGTCACTTTACGAAGAGTGAGAGACAGAGGAAACTCAACATTATATTTCACACATGAAGTTTTAGTTTAAGTCAGGAGTGCCCCGAAAGGCTAGTTTTATTTAAGTACATACGTTTATTTATTTGACATTTAAAATATAAGTAATGGGTCATACAATAAGCACTTTACAAAACAATAATCAATCGAAAAAAATTACCTCTCGGCCAAATTTCACTGGAAGCTGCGATCAAGTTTTAGTCCTATTTAGCACAATGTAATTGGTAGGCTGAGCTAATGATTGCAATATTGACATGTAACCGTTAACATATACCTGTATTTATGCGTATATAATTACTACTGAAGCTCAGAAGAATAAGTGACCCACGCCTACGCCATTTATATAGCGTGGGCGTGGATCACTAATTCCTTTGAACTTAAGTTGAAGTCTGGGAAAGTCGAAAATTCCAGTTTGGCAGCAGTAATTGCCTCTGGAAGTTTTAATTATTAAGACTACTCAATAGGTCGGTCAATAGAGCTTCTTCCTCACACAGGAGGGGTCCAGGGTTCGAGTCTCCAAGTGCCCAGGGGAATGAGATATTCATTCCCACGGAGGTGTGAATGACAATTTATTATTATTATTATTATTATTATTATTATTATTATTATTATTATTATTATTATTATTATTATTATTATTATTATTATCATTATTATTTGGGCACAACATGCAATATTATGCAAATGTATGAAAGTTAATTAATGTATTAGAAAGAGGGATACACCTAAGATCTTCTACAGGAAACGTGTGATCCCAAACTCATCCACTATAACATGAGATCACCTGTCAAGACACTAGAGAGTGATTCATACATGGTACAAGATCCTTGACCGAGTCTAAAATTAGAAAGATATATATACTTCCTTGGAAGAGTATTGAGTTACATAAGTTAGTTCTTTAGAAGAGCATTCATAAAACTCTAGTGTATTTTGAATGTGTCAAAGAACCTAATGAGATCACTTTGACATCAGAAATGAATGATCGCAGCTTCCAGTGTATTTGTATAAACAAACACTCAGGGACGATGTTTAGCGTGTAATCCTTGAAGTATATTTAGTTTCGTTTTAATTACATGCTGCTTATAATAAAACTATATTTATATATATATATAGCTACAATATGCACATATTTTGTGGAATGCTTCTCATTTAGCGTACATAGTTAAGTTATTTAGTAAAAGTTTATAAAACTATATCAGAATGGAATTATTTGCAGATAACTGTGGTGGGGTTTGGAGACGGGGGTTGGGGAATAGTGAAAGATGGGGGAAGAGGTGGAGGGGGGAAGGAGAGGGGGCTAGTGCTAGGGGAGGAGTGGGGGAGGATAGTGTTAGGGGGAAGAGATCAGAGGCGGGAGGTTAGAGTTAAGGGAGGTGAGGTGGATGGCATCTTGAGCGAGCAAGTGAATTAGTTGACGAGGCAGTCAGAGAGAGAGAGAGAGAGAGAGAGCAGTTGAAGAGGCAGTCAGAGATTGAGAGCAGTTGAAGAGGCAGTCAGAGATAGAGAGCAGTTGAAGAGGTAGTCAGAGAGAGAGAGAGAGAGAGAGCAGTTGAAGAGGCAGTCAGAGAGAGCAGTTGAAGAGGCAGAGATAGAGAGCAGTTGACGAGGCAGTCAGAGAAAGAGAGCAGTTGACGAGGCAGAGAGAGAGAGAGCAGTTGAAGAGGCAGTCAGAGAGAGCAGTTGAAGAGGCAGAGATAGAGAGCAGTTGACGAGGCAGTCAGAGAAAGAGAGCAGTTGACTAGGCAGAGAAAGAGAGAGGGAACAGTGGACGAGGCAGTCAGAGAAAGAGAGCAGTTGACGAGGCAAAGAGAGAGAGAGCAGTTGACGACACAATCTGAGATAACAATCATTGCGAGGCAGTAATGAATGAAGAGCAGTTAAAAGCAGTTTTGGATATAGAGCAGTTAACAAAGCCGTTAGGGACAGAAAACATTACGAGGCAATCAGGGATAGAGAGCAGTTGACGAGGCAGTCAAGGATAAAGGAAAATGTACGAGGCAGTCAGAAATAGAGAGTAGTTTAGGAGACAGTCAGAGATTGAAGATATTGACGAAGCGGTCAGGGAAAGAGAACATTATGATACAGTCTCAGTCTGTGATAGAGAGCAGTTGATAAGGCAGTCAGCGATAGAGAGCATTATGATACAGTCTGTGATAGACAGCAGCTGACGAGGAAGCACAGATGTGAGGGGGGAGGAGATTAACTGTGGAACACACTCCACCACAGGACCAAAACAAATAAAAAAACAAACGTGAAACGAATTTGACGAGCGAGATGTTAACGAAGATAATAAAAATAATGAACAAAAACTGGGACACAGTAGAGTGTACCCGTCGAAAACCTCCTTCAGACTGAGGCTCTCAGGGTCAGTATCTGGTCTGAGTCTGGGAGAACGAAAGCCAAGTTACGGAAAAAATTTCAGAGCGAACACAAGGGGTACAGCAGGGGGGGGGGAGACAGCAAGACACAAAAGCAAAGCAATGAAGTATTCATTAGCGACATTCACGAAGCACACTTGGAATTAAAATCACTGGGGGAGAAAGAACAAAGAGACGAGTTATAATATAAGATGCAAGCCACAGTAACTTGGCAAATAACATTTAAATCACATTAGCAGCGGAGACTCCATGGGTTCGTTGATAGGTCAACATCTTTGTATTTTTTGAGGGGCAGAATTCGAGTCTCCGGTGATCCATGTGATTAATTAAGGTGTCATAGCCATTAAAAACTGTTTTTTATTTGGAACGTGTTTGTTGCTTGTGTGCTTAGTGTACTGAGATATGTTAATAAACCTCAGTTGTCTGATCACATGCATCTCTTCTTTTAACAAGAAAGAAGAAGAACGGACCAGAAAATATTCTAAATATTAACCTGTTTAATTAATATTTCCTTCTTGAGAGAGAGTAAATACAGTGTTTATTGGTATCTGAGTTAGTTAAAACACACGAATATATTCACTGAAAATACCAATATATTTTAAAACAGAAGGCTTCACAGAAAATACTAGTGATAAATACATTCAAAACACTATTACAAAAACGTTCCAGGAACACAGAAGAGCTGTTTTAAAAAGTGGCGCACCGGGTCCGTAGACTTTTACATCTGCAGCAACTAGTGTTTGTGGTAAATTCTTGTTACACGAAAAACAATTTTATTTTACAAAAATCCGCAAGCAGGAATATATATATATATATATATATATATATATATATATATATATATATATATATATATATATATATATATATATATATATATATATATATATATATATATATATATATATATATATATATATATATATATATATATATATATATATATATTATATATATATAATCTTGCCCATAACATTTGTTTAAAACCCAGCTGAATTTTAGTAATGCATTTCATAATGCATTATTTCATTATTTTAAAGAATATATCTTACTCTGTAATGTTCAACAACTGAGATGAATAACAAAAATGTTAATACAAATGATTTGCTATTAAATTAATTTGTATTCAGTGACATCTCAGTAAGAATAATGAGTAATGAGTGGACCTTTCAATGACAAGGAGAATCTCTATGACTATTTATAATATAGAAAATTCGTCAAAAACAAAATTGCAGTATATTGTCAAACACCGAAAGATTACTAAGAAAACTACACTATACTAAATGAAAATATAAACGGCCACTATATATATATATATATATATATATATATATATATATATATATATATATATATATATATATATATATATATATATATATATATATATATATATATATACATATATATACAATGCAAATCTACACGTTTTGGTCCACACATCTGCACAATGTGCGAGAGTGTAAGAGAGGAACACCTGTTGCCTTACATACACACCTGCATGGCCAGTGAGGTCCGCGGAGATTACAAACACACTCACCGCACCAGAGTGTACAGCCGAAGACCAGCATCAGAGATAAGCTAATATCCCTAGCTACTTACTCAAGGAATTAAATACTTCAGGCATTTGTGTACTCCACTGACAGCTCAACTTAAGCTCTTTTATGGCGGAAAATCTGATCTAAAGAAATAATAAAGTGTTATCAGATTTAATGGACTAAGAAACTATTCATCTTGTACGAAAGAGGCTATGACACTCGATTTTTAGTATTTACGATGAATAACATCATTTAATTAAGGTCTAACAAATTTATATATATATATATATATATATATATATATATATATATATATATATATATATATATATATATATATATATGTCGTACCTAGTAGCCAGAACGCACTTTTTGGACTACTATGCAGGGCCCGATTTGCCTAATAAGCCAAGTTTTCCTGAATTAATATATTTTCTCTAAATTTTTTCTTATGAAATGATAAAGCTACCCATTTCATTATGCATGAGGTCAATTTTTTTTTATTGTAGTTAAAATTAATGTAGATATATGACCGAACCTAACCAACCCTACCTAACCTAACCTAACCTATCTTTATAGGTTAGGTTTGGTTAGGTAGCCGAAAACGTTAGGTTAGGTTAGGTTAGGTAGGTTAGGTAGTCGAAAAAACATTAATTCATGAAAACTAGGCTTATTAGGCAAATCGGGCCTTGCATAGTAGGCTGAGAAGTGAGTTCTGGCTACTAGGTACGACATATATATATATATATATATATATATATATATATATATATATATATAAATATATATATATATATATATATATATATATATATATATATATATATATATATATATATATATATATATATACAGAACACGAAACAATGGGTATTGAATGGAAGTGATTGTAGAAAGCCTATTGGTCCATATTTCTTGATGCTTCTATATTGGAGCGGAGTCTTGAGGTGGGTAGAATATAGTTGTAGAATATAGTCACAACTATATTCTACCCACCTCAAGACTCCGCTCCAATATAGAAGCATCAAGAAATATGGACCAATAGGCTTTCTACAATCACTTCCATTCAATACCCATTGTTTCGTGTTCTGTCTTGTGTTGATGAAATTAATACCCTATTAATGCCACCTCACCCCATCCACCTCACTCAAATATATATATATATATATATATATATATATATATATATATATATATATATATATATATATATATATATATATATATATATATATATATATATATATATATTATATATATATATATATATATATATATATATATATATATATATATATATATATATATATATATATAAGAGAAACAAAGCATTAATGATCACTGTGCATTAAAAAAAAGAGCTCTTCATAAATTCCGTTGAGGTTAACATTATTAGAGTATTAAATATAATTTACTACTTTTACATCACACAAAGTCACTTTAATAAGACATCAAACGGTTTTAATACCAAACAGAATAATAAATAACACTGGTGTGTGTAACATTATTCAAGGGACACGGGAAAATAAGAGCTGAAGTCAATATTATTGCTTAAGAAACAAATATTCGAGAATGCTGAAGCGATACATAGAGACATCGATTATATAAACACCGAAACATATAATAAATCTAATCTATAGGTGGGTTCAAAACGACTATAAAAACACAGACCGGAGAGATGCACTGCACAAACTAATATTAACAGTCAATTTACGTCTGGAAATAATGAAGCATAGAGAGGACAGTCAATTTACGTCTGAAATAGTGAAGCATAGAGAGGTAACCCCATAGGACTCCTTGGAGCACATGGTAACAAGTACCGTGATTCAGGTAGGCCTACAGTCGCTAGGTCTCTATACCTATATACTCTGCCGATATTTTAAGAACCACGAGGAGCTGTAATAACGTCAGTTTCGGCCACATTAAACGTCTGGTTTCCAATAAATAGTCCACGACATTGTTGTCAATAGTGATTCAATCAAGGAAAATTATTTCTTGAGTATATGTATTATCTCGATTGGGGTTGTGTTTTTTTTTCTGAAATATGTGAATGTATAGATTTTTTTACCTCAAACGTTTAAGACTGAATTTAACAACATTTTGATGTTTCTAAAGATGCCACATTATCCAAAGAAATTTACAACGACAGCAGATCGTAACATGCACTAACAGTGTTACTTAAAGCCCTTCATGAATATATATATATATATATATATATATATATATATATATATATATATATATATATATATATATATATATATATATATATGGCACAACTCTCCTAAACACGAGAGTTAAGTATACAACTTTAGAACACTTTCCCACCAGGAGACTCGAACCCTAGCCAGCACAGAAGCCTTCCAGCAACTGGCATAAGGCGTACCTGGTTAAGGCGTACCTGTTATGCCAGTTGCTGGAAGGCTTCTGTGCTGGCTAGGGTTCGAGTCTCCTGGTGGGAAAGTGTTCTAAAGTTATATATATATATATATATATATATATATATCATACATCTTGATAAACAGTGAACACCGAGAGCGAGATACAAGTCAGACTAGGGTTAAGCTCAGGAAACAGTGTCTAGGACAGTGCGGCTGGTGCATCCCCGCGGCACTGGGATTCCAACCCCAGCAGGTAACACTTCAACAAACCTTCTCGGGGACGGAACGATTGACAGGTAGCCCCCCAATCCCCCCAATAAAAGAACAGCACAGTAGCCAAGGACACACAGACAGACACAGACGGTCACAGACACAGGCATACATACAGAACACGACAATCATGCAGAACCGCAACAGACAAGCGGAAGAATCGACAGAAAACAAACACATGACAATGCAGATAACACGCAAACAGGAAACAACAACAAAACACTTAAAAGGAGAAAAAATACAATTGTGTTCTATATATCTATATATATATATATATATATATATATATATATATATATATATATATATATATATATATATATATATATATATATATATATATATATATATATATATATATATTATATATAAATATATGATGCTAATATAAGGTTTGACATACATTATCTCCTCCAGAAAATAACTAGCTGAATTAAACGTATGATAGATAATTACGTCACTCGTTAACGATGCGGTAAAAGCGTCCCCAACACAACAGGACAATTGCCCCACAGTTAGAAGACAGTCAAACACACTCTACAACGAACCAAAATTCTCCTGGGCTCTCGTTCACAAATTTCATATTATACTCAAGTAAAGAATAGTGTCTTTCTAACACACACACACACACACACACACACACACACACACACACACACACACACACACACACACACACACACACACACACACACACACACACACACACACACACACTCGATTTAGTAGATGTAATATAATAAAGTAGAAGGAGTAGAATTAAGTGGAATATTTTCTCTGATTTACTGAGGCAGTCAGTAAATCTGTTTCCGTGTGACAGACACCGTCACTTGGTGTTTCTGAATGGAGGAGAGAACACAGCAGATCTTGCTATAGCACGTTTTACCACTCTGGCTGTTACGGTAAACATAGTTCTTGGGGATGTCGATGGTAATTACTCCCAGTATAAGCAAGGGGAATTTACAGTGTCTATAATGTTCCTAGTACCGTTGTTCGGCATTATTATTAATATGTTTATTTGCATTTAATTTTATTATTATTATTGAGAAAATCAGCAGGAGCTATAAGCCTTCCTCATGGCTCCTACCACTCAAATCCACATGGCTCCTTCTGATTTCCTCATGCTTAAAAATGCTTAAAATTTCCCCAATCAGGGCAATGCTTACAACTATAATTAAGCTTCAGATGTAAGCCTCAGAAATCCTAGAGGGTTTGGTGGAATCCCAGATTGCCTTGCTTTTTGAGCATGTCGTGGAGTGGTGGTCTAGGGTGCTAGCTTGGGTGTACCAAGTGAGCGGGTTCGAATCCTGTTCAGTGGATCTAAATTATACAAACCACTGCTAATGATCCAATTACATGATTTTTGTAATTTGTATTAAAGCAGATTCAATAATATTTCTATTGAAAATGATTTTCAATTCGTTATTGAAGGGGCCTCTCCCAATCAATCTGGTTAGAACTTTCTGACAAATGTATAAACAAAGCATTAGACAATTGACCGTGTTTTACATAGTATTTGTGCTGCGAAAATCTAAACTTCAAATTTCAAATTTAGAATTTCCCAATATAAATAATTTTGCACGAAAGTACAGATAGGGAATGGGAGGGAAGACAGGGGAAGATGGGAAGGAATGGAAGGGAAGATGCAGGTAGGGAGAGAGGGAAGGGGGGGGGGTGAAGAAACAGACTTACTTGGGCACTGCTGGCTACTCCTATCTATCTATCTATCTGTCTATCTATCTATCTATCTATCTATCTATCTATCTATCTATCTATCTATCTATCTATCTATCTATCTATCTATCTATCTATCTATCTATCTATCTACCTATCTATATATCTATCTATCTATGAAAATGTCTGTCTGACATAACTTTGCAGAGAGAGTGACCTGGGGTACGGGGTAAACATACGCTTCTGGGAGGTAAGTCCTATTGGTACATTTAACAAGGGATTGGGCCTAATAGTGATCTCCCCCACAGGTAATCGGTAAAAGATGGCTGCCGAAGCCCTTAGACCTCGATGAATGTGATTTCAGTATCAGATTTTTAGAGATTGAGGGAAGAAAGGGAGCAAAGGAAGGAGAAGAGGGTAGAGAGGGAATTTTGGAAGAGTTGGAAGGAGAATGGAACAGACTCAGGATGTTTGAAGGGCGGGAAGGCGAGAGGGGTCGAAACAGGTGTAGAGAGGAAAGGTGAAGGGGGGGATGTTAGGGGAAAAAATTGGAGAGGGAAAGGGATGAGAGGAAACAGAGGGCAAGAAAGGCGGATAAAGAAAGAGAAGTGAGAGAGGGGGAGGTGCGGATGCATGAGAGAACCCGTGCACAGTCGTCCTAGAATATCTATAAAATAGAATGTGTGTTTGTGTGTGTATCTAAAGTTACAGGCCAGATGCTTGAGGCTAATCTCATTAGATTAACCACAAACATCTGGGGACAAATCTCTAATGCAGAACTACTTCCTTAGATTAACCCCAAAATTACTGATGATTGTATTTGGGGAGCTTCTAATGGGTGTCAAGAACGACCACTATGCCCCCCTTCAAGGGGGAGTCAGCCCCCTATTTACCCCCATTTGTAAAGTCACTGGATTTAAAATATACTGCCCCGGATTCCATAGATTTTAGTGTATGTTTTATTTTTAGTATATTCAGATATTGCCACGAAAAATGTATGTTCAAATGCCAGCTTTGCACTTTGGATGCAATATTTCAGGTTTCATCGATGGAAATACTGTGTAGGGAAAACGGTTACAGTGCTGGGGGAGGTCGGGAAAGTGTGTGTGTAGGGGAAGAAGGAGAGGGAGTGTGTGTGTGGGGAGGAATGGGGGGAGAAAGTTTGGGAGCAATGACGAGGATGAATGTGGGGTGAAGATAGTGAAAGTGAGAAGAAATTTAATGTAAAGAAGACGGCTGTGTACCTACGACAGTTATAGTGATGGACGGGGAGATGGAGAAGGGTGTGTGTGGAGATGGGGTGATGGGGAAGGTGTGAAGGTGTTTACAGTAAGGCAAATAGTGTGCACTGAAGACAGTTACAGTGATGGGGGGGGGGGCATATTCCCCCTCCTTAAGTAGGGTTAACTCCTGTTGTGACAACCAGCTATTCTTATGATGCATGAAAAGCTGGTTTGGTTTTCCTTAGAAATTATCTCAGATCTTTCCAGGTGTCCATCACACACAACGTTACCACAACGTTGTTCCTACGTTGTATCAAATTAACAATAAGGAAAATAACATTGTGGTTATGTTGTGTGTTGGTTGAGTGGCAGAGAGAGAGACAGGTGGAGGAAGGTAGAGAGAAAATAGAGAGAACCGAAGGGTGGAAGAGAGAGAAGAAGAGCAAGAGACAATTGATGAGGTACTGTGCAATATATGTACTCCATGGGTGCCTTATCAAGTACATATAATATGTATATTTATATATATGTGTATACATACATATTTAGATATATATACATTAGTAATATATCCTAGTTCTACTGTTCCTCACTTTGAACATTGACCCACTATGTACTTTAAATCCCTTCTTAGTATCTTTTACGTTACTATCATGTCTGCCCTATTCCTACTCTCCTACGGTGCAATGAGGTCCTCTTCTCTCAGTCTTTCTTAATAGCTTAATCCCCTTTGCTCGGGAACGAGCCTTCTTGCATATTATTGGACCGTTTCTGCTTTTGTGTTTCTTTAGGTAGGGGTTAAATGCTGGTGCAGCATACTCAAGAATGGCTTTTACAAAGGGTGCATACAGCGCACGGAATGGATCTTTGTTCAAATTATATAAGGATATCAGGATGTTTAACAGTATTGTATATATACTGCAGTCGTTA
>NC_091150.1:54050601-54060601 GCF_040958095.1 Procambarus clarkii | reverse complement strand
ACATCGTTTCTGTGGCACAACGCATCGTAAACATTGTTTCAAAACATCACCAATACGAACAAAAACATTAACAATATCTGAAGACATCACAAATAATAGCTCAAGACATCACCAACAATGTCTCAAGACATCACCAACAATACTTCAAGACATCACCAACAAAACTTCAAGACATCACCAACAATACTTCAAGACATCACCAACAATGTCTCAAGACATCACCAACAATGTCTCAAGATATCACAAATAATAGCTCAAGACATCACCAACAGTGTATCAAGACATCACCAACATTGTCTCAAGACATCATCAACAATACTTCAATACATCACCAACAGTACCTCAAGACATCACCAACAGTACCTCAAGACATCACCAACAGTACCTCAAGACATCACCAACAATATCTGAAGACATCTCCAACAATACTTCAAGACATCACCAACAATATCTGAAGACATCACCAACAATACTTCAAGACATCGCCAACAATATCTGAAGACATCACCAACAATACTTCAAGACATCACCAACATTGTCTCAAGACATCACCAGCAATACCTATAAACATCACCAACATTGCCACTTCACCAACAATGTCTCATGACATCACCAACAATATCTGAAGACATCACCAACAGTGTACCAAGACATCACCAACAATGTCTCAAGACATCACCAACAATATCTGAAGACATCACCAACAATACCTCAAGACATCACCAGCAATGTCTCAAGACATCACCAACAATACCCCAAGACATCACCAACAATACCTCAAGACATCACCAACAATACCTCAAGACATCACCAACAATACCTCACGACATCACCAACAATACCTGACGACATCACCAACAATGTCTCAAGTCATCACAAACATTACCACCAGACATCACCAACAATACCTCAAGACATCACCAACAATACATCAAGACATCACCAACAATACATCAAGACATCACCAACAATACCTCAAGACATCACCAACAATACCTCAAGACATCACCAACAATACCTCAAGACATCACCAACAATGTCTCAAGACATCACCAATATTACCACCAGACATCACCAACAATGTCAGAAGACTTCACTAGCCATGTCTTAGGGGACCATCCAATATGTCTCACGTTCTGTCTTTCCTGCCTTGGTGAGGTAGGTATCCAATCGTATCGAGTATGTATGTATCCCACCCAATCGTTGCCATCTTCCTCCCAATCTTCCCTCTCCTGATCCTTCCCAATCTTTCCTTTCCTTAACATATCCCTCCCTCCTCTAATCTCACAGGGCGAAATATTTAGAATGGAATATACTATAAGGCGTACAGTGAATGCTGTTTTAATGGAACAGGTATGATTATCAGCGATAGTGATGCTGATAATGATGATGATTCTCATCATTACACCTCCATCATGATTATCATCATCGTCATTATCATCAAAATCATCACCATCATCTTCATCATTATCATATCACCATGCATCACCATCAATATCATCATCATTCAACACGGAATATATATATATATATATATATATATATATATATATATACCATTCAGCATCGTTGTTATTAGAAAGTAAAGCGCCAACCAAAGTATAGGGTTGAACTTTTCTTGCTAAATGTTGTATGAAAACTTTGGAGTTAGATAATGTAACTTCCTGAACTTTTCCCATCCTCTATTTAGCAAATAAAACAGAGTATGTGGAAGAGAGAGAGGAAGGGAGAGAGGGAGAGAAAGAGAGAGAGAGAGAGAGAGAGAGAGAGAGAGAGAGAGAGAGAGAGAGAGAGAGAGAGAGAGAGAGAGAGAGAGAGAGAGAGAGAGAGAGAGAGAGAGAGAGAGAGTGAGAGTGAGAGAGAGAGAGAGAGAGAGAGAGAGAGAGAGAGAGAGAGAGAGTGAGAGTGAGAGAGAGAGAGAGAGAGAGAGAGAGAGAGAGAGAGAGAGAGAGAGAGAGAGAGAGAGAGAGAGAGAGAGAGAGAGAGAGAGAGAGAGAGAGAGAGAGAGAGAGAGACAGAGAGAGAGAGAGAGAGAGAGAGTGAGAGTGAGAGAGAGAGAGAGAGAGAGAGAGAGAGAGAGAGAGTGAGAGTGAGAGAGAGAGAGAGAGAGAGAGAGAGAGAGAGAGAGAGAGAGAGAGAGAGAGAGAGAGAGAGAGAGAGAGAGAGAGAGAGAGAGAGAGAGAGAGAGAGAGAGAGAGAGATCATCATCATTCACCAATTATAAAGCAGCTCATTTAGCAAGAGAACAGTGACGACAGATAACAAGAGAGGGAATAACAGAATAATAACGGGAATGCAGATAACATTAAAGTACACAGACAGACAGATAACAGAAGGGAACAGAGAAACAAAAAATAACAGAAGCTTCCAACAGACGAACAGATAACAGCCATATAGCTCATAGCGAGGTTACGTTTTGACGAACGATATCAGAAAAGGTGAAACAGCTTTTCTGGATACAGTAATATTCAGTTTTACAGCCTAAGGATAACCGTCGCGTTAAGGGGCTTAACAACTGAAAAAAAGTTCAGGTTTCATTGAAGCATGTTAATGTAGTGAAGCATGTTAATGTAGGAAACATGTTAATGAAGTGAATCATGTTAATGCAGTGAAACATTAATGTCTCGATAAACAGTCTCCTTGATGCTTATTTCGTGAGTATTAATTCACCCATCAACTGTGCAAACCTATCAACTGATCAGACGTAATTACCCAACTACCGAATAAACTCGCCTGCCTCCTAGTCAGTCTTATTAACAAAGATCTTAATCAGACTTAATAGCCAATCTGGTGATAAGGTTTGGCTTCCAGCGTTCCCAATCAACTTACTTACCTGTTGGTCGCAGTTATCAGCGAATAGTTATCAGTTATCAGTCTTTATGATTAGACTTACCAACACATTACCTCAGACTTACCTCACGAGTCGGTTCACGTTCCACCCACTTGTCTGTCTGTTTTAAACTCCCACCTGCCGATCAAGCTTACCTGTTATCCGCTGATTAACCTTACCTGTCACCCGCTGATCAGACCTGTCGTTCACCTCATGATCACACTTGCCACTCAGACTATCACTCGCAAATTGCATAAACAATTCCATAAATATAGCCGAGAACTATTCAAATAACAACTTAATTAAACAGAAATGCAATCAGTCAACGTACTTCTCTATTGGCTGGTTGTCAACTACTCAACCAGCCAATTGAAAAGGTCAACAACTACCACGCGAAACATCCCGGAAGATGCCCTACAACCTTTCACGACGGAACAGCGACATTTGAAGAACGTTAATGGATTACAACGTCAAAACCAAGGTGTTGTGAACGTTCCGTGTTTGTTGGGGGTAGTTATTGTACTCCATGTTCTAGGCTGAGAGTTCTTACTGTAATGTGTGTGCCTTTTATTGTGTGGGTCTCGGGTCGTCCCCAGGCGTGCCCTCATGGCGCTATGGTGTGCAGCCCACGGCAAATTAAGAAAGAATTTCACGGATTAGATTCTTTTCTGTTTCAGTGTGCTTTAAGCCAGGATACGAACCCAGGACAAAGCGCTCGCGGAACGCCAGGCGAGCGTCTTAACCACTACACCACGGGGGCTGCGTTCTAAAAACCATGTCGCACTGTCGCACCTGTCACACAGCTACCTTCCAGCCAAGAGGTAAAACGCCCAAGTGGAGACTGTCGAGTGTGGTGACAGACGGTTTTGTATTGTTTCTGATGGAACTGTCCGCCAACATTCTATCAATTCAGGTCGTTGTCTAGGGTCTAGGTGCCCGCTCCGGGGCCGTGACAACAGACAACCTGCTGCAGGAGCGAGGAACAATACATCTCTGAACTTTATTTCAGCAGACAATCTTCTTGAAGTAGTCAAAGCGACGTCCATCAGGACCTTACCCCCACATCCTTAAGGCTGCCTGTCACCAAGCAGCAACCAAACTCACCAGTCTGCTGGCAAAGGTCAACAATGCTCCTAGTACCACTGGATCATGGCACACTCTCCTACTATTTGGGAATGCATGTCTGTCATTACCGCCGAGGAGAGACAAGTCATTAGCAGCATCAGTAATTAGGAATCTTAATGAATTCCCCAGAGCAGACAACCTGTTCCGCCTCCCCTTCCCCCCTCCCTCGTGCCAAGAACACCAGCAACAGGTCGACCAACAACAGCTCACCTGAGAACTACAAAACTGAGAGCACAGATCACCAGGAATATAGAAGAGGGCAATACCACAGGTGCCATCAGAATCATAACCAGCAATGACACCATTGCCCCGAGGAACGCCACGAGAGCACGGGCTCTACAAGATAAACCCACACAGAGCTCCAGACAGCAGCAGGGATCCCCAGGAAAGCAATACTGGCATAGAACCCTTGACAATTCGAGAATCTGAGGTGTACAAAGCAGCCATGTCTTTCCCAACAGGTTCAGTAGGGGGCTTTACAGGCCTAAGACCCCAGGACACCAACAAATGCTGAACCCGGTGTTGGAAGATGCTGCAAAGGACCTTCTAGTGGAACTTACCAGATTCTCCCACATGTGTCTGACTGGCGACGTCCCTGAGGACATCAGGCCTCTCTTTTATGGAGCACCACTCTGTGCTCTAAAGAAGAAGGATAGGCGAATCAGGCCCATTGCCGTTGGAAACACCCTCTGATGCCTCGTAGCTAAGGCTGCAGTGAGATCTATCAGCCAGGAAGCAGCCATCTTGCTGAAACCTAATCAGCTCGGGTTTGTGATCCCCCTAGGCTGTGAAGCTGCAGCACATGCAGCGCGGGCTTACACTGCTGATCTCCAGGACCAGAAGGCACTAGTAAAGCTTGACTTTAAAAATGCCTTCAATCATGTCAGAAGAGACGCTGTCCTCAGGGCTGTACACAACTATTTCCTTCCCCTTTACCCATTCATCCGATCGTGCTACAGTGGGGACTCTAAGCTTCTTTATGGGGAGCATGAAATAGACTCCTGTGAAGGAGTCCAACAAGGTGACCCCTTAGCCCTCCTCCTTTTCTGCTTAGCTATCAAAGAGGTCACTGATAGTCTGACAAGCGAGCTAAACATCTGGTACCTGGATGATGCCACTCTCACCGGAACCCCAGATACCATTTTGGAGGATATAAGGAAAATCCAGCAAGGAGCAGCCTTGCGCCTCATTCTCAATACATCCAAATGCAAAATAGTCTCCCGCAACCCAGACATCACTGGCCAAATAAAAAATGTTCTGGCAGACATTCTCGTTGTCGAGCCACGTGACTGCACCCTCCTCTGTGCCCCCATTGGCCCGCAAGCAATCGAGGAGGTCCTGGATGCCAAAATCACTGATCTAAGGAGAATGCTGGACAGGATTGACAAGATTGATGCCAATGATCCTCTCTTCCTCCTCACAAGATGCATATCTCTCCCTAAGTTGACTTACTTTCTGAGGTGTTCTCCATCCTACAACAGCCATAAATTGAATGTGTATGGCACCCTTATGAGGTCCATGCTGATGAAAGTCCTGACCCTTCCATTGGACGACTCTCAATGGGAGTAAGCAACCCCTCCCTGTAGGACTCTGCAGCCATGGTGTCCGCACAGCCTTCCAGATTGCTCTACCAGCTTTCCTTTCCTTCTCCCATGCATCTCAAGGCCTCGTACGAGATATCCTACCAGACCCCCCCTGAGTGATTCAGCAGGAATACACGATCCTACTTTCATTGAATGTTCAAATCAGTGGGATGCTCTTGCAGCCCCAGCACCCACCATAGATCCAACAAAAACATAAACAGTCCACCTGGGATCACTCACTAGTGAGTAAAATAGCTGATGCCATGCTCTGATGCTCAGAGCAGTGCGTGGCCCCCTTGCAGGAGACTGCCTCCTGGCAGTACCCATGTCGGCAACCTGCACGCGTCTAGATCCAGAATCCCTTCGTGTAGCAGTGGCCCTCCGCCTTGGTGCCCCAATTCACACTGAATACAAGTGTATTACAACAGGGTGGAAACAGACCAATATGGACTGTATGTGTAGCATTGCGGAAGCACAAAGGGCTGGCATGCAAGACACAACGAGGTCAATGACATCATCAAGAGGAACCTTGTCTCAGCTCAGTGCCCAGAGGAGAGAGAAACTCGCATCCTAGGGGACCAACACCCTGATGTCCCCGCACTTCACTCTGATGGCATCAGGGCGCAACCCCTTCTCGCACTTGCTTATAGTCAATATCTTGCTTATGAATAAGTGCATATGTGATATAGTGCAATATTTATAGTGAATATTTGCGTGTACCTTGAAAAGCTGAATAGAAAACCACAACCTAACCTGACCTTCTTGGTATGTTAAGATATTACAATTAGTACTGAACCTATACCTATATTGATATTACAGTTTTAAAAAAATAATAAAACAAAACTAAAATATTTAAATAAACTGTAAAGTAACTCAGGATATTGTCCAATTTTGTATAAAATCTCTATTCTTTAATAAAACTGAGAGAAAAAGTTAGTGCCTTGAAAAAAATATGGCATGGAATATGTCACATATGTACTTATTTATAAGCGAAATAGTTACTATACGTAATAAGTCGTATGTGTTGTCTTGTGCGAGAGCTTTTTGCAGGGCGAAGGCAGGCATCATGTGTGTGTGTGTAAATCACGAAAATTAACACATAATGAAAAATGTGACAGTGTCAAACCACGAAGGAAGAATTGAAACAAGAATTTCCGTAAGTACTTTCGTATTTAATAATATATCTTTAGAAGGAATCATCCACGAAGCTGGATGTTAAATTTTACTATGATCTGCGTGTGATTTACTTTCTAATGAATGAATGAATACATCCTAAAGTCTCGCAATAATTCCAATTACGCATGTTATAGGATGCGACACAATGTACAAGGATGAAATATTTACACAGAATTTGACCGAGACATTCACGCTTCACAATTTCCTTACTTAGAAACCTATTATCTATGAGTCCACAACTTGAGGAGGTAAGGAATACAAAATTATTTGCCAAGGATTAACAAAAGTCAAACGAAGTTGTTTTCAATATCTGATAAAAGAAACACTACACTTGCAGTGTCACTCTAGTATCTCTTGCCTGCCTCTGTCACTCTAGTAACTCTTGCCTGTCTCTGTCACTCTAGTAACTCTTGCCTGTCTCTGTCACTCTAGTAACTCTTGCCTGCCTCTGTCACTCTAGTAACGCTTGCCTGCCTCTGTCACTCTTGCCTGCCTCTGTCACTCTTGCCTGCCTCTGTCACTCTTGCCTGCCTCTGTCACTCTTGCCTGCCTCTGTCACTCTAGTAACTCTTGCCTGTCTCTGTCACTCTAGCAACTCTTGCCTGTCTCTGTCACTCTAGTAACTCTTGCCTGTCTCTGTCACTCTAGTAACTCTTGCCTGTCTCTGTCACTCTAGTAACTCTTGCCTGTCTCTGTCACTCTAGTAACTCTTGCCTGCCTCTGTCACTCTAGTAACTCTTGCCTGTCTCTGTCACTCTAGTAACTCTTGCCTGTCTCTGTCACTCTTGCCTGCCTCTGTCACTCTTGCCTGCCTCTGTCACTCTAGTAACTCTTGCCTGTCTCTGTCACTCTAGCCTGCCTCTGTCACTCTTGCCTGCCTCTGTCACTCTAGTAACTCTTGCCTGTCTCTGTCACTCTTGCCTGCCTCTGTCACTCTTGCCTGCCTCTGTCACTCTTGCCTGCCTCTGTCACTCTAGTAACTCTTGCCTGTCTCTGTCACTCTTGCCTGCCTCTGTCACTCTTGCCTGCCTCTGTCACTCTTGCCTGCCTCTGTCACTCTAGTAACTCTTGCCTGTCTCTGTCACTCTTGCCTGCCTCTGTCACTCTAGTAACTCTTGCCTGCCTCTGTCACTCTAGTAACTCTTGCCTGCCTCTGTCACTCTAGTAACTCTTGCCTGTCTCTGTCACTCTTGAATTATATTCGTTTGCCTTGTTCGGGTTGAATGTAGACACAGTAGTCGCTTCTGTATATATTTATTGACCGAGACAGCAAGGTATATATCTGGCCAGCCGAGGTCCACCTTACTCTGGGTCTGAGAGAGAACTGAGGCTGCTGGGAGCATGGCTCGATGCTCCTCTGTCTGGCATGACGTCAGAGGTCTACTTGCCTGTGATTGGTTACATTTCAACTGACAGAATTTGAGTATAACAATTATTTATGTCAATATAATTAACGGTATTAGCAATAATGAGTTCAATAAGTACATGGTTATTGTACGGTGACCAAGGTTTCATTTCATTACAAGATATTCATCATATATATATATATATATATATATATATATATATATATATATATATATATATATATGTGTGTGTGTGTGTGTGTGTGTGTGTGTGTGTGTGTGTGTGTGTGTGTGTGTGTGTGTGTGTGTGTGTGTGTGTGTGTGTGTGTGTGTGTGTGTGTGTGTATATATATTTATATAAAACAGAAAACAAACAATACCTGAATTTTTTGCCCCAAAAATCTGCTTTGAGTGTGAGGAAAAAAGGTCTTTTCACTTAAGCTCATTTAAGGTGACGTCCACTCACCCCTCATGACTCACTTTACACCACACTCACATACCTCATAACTCACCCTACACCACACTCACCCCACATGACTCACCCTACATCACACTCACACCTCATGACTCACCTTACACCACACTCACACCTCATGACTCACCTTACACCACACTCACACCTCATGACTCATCTCACACCATACTTACATCACATGACTCACCTGAAACCACACTCACACCTCATAACTCACTTTACACCACACTCACACTTCATGACTCACCCTACACCACACTCACCCCACATGATTCACCCTACACTACACTCACCCTACACCACACTCACACCTCATGACTCATCCTACACCACACTCACCCCACATGACTCATCCTACACCACACTCACCCCACATGACTCGTAATGAACAAAATTTACAAATGTACATTTAGGTTCGACCGCACCTGAGGACGGGTTCTTCCTGGATATCAGAATTCAGTTTTACCTGCCCTTTCCCTGTGTAGGTTAAGATATCAGAGCACAGTGTAACCTGCTCTTTCCCAGTGTAGGTTAAGATATCAGAACACAGTGTAACCTGCCCTTTCCCAGTGTAGGTTAAGATATCAGAACACAGTGTAACCTGCCCTTTCCCAGTGTAGGTTAAGATATCAGAGCACAGTGTAACCTGCCCTTTCCCAGTGTAGGTTAAGATATCAGAGCACAGTGTAACCTGCCCTTTCCCAGTGTAGGTTAAGATATCAGAGCACAGTGTAACCTGCCCTTTCCCAGTGTAGGTTAAGATATCAGAGCACAGTGTAACCTGCCCTTTCCCAGTGTAGGTTAAGATATCAGAGCACAGTGTAACCTGCCCTTTCCCAGTGTAGGTTGAGATATCAGAGCACAGTGTTACCTGTCCTTTCCCAGTGTAGGTTGAGATATCAGAGCACAGTGTTACCTGTCCTCTCCCAGTGTAGGTTGAGATATCAGAGCACAGTGTTACCTGTCCTCTCCCAGTGTAGGTTGAGATATCAAAGCACAGTGTTACCTGTCCTCTCCCAGTGTAGGTTGAGATATCAGAGCACAGTGCTACCTGTCCTTTCACAGTGTAGGTGGAGATATCAGAGCACAGTGTTACCTGTCCTCTCCCAGTGTAGGTTGAGATATCAGAGCACAGTGCTACCTGTCCTTTCACAGTGTAGGTTGAGATACCAGAGCACAGTGCTACCTGTCCTTTCTCAGTGTGGATTTAGACGGGCAGGGAGAGCCTCCCGTATCAGGAGCTTAATTAGACGCCATTCTCATTCCGACAGCTTAGGACTTCGACAAGAGACTTCACGCTAAGCGTCGGAAAATCCACAGTCAGCAACCTTGATCCGCTCCCAAGAGCTGTTTGCGGGGGTCGAGACTCATGCAAGATCCTCCTGCTGAATAGACTTATCCACCACCTGTTGAATAGACTTATCCACCATCTGCTGAATAGCTTATTCACCTTCTGTTGAATAGA
>NC_091150.1:54040601-54043101 GCF_040958095.1 Procambarus clarkii | reverse complement strand
TTATGCTTGTTGGAGACCCTCAAACCGGGGCCCAACCAAGGTTTTCTAGCCAACCCGACCACACTCTGGCCTACAGTAATGGCGTTCACACTCTTACGACCCAGTCATATCGTAATGAAATCACAATGGCGTGAAATATATATGAAAATCCTTTTGACGCAGGGGTTTGAACTCGCGACCTGGTGATTTTCGGACGCCTGCCTTTACTGACTCGGCCACGGTGGTACAACGGTTGACCAACCCAGAACTCTACTGAGTCTTCTGGGAGGTTCTGGAAGCCCCAAACCTCCAGTGAGATGGTGAACGCCATTATTGTAAAGTTGGCAAGAAAATCCTGGATGGGCCGCGGTTTGGGACCCAAATGTTAGTGAAAGAGATTCTACCAGGATACCTAAGAGACTTCACATTGATTTATAATCCCAAATTCACTAAAGGATATATTCACTAGCCAGTGGGATATATGTAAACTCTAAATCACCATCAACTTTTCCAAACGACAGCAAACAGGCCAAATGGTATAGCCCCATAGTGGAGAACATTGCCTCAGCAATGCTTGAGGCAGACTCTGTGAAGGGCAAAGCATGCCTCCTAGCTGTGCAAGCTCTCCATGCTGGGGACTTACTGTGTCTTCGGCTGCGCGTCGACAGACCAAAACGGCAGCCATGATCCTATTTGTTGTACGTTCACAAAGAAAGAGTGCCAGACATGAAGCAGTAAATGACATATTATGAGAGAGACCACGGAGGAAGAATTGAAATAGGAATTTCCTTAAGTACTTTCGTATTAATATATCTTCAGAAGGAAGATATATTAATAATAATAAGATTATTTGTAATCAAGGAACAAAGTCAAAACTGATTAACATTACATCAGGAGTGACAGGAACACTATTCAATTTGTTAACTAATTCAAGAGAATTGGTCATATGAGAAGAGGAAATAGTTCCTAACAATGGGGACAAGATTTTGGTAAGCCATTGAGAAAGCTTGTAAGAAATGGATCCCATTAAAAACATTAGCAGTGGTTTATATAACTTAGATCCATTTGTGATAGATCAATTAAAGGAAGATTTGAGTAGGATCATTGATACACATTTATCTCACTAATTCATTGTAAATATTTACTATCTTATGCTATTATTATTTATGTGTGGGCCTATTGGTGGGTATAAATGGGAGCTGCCTTGTATGGGCCTTCTACAGTTCTTATGCGGCTCTTATTTGTATCCACATAATTCCCATTCATTTTTCATTGTACCTCACCTCACTTCACCACTCTCTCCTGCCTATATATATGTCCAATACTTGTAAATCATCCCTTCTGAAGATGTATTAATATACAAAAGTACTAAAGGAAATTCCTGTTTCAATTCTTCCTCCGTGGTCTGACACTGTCACATTTTTCATCACGTGTTAATTTTCGTTATTTACACACACATAAATGTATATGTATATGCGAGCAAGCTAGAATGGTTCCCAAGCCTATATGCAAGTGAAAACTTCCAAACCCCAGAAGTGACTCGAACCCAGACAGCCAGTTGCACTATGCAACTGGCGTACCTGGTACCTAGTAGCCAGAACGCACTTCTCGGCCAACTATGCAAGGCCCGATTTGCCTAGTAGGCCGAGTGATTTTCTTTATTTTCCTTGAATGGTTTACAACTGGTTTATTTGAATTATTATTAATGCATTATACTAGGAACATAAATTATTGACTTAGTTATGTTAGTTTAGGTTAGGTTAAGACAGGTTAGGTTCGGTCATATATCTACGTTAGTTTTATCTCAAATTAAACAATATGAACTCATTCATAATGAAATTGATAGATTTATTATTTCAAAAGAAAAAAATAGAAAAATAAATAAATTCAGGAAAACTTGGCTTATTAGGCATATCGGACCGTGCATAGTACGCCGAGTACTGCGTTCTGGCTACTAAGTACAACATATGTGTGTGTATATATATATAAATATATATAAATATATATATATATATATATATATATATATATATATATATATATATGTCGTACCTAGTAGCCAGAACGCACTTCTCGGCCTATTATGCAGGGCCCGATTTGCCTAATAAGCCAAGTTTTCATGAATTATTTGTTTTTCGACTACCTAACCTACCTAACCTGACCTAACCTAACTTTTTCTGCTACCTAACCGAACCTAACCTATAAAGATAGGTTAGGTTAGGTTAGGTAGGGATGGTTAGGTTCGGTCATATATCTACATTAATTTTAACTCTAATAAAAAAAAATTAACCTCATACATAATGAAATGGGTAGCTTTATCATTTCATAAGAAAAAAATTAGAGAAAATATATTAATTCAGGAAAACTTGGCTTATTAGGCAAATCGGGCCTTGCATAGTAGGCTGAGAAGTGCGTTCTGGCTATTAGGTACGACATATATATATATATATATATATATATATATATATATATATATATATGTCGTACCTAGTAGCCAGAACGCACTTCTCAGCCTACTATG
>NC_091150.1:54025601-54033101 GCF_040958095.1 Procambarus clarkii | reverse complement strand
CACCACCACCACCACCACCTTGGCTGTGATTACACCTGAACACTGCCGCAGGGGCGCCACTCCTCATCACAAGCCACCTGCGGCCAACCCCCTTCACCTGCGGCCACCTCTTCACCTGCGGCCACCCCTTCAGCTGCGGCCACCCCCTTCGGCTACCACCACATAGCACTCCCGCTAACCCCAACACTCTCACCTCCTCAACACTAAGGGGTGAACGTCTTCACTTAATGACGATCTCAAACATCAGTCTTTCTTATATGAGAGCGACCACACAGATAGGTGACTTGCCACAATAATTATTTATAAACTTTTCTTATTTATGCCCGGATAATAAGTCAGATTATTAATTAGGGATTTAAAGTTGGTAATTAAGTCACATGATTGCAAATAAGCAGGCCTATTTGAGAAAAAAATAGAGTACTTTCCGCGCCCAATTGAAATTTAAAGACGCTTCATGCGGCCTCTTGTAAGAACTTTTAGTGAGATGGAAAAGGACTCGTTACTCTAACTCTGAACGCTTCAAACTGCTGCTCATCTGTAGGAAGAACCGGTTCGCGGCTGTTTATCTGAAGGGCGAACCGGTTCGCAACCGCTGGCGCCCTCTCGCACTGCTCAGGGAAGAATGAACTACGGCAACGGGAATTCTCTATCGTTAAAATCATCGACAATTTTCTCTTCCCCGGCGTCAACTTTCTACGGCTCGTGTCTGCGTGAGATCGAAGAACCTCTAAAAGCTCACAGAAATTCCCAGGAACTCGCAGGAGTTCTCAAGAGCCTCTCCGGAAGCCGCAGTTCTTCGGTTCTTCTGGCCTGTAGTCGTAGTGTGGGCGTGGGAGAGACTCGCCCGTCTCTTCTTTATTCCTGGAATGAACAAGAACCAATATTAGACTCCTCAAGAAGAAACAATTTTGGTGCGTTTTTTTTCCAAAGTCTGCCTGCCTGTCTTTTCCCCAAGACTGTCTTTTTCCTAGGTCTACCTGTCTGTTTTTTCCCAAGTCTGCCTTCTCTGTCTTTTTCTGAAATCTACCTGTCTGTCTTTTCACATGATTGCTTGTCTGTGATAACAAATTTCATAAATGTACTAACAAGATTTCTGACCGTACAACCAGGCCTTTTTACAGGCTTACTGGACATTTGTAAGTTAGGGCGTCGACTGTATAACCCCCCTCAGTTGGAAGACGAAATTCCCTGCGTACAAATAATTCATGTTGTTGCTCTGGTTATACTGCAGTTGCAACATCTCTCACTGTCAAGGTGACACGGGATAAAAACAGAGTTTCATAGATTCCAGGAAGCCCCCCGGGGCTAGCAACTGATGGGGTATCCACTACTCCAACGACTTGCCATCTTTTCACGACGACGCATCGGAAAGAAGGAATCTAATCCTCATTATATTCTGCGGGGGCGACAGTCAGTTACTTTTTGTCATTCCTCAAAACATTTCAAACATTTATTTAGTTCGAGATTTTTTTGTTTATTTGTGCTATACGATGGCATTAGGACTAAGAAGCAAAGAAATACTCAAATACTCGGGAGTTACGAACTTTGTATTATAATTACTATTATTAATATTATATATATATATATATATATATATATATATATATATATATATATATATATATATATATATATATATATATATATATATATATACATATATATATATATATATATATGTGTGTGTGTGTGTGTGTGTGTGTGTGTGTGTGTATATCAAGATATCAATATATCTATGCCTGTAGATATACTGAACAGGAGACAATTAGTCGCAGGTTTTCTGTAAACGCTAAACTTGAGTGGAAAAATCTCCCATATGAATGAAGATATCCAAAAATAGCAAACACTTATTTATTTCAGTCGCCATAGTAAATTTTATACATATGACATGATCATTAAATTTTGCAAACAACAAAAATAATCGTAATTAACATTTGAAGGCCACATACTCGAAATATCATCAACATATCTGAACCATGGAATGATTCTATGGAAAATTCTACAAACAAATTTATTCTCATAAAATTACATGTACAAAGTTGAAAGCAGTGAAATCAGAATTGTTAAGAACAGTGAAATTAACATTGCCATGCCAAATGTCTGTAGATAATAATCATTAGTGAAAGTAACTTTTCATTTTGTTATTCTCAGTTCTACAGTATTGACTACTATATCAGAAGAGAGAGATAACTCATGGTTCAGTAATTAACGAGAAAGGTAACCAAGATTTATCATCAACAGAAACGTTAGTAAATAAAGAGAATCCATCAAACTGATTAACTTCATCAGTTTTGATAGATCTCTCAGATTTCCTTTAATTTTTATCGTTTCCTTCTGTGTGTGTGTGTCCTCCCTTTTGTTACTCACGTCGTCCTCTCTCTCTCTCTTGCTCCCCTTCCAGCCCCCTTCCCTCCTGCTTTTCCACTTCTCTCAGAAAATTTACTATTAAGAAGCACTGATACAACTACATAGATCTTTAAGATATTATTACGATTACTAAACACTTCATGGGAATTACACTACATAATCCACACTGTTGCAGGAGCTCACATTAAGAACGCATTAAAACCGAGAGTTGACCTAAAGAATATTATGACCCCAATTAGAATGGGTATGAACAAGTTAATGCTAACAACCGCACGAGAATTATATCCAGTTTCTTACATTCCAGTACGGGACGTGTCCTTATTCGAATTGCTGCTAATCATTGATTAAATATCTACGTTCACAAAGGTTTAACAAAGCCATGAAAATGAAAGACGTTTGACCCTGGGCTGTCGCGTTCGAATGATCGAATGCGTTCGAAAGGCCACTGAGCTTTAATGCTTAACACGGACTCAGCGTCATTTGACCCTCAGAAGCGACCCCATGACCCACGCACGCCTGTTTAAACACGGCTACAACATGGTTGAAAAAAATATGATTACTAAAGAGGCAGCACAGGCAAAGTTACGAATCTGCAGGCAAACAGCTTTATAAATTCTAATATTAACTCTGGCAGTTATAAAAACTCCTAAATGCCCCTCCGATGATGCCTATAATGTACATACAGTGTCAGCCTAACTCTTCACTGCCGTGTTTTGCTACAGATAATTGTCGACTTATTCACATCGATATTAATTTCCTAGTAGAGACGTCAGGCTCGTATGGACTTGCTGCTTCCTCATATTGTCGGTATTATTACCTTAAACTGTTAATATTACTACCATATACTGTTAATTTTACTACCTTATACTGTTAATATTACTACCTTATAGTGTTAATATTACTACCTTATACTGTTAATATTACTACCTTATACTGTTAATATTACTACCTTATACTGTTAATATTACTACCTTATACTGTTAATTTTACTACCTTATACTGTTAATATTACTACCTTAAAGTGTTAATATTACTACCTTATACTGTTAATATTACTACCTTATAGTGTTAATATTACTACCTTATACTGTTAATATTACTACCTTATACTGTTAATATTACTACCTTATACTGTTAATATTACTACCTTATACTGTTAATATTACTACCTTATACTGTTAATATTACTACCTTATAGTGTTAATATTACTACCTTATAGTGTTAATATTACTACCTTATACTGTTAATATTACTACCTTATAGTGTTAATATTACTACCTTATACTGTTAATATTACTACCTTATACTGTTAATATTACTACCTTATACTGTTAATATTACTACCTTATACTGTTAATATTACTACCTTATACTGTTAATATTACTACCTTATACTGTTAATATTACTACCTTATACTGTTAATATTACTACCTTATACTGTTAATATTACTACCTTATACTGTTAATATTACTACCTTATGCTGTTAATATTACTACCTTATACTGTTAATATTACTACCTTATACTGTTAATATTACTACCTTATACTGTTAATATTACTACCTTATACTGTTAATATTACTACCTTATACTGTTAATATTACTACCTTATACTGTTAATATTACTACCTTATACTGTTAATATTACTACCTTATACTGTTAATATTACTACCTTATACTGTTAATATTACTACCTTATATTATCAGTATTACTGCTTTATATTATCAGTATTAACACCTTATATTACTATCGGATGTTGCGTCACAGTGGACCCATGCTTGCGTCACAGTGGCCCCATACTTGCGTCGCAGTGGACCCATGCTTGCGTCACAGTGGACCCATACTTGCGTCACAGTGGCCCCATACTTGCGTCACAGTGGCCCCATACTTGCGTCACAGTGTACCCATACTTGCGTCACAGTGGACCCATACTTGCGTCACAGTGGACCCATGCTTGCGTCACAGTGGCCCCATACTTGCGTCACAGTGGCCCCATACTTGCGTCACAGTGTACCCATACTTGCGTCACAGTGGACCCATACTTGCGTCACAGTGGACCCATGCTTGCGTCACAGTGGACCCATACTTGCGTCACAGTGGACCCCTATACTTGCGTCACAGTGAACCCATACTTGCGTCACAGTGGACCCATGCTTGCGTCACAGTGGACCCATGCTTGCGTCACAGTGGACCCCTATACTTGCGTCACAGTGAACCAATACTTGCGTCACAGTGTACCCCATACTTGCGTCACAGTGAACCCATACTTGCGTCACAGTGTACCCATACTTGCGTCACAATGGACCCATACTTGCGTCACAGTGGACCCCATACTTGCGTCACAGTGTATCCCATACTTGCGTCACAGTGAACCCATACTTGCGTCACAGTGTACCCATACTTGCGTCACAATGGACCCATACTTGCGTCACAGTGGACCCCATACTTGCGTCACAGTGGACCCCATACTTGCGTCACAGTGTACCCATACTTGCGTCACAGTGAACCCATACTTGCGTCACAGTGGACCCACATGAACCACTGGAGGGTGACACAACGACCATTTAAGACAGCCCATTATCACCCATTGGTCTCCTGCCACCCTTAACGATCACTTACTCCTGACTAATAACTGGGAAACTGCCCATCTGTCCCCTTGGTGAAGGGAAGGGGGTAAAGGGAAGGGGGTAAGGGAAAGGGAAGGGGGAATGAGGAAGGGGCAAGGGGGTGGACACTCCGATAGTGTTTGCTCGGGATTAGCGCTAATTGGTGGCGGAACATTTTCCGGTTCGAGGCTCCCTGTGATGGAGGGTATTTACAGCACCATTATATTTTATTTTATTTTTACAGGCTGGAGCGCTTGAAAGTGTGTGTGTGTGTGTGTGTGTGTGTGTGTGTGTGTGTGTGTGTGTGTGTGTGTGTGTGTGTGTGTGTGTGTGTGTGTGTGTGTGTGTGTGTGTGTGTGTGTGTGCGCGTGTGTACTCACCTAATTGTACTCACCTAATTGTGCTTGCGGGGGTTGAGCTCTGGCTCTTTGGTCCCGCCTCTCAACCGTCAATCAACTGGTGTACAGATTCCTGAGCCTATTGGGCTCTATCATATCTACATTTGAAACTGTGAATGGAGTCAGCCTCCACCACATCACTTCCTAATGCATTCCATTTGCTAACTACTCTGACACTGAAAAAGTTCTTTCTAACGTCTCTGTGGCTCATTTGGGTACTCAGCTTCCACCTGTGTCCCCTTGTTCGCGTCCCACCAGTGTTGAAAAGTTCGTCCTTGTTTACCCGGTCGATTCCCCTGAGGATTTTGTAGGTTGTGATCATGTCCCCCCTTACTCTTCTGTCTTCCAGTGTCGTGAGGTGCATTTCCCGCAGCCTTTCCTCATAACTCATGCCTCTTAGTTCTGGGACTAGTCTAGTAGCATACCTTTGGACTTTTTCCAGCTTCGTCTTGTGCTTGACAAGGTACGGGCTCCATGCTGGGGCCGCATACTCCAGGATTGGTCTTACATATGTGGTGTACAAGATTCTGAATGATTCCTTACACAGGTTCCTGAACGCCGTTCTGATGTTAGCCAGCCTCGCATATGCCGCAGACGTTATTCTCTTTATGTGGGCTTCAGGAGACAGGTTTGGTGTGATATCAACTCCTAGATCTTTCTCTCTGTCTGTTTCATTAAGTACTTCATCTCCTATTCTGTATCCTGTGCCTGGCCTCCTGTTTCCACTGCCTAGTTTCATTACTTTGCATTTACTCGGGTTGAACTTCAACAGCCATTTGTTGGACCATTCACTCAGTCTATCCAGGTCATCTTGTAGCCTCCTACTATCATCCTCTGTTTCAATCCTCCTCATAATTTTTGCATCGTCGGCAAACATTGAGAGGAACGAATCTATACCCTCTGGGAGATCATTTACATATACCAGAAACAGTATAGGTCCGAGGACTGACCCCTGCGGGACTCCACTTGTGACGTCTCGCCAATCTGAGACTTCACCCCTCACACAGACTCGTTGTCTCCTGTTGCTTAGGTATTCCTCTATCCACCGGAGTACCTTCCCTCTCACTCCAGCCTGCATCTCCAACTTTCGCACTAGCCTCTTGTGTGGCACTGTATCAAAGGCTTTCTGACAATCCAAAAATATGCAGTCTGCCCACCCTTCTCTTTCTTGCCTTATTTTTGTTGCCTGGTCGTAGAATTCAAGTAACCCTGTGAGGCAGGACCTGCCATCCCTGAACCCATGTTGATGCTGTGTTACAAAGTTCCTTCGCTCCAGATGCTCCACTAGTTTTTTTCGCACAATCTTCTCCATCAGCTTGCATGGTATGCAGGTTAGGGACACTGGCCTGTAGTTCAGTGCCTCCTGTCTATCCCCTTTCTTGTATATCGGGACTACGTTAGCTGCTTTCCAAATATCTGGCAGTTCCCCTGTTGCCAGTGATTTGTTATACACTATGGAGAGTGGTAGGCTCAGTTCTCTTGCTCCTTCCTTTAGAACCCAAGGGGAGATTCCATCTGGGCCTATAGCCTTCGTCACGTCCAACTCTAGTAAACACTTCCTTACTTCCCCACTGGTAATCTCAAACTCTTCCAGTGGTTCCTGGTTAGCTATTCCCTCACTTACCTCTGGAATTTCTCCTTGTTCTAAGGTGAAGACCTCCTGGAATTTCTTATTCAATTCCTCACACACTTCCTTGTCATTTGTAGTGAATCCTTCCGCCCCTATCCTTAATCTCATAACCTGTTCCTTTACTGTTGTTTTTCTCCTAATGTGGCTATGCAACAATTTAGGCTGAGTCTTTGCCTTGCTTGCGATGTCATTTTCGTATTGTCTTTCTGCCTCTCTTCTCATCCTGACATATTCATTCCTGGCATTCTGGTATCTTTCTCTGCTCTCCAGTGTCCTGTTATTCCTATAGTTTCTCCATGCCCTTTTACTTTGCTGCTTAGCTAGCCTACATCTTTGATTAAACCATGGGTTTCTCATCTTCATTTCTCTGTTTTCCTTTTGGACTGGGACAAACTTGTTTGCTGCGTCCTTGCACTCCTGCGTGATGTAATCCATCATATCTTGGGCCGTCTTTCCCCTGAGCTCTGTTTACCATGCTATATCTGTTAGGAATTT
>NC_091150.1:54008101-54020601 GCF_040958095.1 Procambarus clarkii | reverse complement strand
TCTGAGTATCTTATACGTTCCTATCATGTCCCCCCTCTCCCTTCTTCTTTCTAGTGTCGTAAGGCACAGTTCCCTCAGGCGCTCTTCATACCCCATCCCTCGTAGCTCTGGGACGAGTCTCGTTGCAAACCTCTGAACCTTTTCCAGTTTCATTATATGCTTCTTCAGATGGGGACTCCATGATGAGGCGGCATACTCTAAGACTGGCCTTACGTAGGCAGTGTAAAGCGCCCTAAATGCCTCCTTACTTAGGTTTCTGAATGATGTTTTAACTTTTGCCAGTGTAGAGTACGCTGCTGTCGTTATCCTATTAATATGTGCCTCAGGAGATAGATTAGGTGTTACGTCCACCCCCAGGTCTCTTTCACGCGTCGTTACAGGTAGGCTGTTCCCCTTCATTGTGTACTGTCCCTTTGGTCTCCTATCTCCTAGTCCCATTTCCATAACTTTACATTTGCTCGTGTTGAATTCTAGTAGCCATTTCTCTGACCATCTCTGCAATCTGTTCAGGTCCTCTTGGAGGATCCTGCAATCCTCATCTGTCACAACTCTTCTCATCAACTTTGCATCATCCGCAAACATCGACATGTAGGACTCTACGCCTGTAAACATGTCGTTAACATATACAAGAAATAGAATTGGTCCCAGCACCGATCCTTGTGGTACTCCACTTGTTACTGTTCGCCAGTCCGACTTCTCGCCCCTTACCGTAACTCTTTGGCTCCTTCCTGTTAGGTAGTTCCTTATCCATTCTAGGACCTTTCCCCCCACCCCCGCCTGCCTCTCGAGCTTGAACAGCAGTCTCATGTGCGGTACTGTATCAAAGGCTTTTTGGCAGTCCAGAAATATGCAGTCTGCCCAACCATCTCTGTCCTGTCTTATTCTCGTTATTTTATCATAGAATTCCAGAAGGTTTGTTAGGCACGATTTCCCTGTCCTGAACCCATGTTGATGTTTGTTCACAAACCTAATGTTCTCCAGGTGTGCAACCAGTCGCAGCCTAATTATTCTTTCCAGTATTTTACAGGGGATGCTTGTCAGTGATACAGGTCTGTAGTTAAGTGCCTCCTCCCTATCTCCTTTCTTGAAGATCGGCACGACATTTGCCTTCTTCCAGCAACTGGGCAATTCTCCTGACATAAGTGACTCATTAAAGATCATTGCCAGAGGCACGCTGAGGGCCTGTGCTGCTTCTTTTAGTATCCACGGTGATACTTTGTCTGGTCCAACTGCTTTAGTTGCATCTAGAGTTGTCAACTGTTTCATTACCTCCTCTGCTGTCACCTCTATATCTGATAGTCTTTCATCTAGGGTAACCCCTTCCAACAATGGGAGCTGCTCAGGCTCGGTAGTGAACACTCCATGGAAACTGGCATTCAGTGCCTCACAGATTTCCTTGTCACTTTCAGTATATGCCCCCTCTGTCTTCCTTAGTCTTGTCACTTGGTCGTTCACCGACATTTTTCTTCTTATATGACTGTGTAGTAACTTAGGTTGTTTTTTCGCTTTGATTGCAATATCGTTCTCATAGTCCCTTTCCGATGTTCGTCTTATGTTAATGTAATCGTTCCTAGCTCTGTTGTATCTGCTTCTGTTGTCCTCTGTTCTTTGTCTTCTGTACTTCCTCCACTCCCGTCTGCTGGCCATTTTTGCTTCCTGACACTGTCTATTAAACCATGGGTTATTATATTCCTTCTTATTTTTTCCCTTTACCGTTGGTATAAATCTCTCTTCGGCCTCCTGGCATTTCTGTATGACTAGGTCCATCATATCTTGGACTGTTTTTCCTCTAATTTCTTCCTCCCACTTCCTGTGTGTCCCACATTTCCTCTGTGTGTGTGTGTGTGTGTGTGTGTGTGTGTGTGTGTGTGTGTGTGTGTGTGTGTGTGTGTGTGTGTGTGTGTGTGTGTGTGTGTGTGTGTGTGTGTGTGTGTATGTGTGTGTGTTTGTGTGTGTGTACTCATCTATTTGTGTCTGCAGGATCGAACATCGACTCTTGGATCCCGCTTCGATTCACTTCCTTCCAGTAAAGGAAGACACAAGGGAAAGAGGAGGGAATGCACCGAGCCTATTAGACCTGATTTTCACCCAGAACGTAGAAGACATCGAGAAATTAGAGGAAAAACAGATCAAGATATGATGGACCTGGTCATACGGAAATGCCAGGAGGCAGACGAGAGAGATTTATACCAAGAGAAAAGGGAAAAAATAAGAGGGAATATAATAACCCATAGACAGTGTCAGGAAGCAAAAATGGCCAGCAGGCGGGAGTGGAGGAAGTACAGAAGACAAAGGACAGAGGACAACAGGATCAGATACAACAGAGCTAGGAACGATTACATTAACATAAGACGAACATCGGAAAGGAACTATGAGAAAGATATTGTAATCAAAGCGCAAAAGCAATCTAAATTACTACACAGTCATATAAGAAGAAAAATATCAGTGAACGACCAAGTGACAAGACTACGGATACAGAGGAGGCATATACTGAAAGTGACAAGGAAATCTGCGAGGCACTGAATGCCAGCTTCCATGGAGTGTTCACAACCGAGCCTGAGCAGCTCCCATTGTAAGAAGAGATTACCCTAGATGAAAAATATCTGATATAGAGGGGATAATAGAGGAGGTAATGAAACAGCTGACAACACTGGATGCAACTAAAGCGGTTGGACCAGACAAAGTATCACCGTGGATACTAAAAGAGGCAGCGCAGGCCCTCAGCGTGCCTCTGGCAATGATCTTTAATGAGACACTTATGTCGGGAGAATTGCCCAGTTGCTGGAAGGAGGCAAATGTCGTACCGATTTTCAAGAAAGGTGATAGGGAGGAGACACTTAATTACAAACCTGTATCACTGACAAGCATCCCCTGCAAAATACTTGAAAGAATAATTAGGCTAAGACTGGTTGCACACCTGGAGAACGTTAGGTCTGTGAATAAACATCAACATGGATTCTCGAAAGGGAAATCGTTCCTAACTAGCCTTTTGGAATTATATATATATATATATATATATATATATATATATATATATATATATATATATATATATATATACATATATCATCGATATATATATATATATATATAAAGAGAGAGAGAGAGAGAGAGAGAGAGAGAGAGAGAGAGAGAGAGAGAGAGAGAGAGAGAGAGAGAGAGAGAGAGAGAGAGAGAGAGAGAGAGAGAGAGAGAGAGAACAGAACACTTCCGCATACGAGACAATCGAACCATGGACCTGCAGATGCCAGAGCGCTCACCACTGAACCACCCTCAGATCGTCAAAAGAGAAGGGAATTAGGGCAGGTTCACTACCTCATAACCCCCTGGCCTGGCATCTGCAGGTCCATGGTTCGGTTCTCTCATATGGGGAAGTGTTGTTTCATAAAAGTTCCTTGCGAGTTTATGCAAGTGTATGGATATATATATATATATATATATATATATATATATATATATATATATATATATATATATATATATATATATATACAGGTGTTCACAGGTGTATTTGCGGCGAGGCAGATGCTGACGAATATAGATTGCATGGCCTGCACTGTGGAAAATCGGGTGGTTGGCACACTAGACACGACGAAGTCAACGACATCATTAAAAGAAGCCTTGCCTCTGCTCAGTGTCCAGCGGAGAGAGAGCCCCGCAACCTACTGAACCGTGACTCTGTTAGCTTTGCCGGCCGACCAGACGGAATCACACTGCGTCCGTGGAAGGGTGGCAGGCAGTTAGCATGGGACTATACTTGCGTATCCACCCTGGCAACGACATACATCACCCTCTCTGCCGGCACAGCAGGAGCCGCAGCGACACACAGAGAAAAACAAAAGTCAGTCAAGTACAGGCAATTAGATCAAAGATACAACTTCGTTCCAATAGGGTCTGAGACCCTAGGCCCATGGGGTGAGAGTGCAAGAAGGTTTCTTAAGGATCTTGGTTCCAAGCTCATTGACACCACAAGATACCCTAGAGCAGCAAGTTTTCTCTTTCAGCGCCTCAGTGTCGCGATCCAGAGGGGAAATGCCCGCTGCATCCTCGGTTCCTGCCCGGCGTCGGTGGAGTTCGAGGAAATCTACAGCCTCTAGGAAGCGAACTTTTTCTTGTGTCCTCTTAATGTTCATTTTTTGTATAAAATCAGATATGTAACTGTATAACCTTGCATAATAAAGTGTACATCATAATAAAAAAAAGGGGGGTGGTAGGAGAAGTGAACACTCTTTCGTATTCAGAGTTAAATGGCAAGTTTTTCCCTGAGTGCTTTCCATGGGTACCATCGAGCAAAAAGTCTTAGTCGACATGAACTTGAAACCGGCCATATACTGCAGGTATGTTGACGACATCTTTACACAGGTACCTGATGTCAGACATCTGCAGGAGCTGAAGGAGGCATTTGAGCAGAGTTTCGTGCTGCGTTTCACTTACGAGATGGAAAAGGATGGGAAGCTGCCTTTTCTAGATGTAACAGTCATGGAAAAGGGCGGAGGTTTCCACACTGCAGTCTACACTAAGGAAACAAACATAGGAATGTGCCTAAATGCCAACAGCGACTGCCCAGACAGGTACAAGAGGAGTGTTGTTAACGCATATGTCGACCGTGCTCTCAGCCACAGCTCAGAATGGAAGCAAGTCGACGAAGAACTCTGTAGGGTAAGGCAGGTCCTAGTCAATAACGGCTTCTCCAATGGTTTCGTCGAAGACATCATAAGAAGGAAAGTGAAAAGCCATGCAACCTCTGAAGAGACAACTAACACAACACCTATACCCCCTATTAGACTATTTTACAGGAACTTCTTTTCCACAGCTCATAAAACGGAGGAAAGGGTCCTGAAAGATATTGTTAATAGAAACGTTATCCCTACAGACAAAAATCAGAGGATACAACTGACGATTTACTATAAAACCAGAAAAACGGCCAGCTTACTCATGAGAAACTCTCCAGACACAAAACAGAACGCTTTAAAAGAGACTAACGTCGTCTATGCCTTCAAATGCCCACTTGGGGACTGTAAGCTCCAAAAAACCCAGTATATAGGCAAGACAACAACATCTCTTTCTAGGCGTTTAACGATGCATAAGCAACAGGGCTCCATTAAGGAACATATAATCTCTTCCCACAACCAAACCATCGCCAGAGAAATCCTAGTAAACAACACAGAAATCATCGATAGATACAGCGATAGCAGGCGGCTTGACGTTTGCGAGGCACTACACATCAAGAAGTCAACACCAGCAATCAACAGCCAATTATTGCACAACTATATTCTACCCACCTCAAGACTCCGCTCCAATATAGAAGCATCAAGAAATATGGACCAATAGGCTTTCTACAAACACTTCTATTCAATATCCATTGTTTCGTGTTCTGTCTTGTGTTGATGAAATTAATACCCTATTAATACCCTTGTTCTGTCTTGTGTTGATGAAATTAATACCCTATTAATACCACATTTTGTTCTGTCTTGTGTTAATGCCACATCACCCCTTCCACCTCACTCAAATGTAGATATAAAATCGGAGATACGTAAGTTCTATTCAGTTGTGTATTTGTGAACTAAAGTCTTTGAAAATGTACTAAGTTTTACGAAACGCACCCGTGTCGCGTCAGACTAGAAATAAAAATGAATTTTGGAGAATTGATTTTTGATTTACCTCCAACAGTGAAGCGTAATGTACGAAAGATTGAGAAAATTCGTGTTAGAATTATTAATCTTACTTTTTCGGTCATATTTAATAATATATGTCTATATATTATTAAATATATAAATATAAATATAAATATCTAGGTACGACATATATATATATATATATATATATATATATATATATATATATATATATATATATATATATATATATATATGTCGTACCTAATAGCCAGAACGCACTTCTCAGCCTACTATTCAAGGCCCGATTTGCCTAATAAGCCAAGTTTTCATGAATTAATGTTTTTTCGTCTACCTAACCTACCTAACCTAACCTAACCTAGCTTTTTTGGGCTACCTAACCTAACCTTACCTATAAATATAGGTTAGGTTAGGTTAGGTAGGGTTGGTTAGGTTCGGTCATATATCTACGTTAATTTTAACTCCAATAAAAAAAAATTGACCTCATACATAGAGAAAAGGGTTGCTTTATCATTTCATAAGAAAAAAATTATAGTAAATATATTAATTCAGGAAAACTTGGCTTATTAGGCAAATCGGGCCTTGAATAGTAGGCTGAGAAGTGAGTTCTGGCTACTAGGTACGACATATATATATATATATATATATATATATATATATATATATATATATGTCGTACCTAATAGCCAGAACGCACTTCTCAGCCTACTATTCAAGGCCCGATTTGCCTAATAAGCCAAGTTTTCATGAATTAATGTTTTTTCGTCTACCTAACCTACCTAACCTAACCTAACCTAGCTTTTTTTGGCTACCTAACCTAACCTTACCTATAAATATAGGTTAGGTTAGGTTAGGTAGGGTTGGTTAGGTTCGGTCATATATCTACGTTAATTTTAACTCCAATAAAAAAAAATTGACCTCATACATAGAGAAAAGGGTTGCTTTATCATTTCATAAGAAAAAAATTATAGTAAATATATTAATTCAGGAAAACTTGGCTTATTAGGCAAATCGGGCCTTGAATAGTAGGCTGAGAAGTGAGTTCTGGCTACTAGGTACGACATATATATATATATATATATATATATATATATATATATATATGTCGTACCTAGTAGCCAGAACGCACTTTTCAGCCTACTATACAAGGCCCGATTTGCCTAATAAGCCAAGTTTTCATGAATTAATTGTTTTTCGACTACCTAACGTACCTAACGTAACCTAACCTAACTTTTTCTGCTACCTAACCTAACCTAACCTATAGAGATAGGTTAGGTTAGGTTAGGTTAGGTAGGGTTGGTTAGGTTCGGTCATATATCTACGTTAATTTTAACTCCAATAAAAAAAAATTGACCTCATACATAATGAAATGGGTAGCTTTATAATTTCATAAGAAAAAAATTAGAGAAAATATAATAATTCAGGAAAACTTGGCTTATTAGGCAAATCGGGCCTTGCATAGTAGGCTGAGAAGTGCGTTCTGGCTTCTAGGTACGACATATATATATATATATATATATATATATATGTCGTACCTAATAGCCAGAACGCACTTCTCAGCCTACTATTCAAGGCCCGATTTGCCTAATAAGCCAAGTTTTCATGAATTAATGTTTTTTCGTCTACCTAACCTACCTAACCTAACCTAACCTAGCTTTTTTTGGCTACCTAACCTAACCTTACCTATAAATATAGGTTAGGTTAGGTTAGGTAGGGTTGGTTAGGTTCGGGCACATATCTACGTTAATTTTAACTCCAATAAAAAAAAATTGACCTCATACATAGAGAAAATGGTTGCTTTATCATTTCATAAGAAAAAAATTATAGTAAATATATTAATTCAGGAAAACTTGGCTTATTAGGCAAATCGGGCCTTGAATAGTAGGCTGAGAAGTGAGTTCTGGCTACTAGGTACGACATATATATATATATATATATATATATATATATATATATATATATATATATATATATATATATATATATATATATATATATATACTTAAATTTGTCTCTCCTACTTTGATAGGGTAAGGTAGCTGGGTCGCCGTGGTAAAGTGGTTAGTCACTCGCCTAGCGTTTCGCGAGCGCCCTGTTTCAACTGTACTTGTCCGGTCATTGACGCGCTTCATTGTCGTATGTACGAGAGAAAATTGTTCATATATATTACATGCACATTCGATTCATGTTCCACGTTCTTCTACAGAACCGTCGGTACAGAACCGATACACATCGTTACCCATAGCCTGAGCACTCTCAGTGATGCTGCACAGTGTTAACTGTTTAAATAATGTAGCGTGTACACTTTCTTGGACACTGAAGGTGACGGACGGACCCAATATGTGTGTCAGCGTTTTAAAACGTCATTTTCGAATGCAACCTTTCAACATTAATCAGGGTGCTGTGTACAAGGTTCTGAAGGCGATTTTAGGAGTTTGTGTTGATGTGTCTGGCCTCAATTGGAAGTCTCACTTGGACGTCTCGCTTGGACGTCTCACTTGGACGTCTCACTTGGACGTCGCACTTGGACGTCTCACTTGGACGTCGCACTTGGACGTCTCACTTGGACGTCGCACTTGGACGTCTCACTTGGACGTCGCACTTGGACGTCTCACTTGGACGTCGCACTTGGACGTCTCACTTGGACGTCGCACTTGGACGTCTCACTTGGACGTCTCACTTGGACGTCTCACTTGGACGTCTCACTTGGACGTCGCACTTGGACGTCGCACTTGGACGTCTCACTTGGACGTCTCACTTGGACGTCTCACTTGAACGTCTCACTTGGACGTCGCACTTGGACGTCTCACTTGGACGTCTCACTTGGACGTCTCACTTGGACGTCTCACTTGGACGTCTCACTTGGACGTCTCACTTGAACGTCTCACTTGGACGTCGCACTTGGACGTCTCACTTGGCGTCTATCTCTGGACGTGAGGGTTATGCTCCCCAGGGACTCGCTAAGGGCTGCCGAAGCTTCAGATGAATGCTCAGTTGACGCGGTGACTTGGCTTCACGACTCGTTCAATATTGGATCTCATCTGTCATTATTATATATCATCTATACTCTAATTCTTCCCATTGTCTATTACCGGGAAAGATTTCAAGTCTTACTATTTTTTTTTAATCTTCATAAACACACACACAAATTCCTCGCCCTAATTTATAACATAAATACAAATTTATCTCTGAATCAATTCTTCAACTCTCTCCAAGCCAGAAATTAATCAACCAGTTGAATTTTATCTTTTCCTACCAACGACGATTTAATCTACACACAACGTTTGCAATTCTCACCTGACTAGGTATATTGACTAAAAGGATTTCGCCTGCTGAGTTGTAGCCTTTAAAATGGCCGCCTGCTCCTATCTGGCCTCATATTTAGGTACCTTTTTATTGACTTTGTATTTCTTAAAACGAGGCTCTAGTTCCTGTAGGAGTAAGTGAAACTGATGAGAAGATGAGGTAGAGATAGACAAGGACACGTAGAGTGTGAGAGGATAGGAACTGAGAGAGAAAGAGAGAGAGAAAGAAAGAGAGAGAAAGAGAGAGAGAGAAAGAGAAAGAGAGAAAGAGAAAGAGAGAGAGAGAGAGAGAGAGAGAGAGAGAGAGAGAGAGAGAGAGAGAGAGAGAGAGAGAGAGAGAGAGAGAGAGAGAGAGAGAGAGAGAGAGAGAGAGAGAGAGAGAGAGAGAGAGAGAGAGAGAGAGAGAGAGAGAGAGAGAGAGATGAGAGATATGAGGAAACACATTTGATTGTGTTTGACTTGATGAGTAATGTGTAAAATCAATAATCGCTGTGATGTTCTGGGAGGGAGGGAAGTGAACGCCACTTTAAACTGGATGGAGTGGTCTATCCTCCACATGGACGAAGTGACACGCCACTTTAAGCTGGATGGAGTGGTCTATCCTCCACACAGACTGGGTGAGGTACAGCACAAAGCAGGATGGAGTCGACCCTCCCCCATCTGTGTGAAGTGAGACGCATCGCTTTTGCTAAATGGAATAGAACAACACCAGGACAGAGGCGGATTGGAGCACTCCGATGCCTTTTATGTGGTGGAGGATCGTAGCAGAAGGGTCGGGAACACCACGGTAACAAGGTAGGAGGGGCCATTGTTAGGAGAGCGGGAGAGAACACTATGCCAACATCGTAGGTAGGGTCACTGTAACAAGAGAGAGAGATCACCATGGTAACAAGGTAGAAAGGGCTACTATAACATCGGAGCAGAAATCACCACATCAAACAGACAGAGCCAACGTAACAAGCTCCGCCACACAGCCAAAGATGAGCAGGACAGAGTCAGGACGGGTCAACGCCGCCCTCAGGAACCACGTATAGCATAAAGGGAATTAAAGCAGAAAAGCAGAACAATCAAGAAGCAGAATTAGCAATATCAACATAAGAAATAACCATTTCTAGAGTGGCAATTTTAATCGTCCTTCAGGATACAAGGCTCAATTTTTCCCATCGGGTAGAAAAAGTAGTCGAGCCAGGTTACGGAGCTACAGATGTTTACCGTGCAGAGCTGGGAGCGACTTTACCTGCAGCTTAGTAACTAAGGCCATATTTACAATGTATTTTAAACACACGTGGAATACATCGTCATTACCCATTATATACACCTTGATACAGTAGGGTGATATGAGTGTGTTGGCCACCATGCTGAGTGTAGTGTGTGTGAAGGTGGCCACCATGTAGGGTGTAGTGTGTGTGAAGGTGGCCACCATGGTGGGTGTAGTGTGTGTGAAGGTGGCCACCATGGTGGGTGTAGTGGGTGTGAAGGTGGCCACCATGTAAGGTGTAGTGGGTGTGAAGGTGGCCACCATGTAGGGTGTAGTGAGTGTGAAGGTGGCCACCATGTAGGGTGTAGTGAGTGTGAAGGTGGCCACCATGTAGGGTGTAGTGTGTGTGAAGGTGGCCACCATGGTGGGTGTAGTGTGTGTGAAGGTGGCCACCATGTAGGGTGCAGTGGGTGTGAAGGTGGCCACCATGTAGGGTGTAGTGAGTGTGAAGGTGGCCACCATGTAGGGTGTAGTGTGTGTGAAGGTGGCCACCATGTAGGGTGTAGTGTGTGTGAAGGTGGCCACCATGTAGGGTGTAGTGAGTGTGAAGGTGGCCACCATGTAGGGTGTAGTGAGTGTGAAGGTGGCCACCATGTAGGGTGTAGTGAGTGTGAAGGTGGCCACCATGTAGGGTGCAGTGGGTGTGAAGGTGGCCACCATGTAGGGTGTAGTGTGTGTGAAGGTGGCCACCATGTAGGGTGCAGTGGGTGTGAAGGTGGCCACCATGCTGGGTGTAGTGGGTGTGAAGGTGGCCACCATGTAGGGTGTAGTGGGTGTGAAGGTGGCCACCATGTAGGGTGTAGTGTGTGTGAAGGTGGCCACCATGCTGGGTGTAGTGTGTGTGAAGGTGGCCACCATGTAGGGTGTAGTGAGTGTGAAGGTGGCCACCATGTAGGGTGTAGTGAGTGTGAAGGTGGCCACCATGTAGGGTGTAGAGGGTGTGAAGGTGGCCACCATGTAGGGTGTAGTGAGTGTGAAGGTGGCCACCATGTAGGGTGTAGTGAGTGTGAAGGTGGCCACCATGTAGGGTGTAGTGTGTGTGAAGGTGGCCACCATGGTGGGTGTAGTGGGTGTGAAGGTGGCCACCATGTAGGGTGTAGTGTGTGTGAAGGTGGCCACCATGGTGGGTGTAGTGGGTGTGATGGTGGCCACCATGGTGGTCACCGTCACATACACATACAATAAGGTGACCTTATATCATTGGGATTTTTGTTCTCAAATTCATTGGAGGGGCCGGGCAGTGGGATATTGTTGCCAACTCTCAACTGCGACGAACTTTCCCAAGCGACAGCAAACAGCTCACATGGGATAATCCTTTATTGGAGAGCACTGCCACAGTATAGCTGGAGGCAGCTTCTGGGAGGGGACAAAGCACTCTGCCTTGCTGTGCAAGTTCTTCCTGCTGGGGACTTTCTGTTGGCAGTCCCTAATTCCGCCTTGGGCACCCGCCTGGACCATCGGGACCTAAGTATTGGTGTTGCCCTGCGCCTTGCCGCCCCTATCTCCACCAAACACCGGTGTATCTGCGGCCATGCACGGGCAGACCAATACGGCAACCATGGTCTCATCTGTCGGAAGTCACGGAATGATTGCCAGACATGAAACAATCAATGACATCAAGAGAAGTTTAGCTTCAGCTGGGTGTCCAGCACAAAGAGAACCCCAGTTGTGCAGACCTGACAACAGCCACAAACGCCCAGATGGAGTCACCCTGCAGCCGTGGAGGGTTGGTGAGAAGTATGTCAGGGTGGTACAGTGGTAGAGCTAGCGGCCGGGAGTGTCATGCTCTTGGGTATAAGTCACCTCAGAGCTCCAGTTGAGTTTCTCATTGTTATTAATATTAATGTTGTGTTATTGCGTTAAGGACTGTCATTGTCATTATTATTATTCCGACCTTCCATGGACCATGCAATACACAAGGCACCTCGGTACTGTGGTCGACACGAACAGTGAGTAACAAAGATAAAACAAAGAAGGAAACATGCTAATCCAATTAAAACACACACACACACACATACACACACACACACACACACACACACACACACACACACAGGCCCGGAAGGAATATCACCATGCATACTAAAGGAAGGAGCTGAAGCTCTGTGCCTGCCACTCTCCATGGTGTACAACAAATCACAGGTAACAGGGGAATGGCCAAAAATTTGGAAGACGGCCAATGTAGTCTCAATATATAAGAAGGGGGATAGACAGGAGGGACTGAACTAAAGGCCAGTGTCCCTAACTTGCATACCATGCAAGATGATGGAGAAGATTGTGCGTATTAAGCTAGAAGAGCAT
>NC_091150.1:53990601-54003101 GCF_040958095.1 Procambarus clarkii | reverse complement strand
GTGCATAGGTATGACGTCGACCAAGCTGACGAGGCGTTTGACCTGTCATCTTCAATCCGGTGCCCCCAGAAATCACATGAGACAAGCCCATGACATCACCCTAACAAGAGAAATGTTGAATAAAAACATTTGTATAATAGACAAAACCCAAGATGTAAGAAGATTACAGATTCTTGAAGTAATCCACATAAGAATAGAACAACCTACCATGAATACCCAAATTACAGAACTATTCACTCTATGCACAATGAGAGTATGAACAAGACCAGAACGTCCAGATGCCATGATTGAAGACACTCCGCGACAAACAGCGTCGCTTAATCAAGGGACAGTGTCCCGCTTGATTATTCTTTGTGTGTACGCTATTTAACCTTCTGATCCTTAGCTTCTTTTATTCTTTATGCCTTACTCTTTACCCCTTAAGTTTATCCAATTTATATTGTTTGTTAAGCAGCAAACAACACAGAAATCATTGATAGATACAGCGATAGCAGGCGGCTCGAAATCAGCGAGGCGCTACACATCAAAAAGTCAACACCAGCAATCAACAGCCAATAAATACACAACTATATTCTACCCACTTCAAGGCACCGTATGGGCCAATAGGCCCTCTGCAGTTACTTCCATTCTCAAGTACCTACCTCACCCAAACCAGTAAAAAGCTAGAGTTATGTCAAATGTTTCAAAGAGTGTATCAAGTGTATCATAAGTGTAGTGTTAAGTGTAAAGAAGTCTTTGAGAATGTAAGAAGCCCTTATGAAACGCTTCTAGGCGTCAGATCATTAATAATAATGAATTTTGGAGAATTGATATTTTCATTACTACCGACAGCGAAAAAAACATAAGAAATGTTGAAAAAATTCGTGGCGGGAAAATATATATATATTTTATATATATATATTTTATATATATATATTCGTGGCGGGAAAAGATATATATATATATATATATATATATATATATATATATATATATATATATATATATATATATATATATATATATATATATATATATATATATATATATATATATATATATATATATATATCTGAAAACTCACACCCCAGAAGTGACTCGAACCCATACTCCCAGAAGCAACGCATCTGGTATGTACAAGACGCCTTAATCCACTTGACCATCACGACCGGACAAAATGAGGTGATAGCCGAGGCTATTTGAACCACCCCACCGCCGGCACTCGGATAGTTATCTTGGGCATAGCATTTTACCAAATCACCTCATTCTTTGGGGCAACACGTGAGGAACACAAATGCGAACAAGCCTGAATGGTCCCCAGGACATATGCAACTGAAAACTCACACCCCAGAAGTGACTCGAACCCATACTCCCAGAAGCAACGCATCTGGTATGTACAAGACGCCTTAATCCACTTGACCATCACGACCGGACAAAATGAGGTGATAGCCGAGGCTATTTGAACCACCCCACCGCCGGCACTCGGATAGTTATCTTGGGCATAGCATTTTACCAAATCACCTCATTCTTTGGGGCAACACGTGAGGAACACAAATGCGAACAAGCCTGAATGGTCCCCAGGACATATGCAACTGAAAACTCACACCCCAGAAGTGACTCGAACCCATACTCCCAGAAGCAACGCATCTGGTATGTACAAGACGCCTTAATCCACTTGACCATCACGACCGGACAAAATGAGGTGATAGCCGAGGCTATTTGAACCACCCCACCGCCGGCACTCGGATAGTTATCTTGGTGTTCCTCACGTGTTGCCCCAAAGAATGAGGTGATTTGGTAAAATGCTATGCCCAAGATAACTATCCGAGTGCCGGCGGTGGGGTGGTTCAAATAGCCTCGGCTATCACCTCATTTTGTCCGGTCGTGATGGTCAAGTGGATTAAGGCGTCTTGTACATACCAGATGCGTTGCTTCTGGGAGTATGGGTTCGAGTCACTTCTGGGGTGTGAGTTTTCAGTTGCATATGTCCTGGGGACCATTCAGGCTTGTTCGCATTTGTGTTCCTCACGTGTTGCCCCAAAGAATGAGGTGATTTGGTAAAATGCTATGCCCAAGATAACTATCCGAGTGCCGGCGGTGGGGTGGTTCAAATAGCCTCGGCTATCACCTCATTTTGTCCGGTCGTGATGGTCAAGTGGATTAAGGCGTCTTGTACATACCAGATGCGTTGCTTCTGGGAGTATGGGTTCGAGTCACTTCTGGGGTGTGAGTTTTCAGTTGCATATGTCCTGGGGACCATTCAGGCTTGTTCGCATATATATATATATATATATATTAATAGGGTATTAATTTCATCAACACAAGACAGAACACGAAACAATGGATATTGAATAGAAGTGCTTGTAGAAAGCCTATTAGTCCATATTTCTTGATGCTTCTATATTGGAGCAGAGTCTTGAGGTGGGTAGAATATAGTTGTGCAATAATTGGCTGTTGATTGCTGGTGTTGACTTCTTGATGTGTAGTGCCTCGCAAACGTCAAGCCGCCTGCTATCGCTGTATCTATCGATGATTTCTGTGTTGTTTACTAGGATTTCTCTGGCGATGGTTTGGTTGTGGGAAGAGATTATATGTTCCTTAATGGAGCCCTGTTGCTTATGCATCGTTAAACTCCTAGAAAGAGATGTTGTTGTCTTGCCTATATACTGGGTTTTTTGGAGCTTACAGTCCCCAAGAGGGCATTTGAAGGCATAGACGACGTTAGTCTCTTTTAAAGCGTTCTGTTTTGTGTCTGGAGAGTTTCTTATGAGTAGGCTGGCCGTTTTTCTGGTTTTATAGTAAATCGTCAGTTATATCCTCTGATTTTTGTCTGTAGGGATAACGTTTCTATTAACAATATCTTTCAGGACCCTTTCCTCCGTTTTATGAGCTGTGGAAAAGAAGTTCCTGTAAAATAGTCTAATAGGGGGTATAGGTGTTGTGTTAGTTGTCTCTTCAGAGGTTGCATGGCTTTTCACTTTCCTTCTTATGATGTCTTCGACGAAACCATTGGAGAAGCCGTTATTGACTAGGACCTGCCTTACCCTACAGAGTTCGTCGTCGACTTGCTTCCATTCTGAGCTGTGGCTGAGAGCACGGTCGACATATGCGTTAACAACACTCCTCTTGTACCTGTCTGGGCAGTCGCTGTTGGCATTTAGGCACATTCCTATGCTCGTTTCCTTAGTGTAGACTGCAGTGTGGAAACCTCCGCCCTTTTCCATGACTGTTACATCTAGAAAGGGCAGCTTCCCATCCTTTTCCATCTCGTAAGTGAAACGCAGCACGGAACTCTGCTCAAATACCTCCTTCAGCTCCTGCAGATGTCTGACATCAGGTACCTGTGTAAAAATGTCTGGAAGGAACATGGAAAGGAACTTCTTTTCCACAGCTCATAAAACGGAGGAAAGGGTCCTGAAAGATATTGTTAATAGAAACGTTATCCCTACAGACAAAAATCAGAGGATACAACTGACGATTTACTATAAAACCAGAAAAACGGCCAGCCTACTCATGAGAAACTCTCCAGACACAAAACAGAACGCTTTAAAAGAGACTAACGTCGTCTATGCCTTCAAATGCCCACTTGGGGACTGTTAGCTCCAAAAAACCCAGTATATAGGCAAGACAACAACATCTCTTTCTAGGCGTTTAACGATGCATAAGCAACAGGGCTCCATTAAGGAACATATAATCTCTTCCCACAACCAAACCATCGCCAGAGAAATCCTAGTAAACAACACAGAAATCATCGATAGATACAGCGATAGCAGGCGGCTTGACGTTTGCGAGGCACTACACATCAAGAAGTCAACACCAGCAATCAACAGCCAATTATTGCACAACTATATATATATATATATATATATATATATATATATATATATATATATATATATATATATATATATATATATATAATGTATATATATGTATATATATTTATATATATATATATATATTTATATATATATATATATATATATATATATATATATATATATATATTTATATATATATATATATATATAAATATATATATATGTATATTTATATATATATATATATATATATATATATATATATATATATATATATATATATATATATATATATATATATATATGTGTGTGGTTGTAAAATATGTATATATATATATATATATATATATATATATATATATATATATATATATATGTGTGTGTGGTTGTAAAATATATATATATATATATATATATATATATATATATATATATATATATATATATATATATATATATATATATATATGTGTGTGTGGTTGTAAAATATATATATATATATATATATATATATATATATATATATATATATATATATATATATATATATATATATATACGAGATATATATGTGTGGTTGTAAAAAAAAAATATATATATATATATATATATATATATATATATATATATATATATATATATATATAAGCCCATACTTGCTTAAACCACAAGTGAAGAATAACAATCTTTGGACAACACCCACCAGTGGGCCTCGAACCCAGAAAGCACAACTACCTTCCAGTAGCTGCCATAACTAGTACGCCTTAACCCACTACACCACTCAGACCCTTAAAAGAAGTAGAGACTTCGAGATATATATACCTCGTGGGGATATTTGTGTGTGTATCTTAGGCATAATACAATACGAACCATGATCAATACCAGCCGTGGAACTGAGTTTCGTTTCTGGCTGACATACATATTCGTGCCCAACACAAAATGTCAACACTGGAAGCTGGAAAAGGCCCCAATTACTCTCCCCTAGACCAAACAGTTGCTGTAAACCACCGTCACATTTCAGTATGCTGAGGCTGTGTGACCCCCAGACACCAGCACCACCACCACCACTCTCCCAGCAGGACACGCCCACGCCTTCAGACCCGTGGGCGTGGGAACACTCGTTCGAACGTGCGAGTGTTTGTATATTGTGAGTCAATATTTTTCCCGCCATTCCAAGCTCAATTTTCACATGGAATGAGATCCATTTGAAGTTCCATGGGGCCGGGGGTTCATGGGTGATCTGAAGCGGAATTTAATCTAGTGTGTTGAGTGTGGGAGCGAGGGTGATGGTTCATGGTTGTGGCTCCACGAGGGTGATGGTTCATGGTTGTGAGGCTCCACGAGGGAGATGGTTCATGGTTGTGTGGCTCCACGAGGGTGATGGTTCATGGTTGTGAGGCTCCACGAGGGTGATGGTTCATGGTTGTGAGGCTCCACGAGGGTGATGGTTCATGGTTGTGGCTCCACGAGGGAGATGGTTCATGGTTGTGGTGCTCCACGAGGGTGATGGTTCATGGTTGTGTGGCTCCACGAGGGAGATGGTTCATGGTTGTGAGGCTCCACGAGGGTGATGGTTCATGGTTGTGGTGCTCCACGAGGGTGATGGTTCATGGTTGTGTGGCTCCACGAGGGAGATGGTTCATGGTTGTGTGGCTCCACGAGCGTGATGGTTCATGGTTGTGGTGCTCCACGAGGGTGATGGTTCATGGTTGTGTGGCTCCACGAGGAAGATGGTTCATGGTTGTGTGGCTCCACGAGGGTGATGGTTCATGGTTGTGAGGCTCCACGAGGGTGATGGTTCATGGTTGTGAGGCTCCACGAGGGTGATGGTTCATGGTTGTGTGGCTCCACGAGGGTGATGGTTCATGGTTGTGAGGCTCCACGAGGGAGATGGTTCATGGTTGTGGTGCTCCACGAGGGTGATGGTTCATGGTTGTGTGGCTCCACGAGGGTGATGGTTCATGGTTGTGTGGCTCCACGAGGGTAATGGTTCATGGTTGTGGTGCTCCACGAGGGTGATGGGTCATGGTTGTGGCTCCACGAGGGTGATGGTTCATGGTTGTGAGGCTCCACGAGGGTGATGGTTCATGGTTGTGTGGCACCACGAAGGTGATGGTTCATGGTTGTGCTGCTCCACGAGGGTGATGGTTCATGGTTGTGAGGCTCCACGAGGGTGATGGTTCATGGTTGTGTGGCTCCACGAGGGAGATGGTTCATGGTTGTGGCTCCACGAGGGTGATGGTTCATGGTTGTGGCTCCACGAGGGAGATGGTTCATGGTTGTGTGGCTCCACGAGGGTGATGGTTCATGGTTGTGTGGCTCGACGAGGGTGATGGTTCATGGTTGTGTGGCTCCACGAGGGTGATGGTTCATGGTTGTGGCTCCACGAGGGTGATGGTTCATGGTTGTGAGGCTCCACGAGGGAGATGGTTCATGGTTGTGAGGCTCCACGAGGGAGATGGTTCATGGTTGTGAGGCTCCACGAGGGAGATGGTTCATGGTTGTGAGGCTCCACGAGGGAGATGGTTCATGGTTGTATACTTCCGGCACAACTAATACCTCCTCATCCCTCACACTTCCGGTCTCGTCCTTATCCTCGTCAATCCTGGCCTTATCCTCGTCCCTATATCTTCCAGCCTTATCCTTATCTTCATCAGAGCCACAAATCAGGAGTAATTAACGAGCTTGATAGCGAAAGACAGATGGCAAGGTGGAAGAAAGCAGAAGGTGAAGAGAGAGAGAGAGAGAGAGAGAGAGAGAGAGAGAGAGAGAGAGAGAGAGAGAGAGAGAGAGAGAGAGAGAGAGAGAGAGAGAGAGAGAGAGAGAGAGAGAGAGAGAGAGAGAGAGAGAAAGAGAGAGATGGAGAGAGATACGGTTGTAATGTCTGGTAGCCAGGTGGTACAGTGGTTGTGGTGTCTGGTAGCCAGGTGGTACAGTGGTTGGGGTGTCTGGTAGCCAGGTGGTACAATGGTTGTGGTGTCTGGTAGCCAGGTGGTACAATGGTTGTGGTGTCTGGTAGCCAGGTGGTACAGTGGTTGTGGTGTCTGGTAGCCAGGTGGTACAGTGGTTGGGGTGTCTGGTAGCCAGGTGGTACAGTGGTTGTGGTGTCTGGTAGCCAGGTGGTACAGTGGTTGGGGTGTCTGGTAGCCAGGTGGTACAGTGGTTGTGGTGTCTGGTAGCCAGGTGGTACAGTGGTTGGGGTGTCTGGTAGCCAGGTGGTACAGTGGTTGTGGTGTCTGGTAGCCAGGTGGTACAGTGGTTGTGGTGTCTGGTAGCCAGGTGGTACAGTGGTTGTGGTGTCTGGTAGCCAGGTGGTACAGTGTTGTGGTGTCTGGTAGCCAGGTGGTACAGTGTTGTGGTGTCTGGTAGCCAGGTGGTACAGTGGTTGTGGTATCTGGTAGCCAGGTGGTACAGTGGTTGTGGTGTCTGGTAGCCAGGTGGTACAGTGTTGTGGTGTCTGGTAGCCAGGTGGTACAGTGTTGTGGTGTCTGGTAGCCAGGTGGTACAGTGGTTGTGGTGTCTGGTAGCCAGGTGGTACAGTGGTTGTGGTGTCTGGTAGCCAGGTGGTACAGTGGTTGTGGTGTCTGGTAGCCAGGTGGTACAGTGGTGGTGGTGTCTGGTAGCCAGGTGGTACAGTGGTTGTGGTGTCTGGTAGCCAGGTGGATTGAATAGAATTATCAGCAAGACTTTTATAGTTCTTCTAAGGTTCATTGCATTGTTGCATGTTAGCGTAGTTAGGTTTCTCTGGCTGGTATTGGTAGTGGTAATACCAGCAGTTGGTTGTATGTTCATCTTGGCTTCAACACTGGCAGGATATCACAGTAAAAGGTGAGACTGGCGTTGAGTTTTCTCTAACATTTCTTGGAAGGCAACTTTGACTTTACCGAGGGTCATATTTTCATCTCAAGTCTTCTTTCTCTCGCTCCTTAACTCACATTCTTACACTCTCACACTCAAGCTCTGACTCCTGCTCTCTCTCTCTCTCTCTCTCTCTCTCTCTCTCTCTCTCTCTCTCTCTCTCTCTCTCTCTCTCTCTCTCTCTCTCTCTCTCTCTCTCTCTCTCTCTCTCTCTCTTTCTCTCTCACACACTCTCAAATTCTCCATCTAACTTTTCCTGTTATCTCTCACCAGTCATGTTTACTCCCACAATATTCACTCGAAAAATTGCAGGCTTTGACTCTGACGTCAGACAGCGAGGACCAATAGGAGTACGCGAAGCGTCGACCAATAGAAAATTGGAAACTGAGACTGTTCTTCTTTGTGTTCATATAACTTGTATATTAAAGTTTTCTTTTAAGGGAATCAAGATCATTAAACACATAAATAACAGTAGCGTGATGCATCAAATGAACAAATCCACAAGGGCCGTGACGAGGGTTCCAACCTACGTCCGAGACGTAGGTTCGAATTTTTGGTAGGTGACATTGTATACAATTGTTTGTAAAATATAATATTTTCCTTTTTAGAATCATAAAATGTAGCGAGGCAGTGCCCGACAGGTACGGACAGCGGCCTTCTCTGCCCGAGCACAGGAGGAAGGCATGCAAGACACAGCAAAGTTAATGACATTATTAACAGAAGCCTTACTACAGTCGGTTGTCCAGCACAGAGAGAACCCCGTTACCTAATGTCCCGCAACTCTGATGAGCCGGTCGATCGCCCAGACAAGGATCACGGTGAACCCCTGGAAGAATGGTAGACAGTTGGTGTGGGACTACACTTGCGTTTCAACTTGAGCCAACACCTATGTTGACTTCAGTGCTGCACAGGTGCTGCCAGTCACCGGGGAAGCAGCCAAGTCGCATAAATCCGGAGATCATGATTATCACTACATTTTTGTTCCCATTACCTCAAAAACACTCGGTGCCTGGGGTAAAAGTACAGCTAGTTTTTTTTTAAGGAGCTGGGTTCTTAGCTAATTGAAACAACTAGAGACCCTAGAGCCGCCAATTTCCTCTTTCAGCGCCTTAGTGTAGCGATCAAGAGAGGAAATGCTCACTGCATCCGTGGTTCCTGCACAGTTTCATATATATATATATATATATATATATATATATATATATATATATATATATATATATATATATATATATATATATATATATATATATATATATATACATATATATATATATATACATATATATATATATATATATATATATATATATATATATATATATATATATATATATATATATATATATGCAACAATGATCACAAAAACACTGTTCCAAATATGCAGATTAACCACATGTGAAAAATAGAAAATGCTTAACGCGTTTTCGGCTAATTCGCCTTCATCAGAGCAAAGTAGAATCAAAGTAGATTCTACTTTGCTCTGATGAAGGCGAATTAGCCGAAAACGCGTTAAGCATTTTCTATTTTTCACATATGGTTATTCTGCATATATATATATATATATATATATATATATATATATATATATATATATATATATATATATATATATATATATATATATATATATATATATATATATATATATGTATATGAATAAAAACTCCACACCCCCAGAAGTGACTCTCCAAGCCAGACAGCCAGGGGGCACTGTGCAACTGGTGTACTTAGTACCTTAACCACTCGACTAACCGTGACCGTACAAAAGACGGTGGAAACCGAGGCTATTTCCCCCACCGTCCCGACGGCACTTGGTGGTAATCTTGGGCATAGTTATTTCACCGAATCACCTCATTTTGTGAGGCCACGTGAGCAACACAAATGCAAATAAACTTGAATGGTCTCCAAGCATATATGCGACTGAAAACTCCACACCCCAGAAGTGACGCGAACCCAGACAACCAGGAGAACTGTGCAACTGGTGTACATGGTATCTTAACCACTTGACCAACTGTGACCCTACAAAAGACGATAGTAGCCGAGGCTATTTCCCCCCTAAGTGTTCAGCGAGGATCCACAAGGTCTTCTCTGAGTACTCTTTATTTTCTTCACCGAGGCAATGGGTCCCTACACTTGCTCCAGAGGTGGTACATTATATATATATATATATATATATATATATATATATATATATATATATATATATATATATATATATATATATATATATATATATATATATATATATAACTTTTTAGACACTCAACCCACCAGGAGACTCGAACACTGGCCAACAAGGTGGCAGTTGCATGCTGTATCCACTACGCTATACTTCAAAGCCATAAAGAGAGGTAGGAATTCTGGGGTATTTAACCAACCAGAATTCCAATCCTCTCCCAGGCGATGAGATAGTGTGGGACCTCGGATGCTCTTTCATCGGTTCCTGTTATATGGGAAAACTCAGTGCCAAATGCTTAATGCACAGACTACCCTATACCAGTAGCTGAAGTTTATAACTTTTTAGACACTCAACCCACCAGGAGACTCGAACACTGGCCAACAAGGTGGCAGTTGCATGCTGTATCCACTACGCTATACTTCAAAGCCATAAAGAGAGGTAGGAATTCTGGGGTATTTAACCAACCAGAATTCCAATCCTCTCCCAGGCGATGAGATAGTGTGGGACCTCGGATGCTCTTTCATCGGTTCCTGTTATATGGGAAAACTCAGTGCCAAATGCTTAATGCACAGACTACCCTATACCAGTAGCTGAAGTTTATAACTTTTTAGACACTCAACCCACCAGGAGACTCGAACACTGGCCAACAAGGTGGCAGTTGCATGCTGTATCCACTACGCTATACTTCAAAGCCATAAAGAGAGGTAGGAATTCTGGGGTATTTAACCAACCAGAATTCCAATCCTCTCCCAGGCGATGAGATAGTGTGGGACCTCGGATGCTCTTTCATCGGTTCCTGTTATATGGGAAAACTCAGTGCCAAATGCTTAATGCACAGACTACCCTATACCAGTAGCTGAAGTTTATAACTTTTTAGACACTCAACCCACCAGGAGACTCGAACACTGGCCAACAAGGTGGCAGTTGCATGCTGTATCCACTACGCTATACTTCAAAGCCATAAAGAGAGGTAGGAATTCTGGGGTATTTAACCAACCAGAATTCCAATCCTCTCCCAGGCGATGAGATAGTGTGGGACCTCGGATGCTCTTTCATCGGTTCCTGTTATATGGGAAAACTCAGTGCCAAATGCTTAATGCACAGACTACCCTATACCAGTAGCTGAAGTTTATAACTTTTTAGACACTCAACCCACCAGGAGACTCGAACACTGGCCAACAAGGTGGCAGTTGCATGCTGTATCCACTACGCTATACTTCAAAGCCATAAAGAGAGGTAGGAATTCTGGGGTATTTAACCAACCAGAATTCCAATCCTCTCCCAGGCGATGAGATAGTGTGGGACCTCGGATGCTCTTTCATCGGTTCCTGTTATATGGGAAAACTCAGTGCCAAATGCTTAATGCACAGACTACCCTATACCAGTAGCTGAAGTTTATAACTTTTTAGACACTCAACCCACCAGGAGACTCGAACACTGGCCAACAAGGTGGCAGTTGCATGCTGTATCCACTACGCTATACTTCAAAGCCATAAAGAGAGGTAGGAATTCTGGGGTATTTAACCAACCAGAATTCCAATCCTCTCCCAGGCGATGAGATAGTGTGGGACCTCGGATGCTCTTTCATCGGTTCCTGTTATATGGGAAAACTCAGTGCCAAATGCTTAATGCACAGACTACCCTATACCAGTAGCTGAAGTTTATAACTTTTTAGACACTCAACCCACCAGGAGACTCGAACACTGGCCAACAAGGTGGCAGTTGCATGCTGTATCCACTACGCTATACTTCAAGACGATAGTAGCCGGTAGGTAGAACACCTTGTTGGCCAGTGTTCGAGTCTCCTGGTGGGTTGAGTGTCTAAAAAGTTATAAACTTCAGCTACTGGTATAGGGTAGTCTGTGCATTAAGCATTTGGCACTGAGTTTTCCCATATAACAGGAACCGATGAAAGAGCATCCGAGGTCCCACACTATCTCATCGCCTGGGAGAGGATTGGAATTCTGGTTGGTTAAATACCCCAGAATTCCTACCTCTCTTTATGGCTTTGAAGTATAGCGTAGTGGATACAGCATGCAACTGCCACCTTGTTGGCCAGTGTTCGAGTCTCCTGGTGGGTTGAGTGTCTAAAAAGTTATAAACTTCAGCTACTGGTATAGGGTAGTCTGTGCATTAAGCATTTGGCACTGAGTTTTCCCATATAACAGGAACCGATGAAAGAGCATCCGAGGTCCCACACTATCTCATCGCCTGGGAGAGGATTGGAATTCTGGTTGGTTAAATACCCCAGAATTCCTACCTCTCTTTATGGCTTTGAAGTATAGCGTAGTGGATACAGCATGCAACTGCCACCTTGTTGGCCAGTGTTCGAGTCTCCTGGTGGGTTGAGTGTCTAAAAAGTTATAAACTTCAGCTACTGGTATAGGGTAGTCTGTGCATTAAGCATTTGGCACTGAGTTTTCCCATATAACAGGAACCGATGAAAGAGCATCCGAGGTCCCACACTATCTCATCGCCTGGGAGAGGATTGGAATTCTGGTTGGTTAAATACCCCAGAATTCCTACCTCTCTTTATGGCTTTGAAGTATAGCGTAGTGGATACAGCATGCAACTGCCACCTTGTTGGCCAGTGTTCGAGTCTCCTGGTGGGTTGAGTGTCTAAAAAGTTATAAACTTCAGCTACTGGTATAGGGTAGTCT
>NC_091150.1:53973101-53985601 GCF_040958095.1 Procambarus clarkii | reverse complement strand
TCATGCAGCCTCTCCGAGACACAAACGAGGGTTTCACACAACTCCCCCCATGCACCCGGGCTCTGTCAACAAGCTGTTCTACGTCTTCGCTCCATTACACACACAAATCACAATAGCGTGATGCATCAAATGAATACGTCCGATCCTCTCGGACGTAGATTCGAACCCTCATTACGGCCCTTGTGGATTTGTTCATTTGATGCATCACGCTATTGTGATTCATGTGTGTATTGAGTGTTGGGCTCATATAGGAGCGAGGAAAGTATCAGGATGAAAGAAGGGGTATTACTGGGTTTCTGGTGGGGAGGAGAGGGGGGTAAAACTGGTTTATATAGAGAGGTTAGAGGACCACACTGGGCTTGTAGAGTGGTGGTAGTACTATAGCACTGGGGTTCATAAGGAGAGGGGGGATTGTAGAGAGGATGTAATAGTGGTATTGAGAGAGGATGAGCAAACACACACACACACACACACACACACACACACACACACACACACACACACACACACACACACACACACACACACACACACACACACACACACACACAGGAAAGAAGTGATGTGATGGAAGCAGACTCCATACACAGTTTCAGATAAGATAGAGCCCAGTAGGCTCAAGAATATGTACACTTGTTGATTGACAGTTGAGAGGTGGGACCAAGGAGACAGAGCTAAGCCCCCAACAATAACTAGGTCAGTACAACTAGGTGAATACATACACACACACACACACACACACACACACACACACACACACACACACACACACACACACACACACACACACACACACACAGGGCAACCCCCACCACCCTCCTCTGCATAGAAAACCCACCTTTCCTTCCTGTCTTCCCGTCCCTTTCACCCCATACCCTCCCTGTCCCTCCCCCTTCACTTGACCCCCCCACCCCTCATCCCAGTATCCTCTGCAACCCTGGTATCCACCTCACAAATCCTCACACCCATGGCACAGCTTCCTCCACCAGCAGAACCCTCACCAAGGAGGAGATTTGAGAAGGGACAGAAGAAAGTGAGCCTCAAGGCAATGTACACTAACATAGATGGAATTACAAATAAAGCAAATGAACTTGGAGAATGGGTACTAGAGGAAAACCCAGACATAATAGCTCTCACAGAAACAAAGCTGACGAAAACAATAACAAATTCAGTGTTCCTACAGGACTATTATGTTATGAGGAAAGAGAGAGAAGGAAGAGGTGGTGGTGGTGTAGCCCTGCTGGTAAGAAAAGGCTGGGATTTTGAGGAGTTGGTTGTTCAGGGATGTGAAGGTTTCAGTGACTACATAATAGGAACAATAACAACTGGAGGAAAAAGAATTATAGTCGTAGTCATATATAATCCACCACCAAATGATAGAAGACCCAGACAGGAATATGATAAAAACAATATGGCCACCATTAACATAATAGAGAGAGCAGCTTCTGTTGCTGACAGGAATGGATCTGGACTACTAATCATGGGAGACTTTAACCATGGGAAGATAGATTGGGAGAACAGAGACCCGCATGGAGGACCAGAAACATGGAGAGCTAAGCTGCTGGACGTGGCAACAAGAAACTTTCTAAGCCAGCACATCAAGGATCCAACAAGAATGAGAGAAGATGAACCAGCATTGCTTGATCTGATATTTACCCTAAATGAGTGGGATATAAGGGAAGTAAAGATGGAAGCACCCTTGGGAATGAGTGATCACAGTGTATTGAACTTCGAGTACCTGGTAGAGGTAGGAATTATCCCCCCGGAAAAAGAACTAGGAAACAAAAGGCTGGCATACCGAAAGGGAAATTATGAGGAGATGAGAAGCTTCCTAAGGGAAATACCTTGGGACACAGACCTCAGAGCTAAGTCTGTGCAAGATATGATGGACTATGTCACCCAAAAGTGTCAGGAGGCAGTAAGCAGATACATCCCGGCCCAAAAGGAAAAAATCCGAGAAGCAAAAGAAGAATCCATGGTATAATAGGGCATGTATGAAAGCAAAGAAACTGAACAAAAGAGCGTGGAGGAACTTCCGGAATAACAGAACACCAGAAAGCAGAGAGAACCAGAGAACCAGGAATGAGTATGTCAGGGTGAGAAGAGGAGCAGAGAAAAGTTATGAAAATGATATAGCAAACAAAGCCAAGACCGAACCAAAGCTACTCCACAGTCACATCAGAAGGAAAAAACAGTGAAAGAACGGGTAATGAAACTTAGAACAGGCGAGGACAGGTATACAGAGATGACAAAGAGGTGTGTGATGAACTCAACAAGAGGTTCCAAGAGGTCTTCACAACAGAACAAGGTGAGGTCACTGTGCTAGGAGAAAGGGAGGTAAACCAGGCGACCTTGGAAGAGTTCGAAATTACGAGAGAGGAGGTCAAGAGACACCTGCTGGATCTGGATGTTAGAAAGGCTGTTGATCCAGACGGGATCTCGCCATGGGTACTGAAAGAGTGTGCAGAGGCACTTTGCTTGCCACTCTCCATAGTGTATAGTAGGTCACTAGAGACGGGAGACCTACCAGAAATATGGAAGACGGCGAATGTGGTCCCAATATACAAAAAGGGCGACAGGCAAGAGGCACTGAACTACAGGCCAGTGTCCTTGACTTTTATACCATGCAAGGGGATGGAGAAGATCGTGAGAAAAAAACCTGGTAGCACATCTGGAGAGAAGGGAATTCGTGACAAATCGCCTACATGGGTTCAGGGAGGGTAAATCTTGCCTGACTGGCTTAATTGAATTCTACGACCAGGTGACACAGATTAAGCAAGAAATAGAGGGCAGGGTGGACTGCATTTTCTTGGATTGTCGGAAAGCCTTTGACACAGTACCGCATAAGAGGCTGGTACATAAGCTGGAGAGACAGGCAGGTGTACCTGGTAAGGTGCTCCAGAGGATAAGGGAGTACCTAAGCAATAGGAAGCAGAGAGTTACAGTGAGGGGTGAGACCTCCGATTGGCGTGAAGTCACCAGTGGAGTCCCACAGGGCTCTGTACTCGGTCCTATCTTGTTTCTGATATATGTAAATGATCTCCCGGAGGGTATAGATTGATTTCTCTCAATGTTAGCGGACGATGCCAAAATTATGAGAAGGATTAAGACAGAAGAGGACTATTTGAGGCTTCAAGAAAATCTAGACAAACTGAAGGAATGGTCGAACAAATGGTTGTTAGAGTTTAACCCGACCAAATGTAATGTAATGAAGATAGGTGTAGGGAGCAGGAGGCCAAATACAGGGTATCATCTGGGAGAGGAAATTCTTCAGGAGTCAGAGAAAGAAAAAGACTTGGGAGTTGATATCACGCCAGACCTGTCTCCTGCAGCCCATATCAAGAAGATAACATCAGCGGCATATGCCAGGCTGGCCAACATACGAACGGCATTCAGAAACTTGTGTAAAGAATCATTCAGAACTTTGTATACCACATATGTCAGGCCAATCCTGGAGTATGCAGCCCCAGCATGGAGTCCATATCTAGTCAAGGATAAGACTAAACTGGAAAAGGTTCAAAGATTTGCAACCAGACTAGTACCCGAGCTAAGAGGTATGAGCTACGAGGAGAGACTACGGGAATTAAACCTCACTTCACTAGAAGACAGAAGAGTTAGGTGGGACATGATCAACACATTCAAGTTTCTCAAGGGAATTGATAGGGTAGATAAAGACAGGCTATTTAACACAAGGGGCACACGCACTAGGGGACACAGGTGGAAACTGAGCGCCCAAATGAGCCACAGAGATATTAGAAAGAACTTTTTTAGTGTCATAGTGGTTGACAAATGGAATGCATTAGCAAGTGATGTGGTGGAGGCTGACTCCATACACAGTTTCAAGTGTAGATATGATAGAGCCCAGTAGGCTCAGGAACCTGTACACCTGTTGATTGACGGTTGAGAAGCGGGACCAAAGAGCTAGAGCTCAACCTCCGCAAACACATCTAGGTGAGTACACACACATCCTCCACCTCCCATCCTCCTCATCCATCCTCTCTCCCCTTTCATTCTCTCTTCCCTTCCATCCTCTCACCTTTTCCGTCCTCTCACATCCTTATTTGTCTCTCCTTCCTTCCTCCCTTCCTTCTCCTTCCTTCATTGTATTCCCTCAGTTCCATCCATTTTAAATTTTAATCCATCCAACTCTATCTTTCTTATCGCTTCCTCTACCCTTCACTCTTACTCTTCCTCCTGTTCTGTAATATTGTTGTATCCCCTCTTCCTATTCACCCTTTGTCTCCTCTCCCCCTTGCATTCCCCTCTCTCAACCGCTTGAGAGGAATGTCATGGAAATTTGTAATAATCTGGGTGAAGCTTAGGGCAGCATGTATTGTTGCTGGGGACCACGGCCTCCCCTCTCTCTCTCTCTCTCTCTCTCTCTCTCTCTCTCTCTCTCTCTCTCTCTCTCTCTCTCTCTCTCTCTCTCTCTCTCTCTCTCTCTCTCTCTCTCTCTCTCTCTCTCTCTCTCTCTCTCTCACACTCTCAGAGAATCTGCCTTGGAAGAAATAATCACTGATGGAGTGATGGTCTTGAGAAAGGCACTCTCAGCATGAGACTGTTGAAGGTTGAGAGCCTTGTGCTAACGGGTGTCAACTACTGGTTGTCCACGGAGTTGAGCCAGGTGAGGAACTTTGAGGATGTTGGCTTTGTACGTAACAATAAGACTACCAACGTCTCGACGGTGTTGCTGGCTGTGATGTTCAGACCGTTCCCACCAGACTTGATCAAGATTAGAGATGAGCCTTTTTCCACGGCTCTTCACTTTGTCCAACAGTCTGATGAATGATAGGGGGCAGGCGATCCAGGAGAGGGGTGCATACTCTAGATGAGAGCGAACCTGTGCTTCATATAAGGTTTTACAGCCATTGTTGTCAAGAAGGTGTGAGAGGCGCTAGGTTGAGCACGTGGCTCTTCATTGTCATTATAGAGTCGAACTTCATTCCCAAGATGTCAATTTCATCTGTGAACTCCAGGGATTTGCCACCCATTTGTAAGTCCAGTCCAATTCGTCGTGTGCAGTCAAGTTATCATCATCGCTTGTGTCTTCTCAGCCACAAATGTGACCTGCCATCTCCTACCCCAGGTAGAAATCGCTGAAAGTTGGTGATTGATGATTCATGAAACAGCTGGTTTTTTCCTTTCTGAATGTGAAGGTTAGAGTGCAGTCATCAACTTCAGGAATGAGATAAAGTAGATCGTTGAAATAGACATTCCACAGCAGAGAGCCAAGCGTTCTACCCTGTGGAACGCTGCCACCAATTGATTGGCTTTCGGATTTTGCTCCATTGAGGTCTACTCTTAGAGTCCCGTCTTGAAGGTATTCTTCTAATAACAATAAGATGGAGCCTGAGATGCCTGGTGCTTGAAGCTTCACTACTAATCCAGAGTGTCAGACCCGAGCATAGGCTCCTGCTGTGTCTAGAGCAACAACACAGCTGATCTTGGACTCACAGTGACTGATGCCACTTAGTGGAGAGATTTAGAAAGAGATCAACAGCAGATCGGCCTTTTCTAAAACCATACTGTCGATCACATATTAGCCGATGATAAAAAAGTTATGTCATTTGCTGAACGATTAATGATTCTAGAGTTTCACCAGTAATGGAGAGCAGTGACACTGGTTTGTAGGTTTGTAGTTACCAACCACTGAGCGTCTCTATTTTTTGTGTACTGAAACAACATCTGCTTTCCATATGAAGGGCCAGATTCCTTGATCTATCCAAAGTTGGAAGAGCCACGTGAGAGTTGGAGCCAACATGTCAGCGCAGCTGCGTAGTAGTCTTGGAATGACCTAATCTTGCTTCACAGCTTTGCTTGTGTCCAGCGTTTTAAGGAGATGGAGAACTTCAGCCTGCTGTATAACCACTTCCGTCATCCTAGGCGCAGTGCCTGGAGTAGGATGTGGAGGCTGAAGCTCAGGATCAGGGACCTGCATTTTGCTACCCACATTCACAAATCAGAAGATACAATTAACAATATATTTCAGAAACAAGTAGACCGCCAACCTACTTATGAAGAACTCTCCAGACACCAAACAGAACGCCTTAAGAGGGATCAACGTCGTCTATGCCTTTACATGCCCACTTGGGGACTGTCAGCCCCAACGATCTCAGTATATAGGCAAGACAACAACGTCTCTCTAGGCAGAAACAATGCACACGCAACAGGGATCCATCAAGGAGCATATAATCTCCTCACACAACCAGACCATCATTAGACAGCTTAACAAACAACACCGAAATAATCGACAGGTATAACGACAACAGAAGACTGGACATCAGCGAGGTGCTATACCTTAAAAAATAAAGACCAGTAATCAACAACCAGTTAACAGATAATTACATCCTACCCACTTCAAGACCCCGAGTCAATGCAGAGACATGATCCAATAACCCTGCCTTACAAACACAAGCAGCCCCAAGAACAAGAGCTGCTTATGTTGATGTATGAAGTAGTAGGCATCCATCAGTCTCAGGAGACTATGGAGATGTGCTTTGGAGTCGGCCTGGTCTGTAATGGCCTCACCAGGGCACAACGCCAGGGTAGGCTGATTAGGGGAAGAAGCTGTTACCCAAGCAGCAGGTCCCTCTCTCCACGGCGCTGAAGGTCTCCAGTGGAAAGGCATACGCCAATACGTTGTTTCCAGCGCCGTCGCAGGAACTGAGAGTTCCGGGGATGATCGAAATTGGTGAAAAAGGGTACAGGGACCTCCAACCCCGGAGACCGCCGTGGTCGGGGCCGGAGAAGAACCACCCCATCAAGGGTATGAACGACCCCATCCTCCTGAAGCAGAGCCTGGGCCGCACGAGCCCCGGGAGGTGGTTGTAATGCCCTATCAATATCCCCTATGTTATGCCATTCATCCACTTGTTCTGTACCACCTTACCCAAAGAGAATATAAGCCTGTGCAAAATCATGATAAGTTAGTCTTTGAGAATGTTTGGAGTGACCTTGCGAAATGCATCCCTAGGCTTCAGATCAAAAATAAAAGTGGGAAAATTAACTTTGAACAGATCATTTTCAATTTCCCCAGACAGTGAAGAAAAACATAAGAAATACTGATAAACTTCGTGTTAGAATCATTAATCTTACCTTTTCCGCATAGAACAACGTATGTTTACAGGAAAGACTGCTACCAATGTATACTAATACGGTGTCCTCTCCCATTTTCTCCCCAGTGCCAGCGTTAAGAGTCATATCCACTTACCTTGCAAGTTCCCTGAGATGCAGGGAGTCATTTGATATAAGAGGCTACTAAATAGATTGCATATATATGGAGAAATTATCATTTGTAAGTTTTGCAGGTAAGGGGTGTTATGCCCCTTGTACATACAAAATGGCGATGTCTCTATGGGTTTGGTGCCAAGACGTGAGGATGCCAACAGGCTGGCGATTGGCTGGCCGAGGTCACGTGACGTGACTTACCAAATCAGAGCCCGTTGTGACGTCACCGGGAGACCTGGCTCAGGGCTCAACTCGTCCTCTTAAAAATAACGTCACTTTTCGCTCGTATGCGCGCTATGGCCAAATTTGGACGCAATTTGAAATGAAATCGACTCACAAAAGTGACGTACTGTTCCGTCTTCTGTTTGAGTCGTCCGGCTTACTCGGCAAGCTCAGAAGAGGATTCTTTCCATTAACGTGTTTCATCCGGTTTTGAAACTTTATGAGAATTTCCTCCGCACCTAACCTATCAGAGGACCCTTAACATATTGTTGTTGAAAAAAATCCCAAATTTATATTAATTTTTTTTCATTTTCAAATTACGTTCAAATTCGGCCATACGGGCAAACAGCCAAAAGCGACGTTCTTTTTAAGAGGACGAAGATGCAGGTCACTGCGCCAAGAGAAATAGTCGGACCGTTGACGTAAGCGGAAGTGTGTGAGTAAGCTTCCGAGATTGGAGGTTCTGGGAGCCTCGCTCAGTGGATTTGAGCAGTCGTATGCAGTCTACCATTGTCGCAGAGGAATAGTGTACTCCTGGGGATTACGAAGAAGCCGAGTTTAGTGGACAAAGAGACGAAAGCCTGTGGCCTGTGACGAAAGGTGAGCGGCGACACTGGGAAAGCATGTCTGGCGCCCTGCGGGTCCCGCCCTGGTACGATATGCAGAGCTGCCATGACCGAGTCACATCTACTGAGGTTCTGGATGGGAAACGCCGTGTCTGGATCCATGAGAAAACGTCTCGGCGAAGAAACGTGTGTGGAAAGCGACGTGCTCAGTGACCACTAGTTGGACCAGCTTGGAAGATCTGAATCCAGGGAATAGGTACGTCGATGACGCGATATCTCCACGACACCTGAGGACCTGTGACATGCAACCAGAACACCGAAGAACGACCTGAGAGCTGTGGACCTTCTACCATCGGAGGCCAGACTTTATTATTTCCATCCCATTGTCCCTTGGTGACTAGGCTAGGTAGGCCCAGTACATATATATTATAATAGTGTGTTTTCATAATGTTAGTATTAGAGTAGACTGTAGGTCAGCCAGCATTTCTACTACCTGGCGAAGACAGCGTGGGCCCGTGTGTGGCAGTGTTGATAGGACGACGCCGACGGAGCTGCCCCCCTCTCGAGAGGGTCCAAGTCCCCCATTTAAATTTGACCAGCTGTCCGTGTGACGGACCTCGGCGCCATCTACGATCCAGGTGCCGAACTATAACTGTTGAGCCTCTCATTAATCGTAGTTTCCTATCTTCTAGTCAGCTGGGCTGGGAGGTGACGAGCATCCAGGGACAGGCGTCAAGAGTCAGTGAAGCCGGGATAGTGGAAGAGTATTTGGGTCGACCTGAAGGTGCTAGCCAAGTGGGCTAGTTGAGCGCTGTGGACGTCACTCCTGGAGGTACTAGCCAGTGGGGCTAGGTGAGCGCTATGGACATCACTCCTGGAGGTACTAGCCAGTGGGGCTAGGTGAGCAGTGTGGACTTTGTTGGTTGAGCGTATTAGTGTGTACGCTAAGGAGGGAGAGCGCTTGAAGGCTTCTCCATAACTGCAGCTAGCTTAAGGGCAAGTTGTGCGTTGATCTCGCCAGAGGTATATAGTGTCAGTTATCTCTGAAGCTGGCTAGCGTGAGGGGCTAGTGACGTCGTTCTGGATGACCTCACATAGCAACTTGTATATATTATTGGTGATGGTTAATAAGAATGGGTAATTCTGGGTGCTCATATTTATTTACCTTAAACATTACACTGTATTTCCACCAAGGTTAGGGTCCTCTGAACTTCAGTAGGATCTTAAAGTTTAAAAAGAACCCGGTTATGAAGGGTTGGTAACAGTTGCCAGAGGCGGCGAGAAGAGAGCTGACAACGTTCTCCAGTTCATCTATTTATATATGTATATCCATGTGTTATTATTTGATATGCTTATTATAGTTTTTCATATAGTAAACTTCATATAATTTTACTGACGTGTTTAAGTATGCCCTTCCTCTCACTTTGAACATTATAAGTGATACTGTATGCACCACACTATATTATTATTATTATGAAAAATATCCTATTGACTGGAAATATTGTGAGTAACACTGGTATTTATGGAAATGTGGCCAAGGCTGGTAACACTGAATCAACACTTTAATGGTGGTAACGTATCATTGTCAGGCGACACAGTTTAACCTCTGAACTGCATTGCTGGGATGTAGTGTTACAAACCCAGCCGGCGACCTTATGAGTAACTGAATAACACAGGTGTGTGACAGATGACCTGTGACGCCTTTGTTACGGCCGGCAAGACTCTGAGAAAGAGCCTTAGCTGCATGAAGCAACGTCTTGAGGTTAGTACCGAGTCTTCCTTCATTCTACGGTGGTTACAAGGCCGGATCGCTAGTAGCGGTTCCACCCGTGGTTCGACCAGCCCGTCCTCCAAAAATGGGGAGGTAAGTGTAACAGCACAAATGTAATTATATACTATTCATAGCAGTCAGGAATTGTACTTATTTTCACTTGGTATTAAACCGTACTGCCAAATATATTGTGAATATTTGAGTTTACCTGAAAAGCTGAATAGAAAACCACGACCTAACCTAATCTACTTGGTGTTTGAAGATAAGCATTTTATTGCTTCTTAATTACAATTAGTACTTCACCTATAGCTAGATTGATATTACTTATATAAAACTAAATAAGACAAAACTAAAATATTTAAATAAATTGTAAAGTAACTCGGAATATTTTAAAGTTTTGTATAAAATCTCTTGTTTTATAAAACTCAAAGTTATTCCTCATATTTAAAACTTGTGTATAGCAAATTGAACTTAAACTTCATCCTAAAATTTCTGAGTGTCTTAACAGAAAACGAGGGGAATAAATGGGGAGGTAAATGTAACAGCCCCATAAGTGCAATTATGTACTATGTATGACAGAAAGGAAATGTACTTATTACACTTAGTATTAAACCGTACTGTCAATTCGGACGATGGGTTGGGTTCGACTGAAGGGCTCCCAGGGTGACCACTGCCACCCAGGTGTTCAAGGGTTTATTGAACAATCAACCACAGAAGGTGATTCGGTGCTTTTAAAATGCTAAGTTAACCTACATACGTAAAGACATAGATACACAGATTTACGTATGCCCTACATAAAGTGTTCGATGTGTCTTTTACATAGTGTCATTAATGTACATTCACAAAGGTGAAATGTAATTCTGATCAGCTTCCATATATACTTTATACCCATACATATACATACACACACACACATGCATTCACATACATTTGTCTCATTTACTGTGACAGGGTGAGATAGCTGATAAAGAAACTAGTGTGCAATTAAGCACTTAATCACTGAAGGTGATGAAGGTGCTTTTACAAGCTCAGGTTATATAGTTACATCATATATATACATTGTATGATTGATATATTACATGGTCAATCTTGTGGGAGCAAAGACCTCCGGCGGTGGTCATTGTGTGGTCCTCGTCTTAGGTACCGACACACCCAGTAGGCCTCGCAAGCCGCTATGGCTTGTGTATTCCTGCAGGTTTCTCTCTCTCTCTCATTATATATATATATATATATATATATATATATATATATATATATATATATATATATATATATATATATATATATATATTATATATATATATATATATATATATATATATATTATATATATATATATATGCACAGACTACCCTATTCCAGTAGCTGAAGTTTATAACTTTTTAGACACTCAACCCACCAGGGGACTCGAACACTGGCCAACAAGGTGGCAGTTGCATGCTGTATCCACTACACTATACTTCAAAGCCATTAGATAGGTATGAATTCTGGGGTATTTAACCAACCAGAACTCCAATCCTCTCCCAGGCAATGAGATAGTGTGGGACCTCGGATGCTCTTTCATCGGTTCCTGTTATATGGGAAAACTCAGTGCCAAATGCTTAATGCACAGACTACCCTATTCCAGTAGCTGAAGTTTATAACTTTTTAGACACTCAACCCACCAGGGGACTGGGAGAGGATTGGAGTTCTGGTTGGTTAAATACCCCAGAATTCCTACCTCTCTAATGGCTTTGAAGTATAGTGTAGTGGATACAGCATGCAACTGCCACCTTGTTGGCCAGTGTTCGAGTCCCCTGGTGGGTTGAGTGTCTAAAAAGTTATAATTATATATATATATATATATATATATATATATATATATATATATATATATATATATATATATATATAATATATATATAATATATATATAATATATATATATATATATATATATATAATTAGAGAGATGTATACATAAAAATGAAAAAGCTTAAACTGTGATTTAATTAAATTGATTATCTTTACCAGGACGGCCGCCGTTGACAGCGTTGAGCCCAAAACACCTCCGCGCATCTCAGACTCACCTGGGAAAAGAAAGTTTTGTTAGTTGTCCTTCATGTATAAGATGAGAAATAATAATAATCAAATGAATTTGATAAAAGAATACATATACACAGACGTTATTACATACACAAATGTATACACTACCGTCCATATGTGTTCAGAGCATGCATACACATAAATATTGAATGTATGTGTGAACATATCAATACTACATGAGGGGAATGTCAGCTTGTCTGTCTGTTCAAAGTTCGAGGCCAGCCGCTCGGGTATAGCCACACAAAATTAGCAGAGGGACTGGTCTGGGGTGCGGGATGAACATGGGCTGGTCGCAGTCGCCATAATTCAAGAGAATACCGTGCCAGGGGTCACACCCTCCCCCCCCCCAAACGAAAATTTTTGGCACTATCCACTAGCAACACAACTAAATAGTTTCAAAATTAACTTTTTCAAAAAAATTTTTTTTACAGTAATATGAACCATTATTCATTGATCTCTGTTCTGAAATTCCAGAACTACTGAAGTTCGTTATTAGATGTTCTTCGTCTTCCACTGATGTTCGTTAAATGATGTTCTTCTACTACTGCAGTTCGTTAATCTTTCCTCCACCACCAATGATCCTCGTTAAATATTCGTTCTCCACCACTTGCGGCGGATGCGTTTGTCTC
>NC_091150.1:53970721-53972601 GCF_040958095.1 Procambarus clarkii | reverse complement strand
TGTGTGTGTGTGTGTGTGTGTGTGTGTGTGTGTGTGTGTGTGTGTGTGTGTGTGTGTGTGTGTGTGTTCTCACCTAGCTGTGCTTCGGCTCCTTGGTCCCGCCTCTCAACTGTCAATCAACAGGTGTACAGGTTCCTGAGCCTACTGGGCTCTATCATATTTACATCTCAAACTGTGTATGGAGTCTGCCTCCACCACATCACTGCCTAATGCCTTAATAATCTGTCGTTATCTACCTAGTCAGTTCCGCTGAGAATTACGTATATGGTGATCATGTCATCCCGAGGTGTTCTGTCTTCCATCGACGTGAGGTGCAATTCACGCAGCCATTCCTCTTAACTGATATCTCTTAGTTCTGGGACTAGCCTAATCGCATCTTCTTCGGGTTATCTTGAGATGATTTCGGAGCTTAGCGTCCCCGCGGCCCGGTTCTTGACCAGGCCTCCTTTTTTGTTGCACATTCCCAATAGTGCAGTCCGTAGCAGCTGTCTAAATCCCAGGTACCTATTTACTGCTAGGTAACAGGGGGCATCAGGGTGACTGAAACTCTGCCCATTTCTTTCCGCCTCCACCGGATTCGAACCCGGAACCTCAGGACTACGAATCCAAAGCACTGTCCACTCAGCTGTCAGACCTCTACATCCGAGCTAAATTCCAGCATACCTCTGAACTTTTTCCAGCTTCGTCTTGTGCTTGACAAGGTACGGGCTCCATGCTGGGGCTGCATACTCCAGGATTGGTCCTGCGTTTGTTCATGTTATATACAAGGCTCTGAATGATTCCTTACACAAGTTTATGAGGGACAGTTCTGATGTTATCCAGACTCGTATATACCGCTGATGATGTTCTTTTGAAGTGAACTTCAGAAGAAAGTTTCGGCATGATATCAACTCTAAGATCTTTCTCTCTGTCCGTTCTATGAAACTGTGGAGTTTCATTAAGGGTGTTTCAATAGGTTGTTGGTACCCAAGAATATATAATTTAACACTAAACATGGTTTAAAACTCAATATATCGAGAAGCAGAATCCATACCACTGTGTTTTACTATGCCTAACCGCGTACAGGTGTGTATTCACCTATTTGTGCTTGCTGGGTTTTAGCTCCGGCTCTTTGGTCCCGCCTCTCAACTGGTGTATATATACACATATGCATATATGAAGGCATATATTATTTACGTATATGCAGATGTATTTCACTATATATATATATGTATAATATATATATATATATATATATATATATATATATATATATATATATATATATATATATATATATATATATATATATATATATATATATTATTAAATATGACCGAAAAAGTAAGATTAATAATTCTAACACGAATTTTCTCAATCTTTCGTACATTACGCTTCACTGTTGGAGGTAAATCAAAAATTAATTCTCCAAAATTCATTTTTATTTCTAGTCTGACGCGACACGGGCGCGTTTCGTAAAACTTATTACATTTTCAAAGACTTTAGTTCACAAATACACAACTGAATAGAACTTACGTATCTCCGATTTTATATCTACATTTGAGTGAGGTGGGAGGGGTGATGTGGCATTAACACAAGACAGAACAAGAGGGGATATTAATAGGGTATTAAAAGTATCAACACAAGACAGAACACAAACAATGGGTATTGAATAGAAGTGTTTGTAGAAAGCCTATTGGTCCATATTTCTTGATGCTTCTATATTGGAGCGGAGTCTTGAGGTGGGTAGAATATAGTTGTGCAATAATTGGCTGTTGATTGCTGGTGTTGACTTCTTGATGTGTAGTGCCTCGCAAACGTCAAGCCGCCTGCTATCGCTGTATCTATCGATGATTTCTGTGTTGTTTACTAGGATTTCTCTGGCGATGGTTTGGTTGTGG
>NC_091150.1:53953221-53968221 GCF_040958095.1 Procambarus clarkii | reverse complement strand
CATTCAGAGAAAACTTGTTGTTTGACTCTTAATACGTACGAGTAATTGCTTCTCCTACCACACCTTTTATGCCATTATATTCTTTCACTACACTATTAAACAGTGGAATTTACCAATTCCAATTCAGCCACTGGTTGGCTGACAACCCTCGTGGCAGCCTTTTGGGTTTGTCAACAGTAATTGGCCTCATTCCCCCCATCCTTCTTGTTGAGGGCAAAGATGGAGGTACCACAGAAGAGGGGCCCTGTTGCCCTCAGATATACCACCAATAAAATGTCCTTTTGCTCGAGAAGGACCGCGAACTAGGTTATCTTCACTTGAGTATTCATTTATTGCCCCTAATGACAGATGATGCAAGGGATTTGTCCCTCCTCGGATGGACGGTTGGGCATACTTCACCAATAAAAGTTTATTTCCCTCTGCGTGGTAGCTTGCAAGGTTACAAAATTAGACAACTAAATGGTTATAAAATGTGAACATTGAGAGGAAATCAAAGGGAGTAGGTGTCCCTAAAGGCTGTATAATTCTTCGAACTCCTCCCACACAGGATGCAGTGAGCGTTCCCACTCTGGGTCACCACGCTGAGGCGCGGGATAAGAAAGCTCGCCTCTCTAGAGTCCCTTGTGGTTTCAATGAGCCTGTAACCAAGATCCTTAAGCAACCTCCTTGAACTTTCTCCCCATGGACCAAATGTCTCGAATCCTTTAAGAACAAAGTTGAACCAGTGATCAATGTCCCTGTACTTCTTTGCTTTCTCTATTTATCTGTGTGTAGCAGCGACACCTGCTTGGCCAACAGAGATGGTGACGTAAGTGGATGCCAAAGTAGATCCATAAGTGTAGTTCCACGCCAATTGCCTGCCACCTCTCTATGGGCATAATGTGACCCCATTCGGTCAACCAGCTGCAGCAGATTACGGTACCTTAGATTATGTGGCTCTCCCAAACAAATACACTTATATACAGTGTGGACAGAAGCAGGAAGGCAGAGCGCAACTGTAATATGGAGCTGCTGCAGACCCAGACGTGTGCCTGTTGCAGACATACGAACTGCCAAAAGGGAATCCCTTGCACGGGGTGCACGCATAGCTGTGAGGCAGCCATGGCCTAGAAGGTCTGTTGTTGCTTCCATTAAAGCTGTGGCGCCTTTGTCTACGATAGGGATGTCCCAGCTGGATTGTTTCTTGGCTTTTAGACGGGTTGGTCTGGTGTTTAGTCTGTCAGGGAATCCCATTTTGTTTAGCATTCCATGAAGTGGGGGGTCCTGTATTCCCGTTGAGTCAATCAAATTGTCTTGTAGAATTTCCGTGACCAGGTCATGCGATGCCGAGGAAGACGACAGGAAGGTTGGAACAGCAATTTGGGTGGCAATGCGGACAGCAAGGCCATCCAGTCTGACTGGGAGAGTGGCCTGTTTACACTGACAGTCGTTGAGGAAAATGTCGACCAGTTGCATGATCTTCAGAAGAGTGTCTTGCTCTTCAAGCTTTCGGCTGTTACACAATGGGGCACACCTCAAAACGTGGGCTAGTCTTGGAAGGCATAGGCATCTGGTGAGAAGATAGAAAGCATCATGATCTTCTATGGCTCCGAGCCTATCTTCCATCCTCTTTAGGTCCGAGATTTTCTTTCCAAGGATCGCTTCAGCAGCGTTTGCCCCAAAAGGAGCTCCGTGGAGAGTACTGTCTGCAGGATTGATTACAAGAACCCAAAAAGAGATAGAATTTACTCCATCTATGATGGTTCGGTTAGAGGAGACTACTCCACACTTGAAGGTGTTTAGGAAGAGACCGAAGCTTTCTCGTTGCTCCTTTATTTTCCTGATGTCGTCTAAGAGGGAGAGCCAGCTATAGTGACATCGACAAAAAAACAGATATTGAACTCGCTGGACAAATTTCCGATAATTTCTTTGAGAATTATGCAGAAAAGAAGAGGAGCTAGAAGATCACCTTACTGAACACCTTCACGTGAGCTAATTTCGTGTTCGATGAAGAACAATTTGATAGGATTAACGGGTAGAGGTGCCGGAAATTGTGATGTGCACCACGGAGCTCCGCATCTCTTCTGACCATGTTAAACGCATTTCTGAAGTCCAGTTTGATCAGATCCTTTTGGTCAGAGATGTCGGCGATGTACGCTCGTGCTGCATGACCGGCCGCGTCATGGCTTTCGGGGAATCCCAAATCCAAGCTGAATTGGTTTCAGCAATTCATCCGCTTGCTGGCTGACAACCCTCGTGGCAGCCTTTGGGGTTTGTCAACAGTAATTGGCCTAATTCCCCCCATCCTTCTTGTTGAGTGCAAAGATGGAGGTGCCACAAGAGAGGGGCCCTGTTGCCCTCAGGTGCACCACCAGCCAGGCTCGTGTTGACGAACCGTGTGAGTTGCTAAAGAAGACCTTGTGCAGCATCACCAAGCGCTGGGGTCAGCATAGTCTTGATGTGTTCGGGTTTCAGTCCAGTATAACCACCAGCTGACCCGGGTGGATTGGAAAGGGTTGCTTTGTAAACTTTAGATTCGCTAACAATTATAGTTGTTGACAGTCTCCTATCCTGAAGCTAACCTAACCAATCTTAAACCCACCGCAGCAACCAATAGGTTCCACAGGACCTAGCTTCCTAGGCCTGCACCCTCCCCCCCCATAATGAACCTCGGGATCCAGAGCCAGATTATAGGCCTAAATGTGACACCAATAAACACTAGATTCAAGAGCCTAGGCCTAAACATCTCCGCACCGTTTAACAAGTTCATTAATACTACAGAAGTATAGACAAGAGTTATGATACCAGAGTTGCTCCGTCGCTTATCAACTACCTGATGGTGTTGGAGGCAATGACTTCATTAAACTTCCGATGACGTCATAAAGCAGCTAATTGGCTTCCGAGTGGCTGACAAGGGTGAAACTGTCTTATGGGTCGTAAGCAAAGTCCGGAGAAGGATTTGACGAGCTTCTAAGTAGTGTTATGAGAGGATATTACAAGCGATAGAAATCATCTTAATAATTCTCTAAACAACGCTAGACACCTTCAGGCAAGGTACCGTCACTAATGACCTGATTGTACCTGCATGTCTATCCCTAGTGTACCGTAGCTCCTATTGTGGCTTAAGGGTGCTAATTGTGTGTGTGGTACATGGCTCCCTGTGTGTGTACATGGTTCCCTGTGTGTGTGGTACATGGCTCCCTGTGTGTGTGGTACATGGCTCCCTGTGTGTGTGGCACATGGCTCCCTGTGTGTGTGGTACATGGCTCCCTGTGTGTGTGGTACATGGCTCCCTGTGTGTGTGTGGTACATGGCTCCCTGTGTGTGTGGTACATGGCTCCCTGTGTGTGTGTGGTACATGGCTCCCTGTGTGTGTGGTACATGGCTCCCTGTGTGTGTGGTACATGGCTTCCTGTGTGGTACATGGCTCCCTGTGTGTGTGTGTGTGGTACATGGCTCCCTGTGTGTGTGTGTGTGGTACATGGCTCCCTGTGTGTGTGTGTGTGGTACATGGCTCCCTGTGTGTGTGTGTGTGTGGTACATGGCTCCCCTGTGTGTGTGTGCGTGTGGTACATGGCTCCCTGTGTGTGTGTGTGTGTGGTACATGGCTCCCTGTGTGTGTGTGCGTGTGGTACATGGCTCCCTGTGTGTGTGTGTGTGGTACATGGCTCCCTGTGTGTGTGTGTGTGGTACATGGCTCCCTGTGTGTGTGTGTGTGTGGTACATGGCTCCCTGTGTGTGTGTGCGTGTGGTACATGGCTCCCTGTGTGTGTGTGTGTGGTACATGGCTCCCTGTGTGTGTGTGTGTGGTACATGGCTCCCTGTGTGTGTGTGTGTGTGATACATGGCTCCCCTGTGTGTGTGTGTGGTATATTTCCTTTCTTCCAGTAATGATACCTTGGAGGGTACCTTTGTTGTACCTCGGTGGTTCACTCTATTGTACCTGGGTGGTTCCCTCTGTTTTACCTGCAGGATTCTCTCTGTTGTACCTCCGTGGTTTCCTCTCTTTTACCGGAGTTGTTCCCTCTGTTGTACCTGCATGGTTCCCTCTGTTGTACCCGCATGGTTCCCACTGTTGTACCCGCATGGTTCCCACTGTTGTACCCGCATGGTTCCCACTGCTGTACCCGCATGGTTCCCACTGTTGTACCCGCATGGTGGGCTCATAATGTGGGTAGAGGAGCCGCCGTGGAGGAGAAGGGCGGCAGTGGCGCCATCTATGAACCAGTGTTACAAACAGCTCCAGCGTCCCGAGTACGACTAAATTTAGAAAAGATCGATAATGTCTGTCTAATGTTCGGAGAGCGAGAGGAGGAGGAGGAGGACGAGGACGAGGAGTACGAGGAGGAGGAGGAGGACGAGGAGGAGGAGTACGAGGAGGAGGAGGAGGACGAGGAGGAGGAGGAGGACGAGGAGGAGGAGGAGGAGGAGGACGAGGAAGAGGAGGATAGTCAATGACGATAACTAAAACTGCTTCATAACTTCCCTTATACCGAAAATACAACTCCCAAAGAATACATTAAAGACGCACAAACGCAGAGCGGATACATAAGCTGTAATACATATCCTGTTATACATAACCTGTTATACATAACCTGTTATACATAACCTGTAATACATAACCTGTTATTCATATCTTGTTATACATAGCCTCTGACACATAACCTCCACTAGTCTCCCCATCATGTTGAATTTCAGAAGATAAAAATCCCTCATAGGATTTGTTTCTCTCCTTTGAAAGGCCATAGGGACTCTTCTCACATGGAGGCACGCTTCTCCCTCACACTGAGGCACGCTTCTCCTCACAAGGAAGCACGCTTCTCCCTCACACTGAGGCACGCTTCTCCCTCACACTGAGGCACGCTTCTCCTCACACTGAGGCACGCTTCTCCTCACAAGGAAGCACGCTTCTACCTCACACTGAGGCACGCTTCTCCTCACAAGGAAGCACGCTTCTACCTCACACTGAGGCACGCTTCTCCTCACACACTGCTCTTCTACCTCTATTCTCCTCTCATAACTGCAGCAAAATGGAAGGTAAACTATATCTTCTTATATTCCCTGGAGGCTCCACTGAAGTAGCTGCCAAGATAATTGGTAGAGTCCCAGCTAGACCCCAGAGCTGAGAGGACGGTGTTGTGGTGTAGTCATTCCTCTGTTACTGCTGTCCTCTTTATTGTGGGTCGTGTCTGTTGTGTGGGTGGGTCGTGTCTGTTTTATGGGTGGGTCGTGTCTGTTGTGTGTTTGGGTCGTGTCTGTTGTGTGGGTGGGTCGTGTCTGTTGTGTGGGTGGGTCGTGTCTGTTGTGTGTTTGGGTCGTGTCTGTTGTGTGTTTGGGTCGTGTCTGTTGTGTGTTTGGGTCGTGTCTGTTGTGTGGGTGGGTCGTGTCTGTTGTGTGTTTGGGTCGTGTCTGTTGTTTGGGTTGGTCGTGTCTGTTATTGCTGACCTATGTCTCTCTGTACTTGCCTAGTTGCACTTGCAGGGTGAGCTTCAGCTACTGGACCCCGCCTCACAGTGTTTCGAGCTGTTTCTAGATTTGAAGTTGTAAATGGAGTCTGTATGCACCTCTTCCCAGCTGGCAGTCCAATGGGGAATTTGTTTCGCGCACTCACTCAGTTACAAATACACTCACTCACTCACCTACTCACTCTCTCTCACTCATTGATACACTCTTGCTCACTCTGTGAAACACTAACTCTCTCACTGACACACACGCACTCTCACCTGGACCAAATCTCCCTCGCTAACGCACCCTCTTAAACACACACACAAACACACACACACACACACACACACACACACACACACACACACACACACACACACACACACACACACACACACACACACACACACACACACACCACATGATCACCACATTCAAGATTCTCAAGGGAATTGAAAGGGTTGATAAAGACAGGCTGTTTAACACAAGGGGCACACGCCACGCACTAGGGGACATAGGTGGAAACTGAGTGCCCAAATGAGCCACAGAGATATTAGAAAGAACTTTTTTAGTGTCAGAGTGGTTGACAAATGGAATTCATTAGGAAGTGATGTGGTGGAGGCTGACTCCATACACAGTTTCAAGTGTAGATACGATAAAGCCCAATAGGCTCAGGAACCTGTACACCTGTTGATTGACAGTTGAGAGGCGGGACTAAAGAGCCAGAGCTCAACCCAGAGTACAACTAAGTGAGTACACACACACAACACTCTCTCTCACTCTCTCACTCACAAATTTCTGTATCCTTCACCACACAAAGAGTCCTCTCTGCTTTTGTTAGGAATGTTCCATGCTGAGCAGAAATGGCCCCAGGGTAATTTTTTAATTCCCCTCTCAGTTAGTTGACCAACCTTAATTATACGTGACTCTGGGGAAGAGTCACCCTGCGCTGTTCTGGCGGGCTTTTATAGTTTAAATACGCTCTTGTCTCCGAGGATTGCTGCTTTTTATTGCGTTTTTTTATATACTTAATAATTTTATTATTGAAATTATACTTATGGAACGTGAGTAACTCGATTTATTTATTTTTGTTCTAAGGACATGTCGTGATCTTTTATATATTCGATGTTTTTATGTATTCTTTTGTGTTCTTTTTAGACTTTAATAATGCATCGTTCTGTAGACTTGGTTGCTTTCAAACGCTCATATATGCTATCACTGAACACAAACTTCACTTCTTGCAAAAAGTTGTTAGTTAATTCTTCGGGATATTTGTAATACCCATACTGTTATACACACATAACCTTGTATAGCTTGTATACAACATATGCAAGACCAATCCTGGAGTATGCAGCTCCAGCATGGAGTCCATATCTCGTAAAGCAAAAGACCAAATTGGAGAAGGTTCCGAGGTACGCCACCAGACTAGTACCCTAGCTGAGGGGTATGAGCTATGAGGAGAGACTACGAAAACTAAACTTCACGTCGCTAGAAGAAAAAAAGAGTTACGGAAGACATGATCACCACATACAAGATTCTCAGAGAAATTGATAGGGTTGATAAACACAATTTATCTGGGAACTGAATTCCCACATAAGCCATATAGGTATTAAAAAAAATAAGTGTTAGAATAGTTACCAAATGGAATGCATTAGGCAGTGATGTGGTGGAGGCTGACTCCATACACAGTTTTAAATGTAGATATGATAGAGCTCAACAGGCTCAGGAAATTGTACACCAATTTATTGACAGTTGAGAGGCGGGACCAAAGAGTCAGAACTCAACCCCCGCAAGCACACCTAGGTGAGTCAACTAGGTGAGTACAAATAGGTGAGTACACAACCGAAACACACACACACACACACACACACACACACAACCTCGGAGTGGCGAGGCGTCATCAGTGGAGTCCCACAGGGATTGGTCCATAGACCTATAATGTTTCTGACATATGTAAATGATCTCCCAGAAGGAATAGACTCGTTCCTCTCAATGTTTCCTCACAAATGTAAGGGCAGTCCTGGAGTATGCGGGCCCAACATGGAGCCCGTACCTTGTCAAGCACAAGACGAAGATGGAAAAGTTCAGAGGTGTTCCACTAGGCTAGTCCCAGAACTAAGAGGCATGAGTTATGAGAAAAGGCTGCGTGAACTGCACCTCACGTCGCTGGAAGACAGAAGAGTTTGGGGAGACATGATCACCACACACAAAATTCTCAGGGGAATTGACACGGTAGACAAGGATGGATTATTTAACAAGGGTGGTACACGCACAAGGGGACACAGGTGGAAGCCAAATGAGCCACAGGGACATTAGAAAGAACTTTGTCAGTGACAGAGTAGTAAGTAAATGGAATGCACTAAGAAGTGATGTGGTGGAGGCTGACTCCATTACACAGTTTCAAGTGTAGATATAATAGTGCCCAGTAGGCTCAGGAATCTGTACACCAATTGATTGACGGTTGAGAGGCGGGACCAAAGAGGCAGAGCTCAACCCCCGCAAGCACTACTAGGTGAGTGCACACACACTCAGGCGCTTACACATACACAAACAATACACAGAGGATTGCTTAGCGCCCCGGGGTCGTAATCCTAAGAACCCGTGTTCGATTATCAGTCATTGCAGAAACACATGACCAGATTTTCTTTCACCTGAGGCCTCTGTTCTTCTTGCAGTAAATAGGTGCTTAGGAGCTAGACAGCTGGTACGGGCTGTATGTGTGTATGAGAGAGAAATATGTAGAGGTATGATAGAGGAAAAATTGTTCTGGATTTAGTGCATTGGACAACATACGGTTAGAAAGGCGGGGTCCAAGAGCTAGCAACTCCACCCTGCAGGCACAAATAATCAACACAAAACGTTACTACACAGCTCGTGGCACATCTTCAAGCTAACATGTTAATTTCTTTATTCCAAATTCCTGTCCACATATTCAGTGATGCACAGGTCCTGGTCATATATGAAGCTCCCATTGGCTGCCTGTGTTCGTGACGTCACCGCATCCACACTAACGAGCCCATACTCTAATGGTCCTCTGAGTAAGGTAGTACAGCTGTTAAGTGCAAGGACATGGAGAAACTACCCCATCCCTCCCCCCCCCCCTCTTCCCCCCATTTTAGAAAATGTTTGCCCCCCCCCCCAACTTCCCTTCCCCGTCTCCACCACCGCCTTGGTCCTCCCCTCCCCTCCCCCTCTCTCCCTCCCCTCCCCCTCCCCCCCCCCCCCTCTCTCTCCCCTCCCCCTCCCCCCCTCTCTCTCATCTACCCTCCACCCTCTCTTCTCTATCTATATATTTCTCTCCTGTTGGTATTATCAGAGCAACTCTCACCATTTCCTAATACTTGTAAATAACCTTCACACAGATTATAATAGTTATCCCTCTTTCCAATTTGGTCTTCTAAGGGAGGGTGAAGTTCATAATATAATTAGCGTGTTTAATGCGATTATGGCTTTAGGTTAAATAGCAGGAAAATTATGTTAATTTCCCCGAGACGAATGAATTTTGGGGTATATTACTATAAGATAGATTAATATTGAATTTTCTTTTCAAAGTATTTCCGTAGGTTGAGTGGCGGGCAGTGTCGAGAATCGTGGTGGGGGTCTGAATCTGACCCTGACACGCTGTTCTCTTTTGAATTCTGGCAACCCCGACTAGCCTATGTTCATCCTGTACCCCAGACCAGTCCCTCTGCCAATTTGGGTGACCCTATGCCCAAGGGACTGGCCTCCAGCCGTGAACAAACAGAGAGATAGACTGACATACAGACACTCTCATGTTGGAATATATGTAAGCGATCTTCTAGAGGGAATAGACTCATTCCTCTCAATGTCTGCTGATGAGGCGAAAATTATGAGGATTAAGACTGAGGAAGATAGCAAGAGGCAACAAGATGACCTCATCAAACTGAATAATAGTACAACAAATGGCTACTAGAGTTTAACTCAAGTAAATGTAAAGCAATGAAGCTAGGTGGATGGAGCAGAAAGCCAGACACAAGGTACAGAAAGGGAGATGAAATCCTGCAAGAAACAGACATGGATAAGGAGCTGGAGGAGGGGGGGGGGTTGATATCACACGGAACCTGTCTCCTGAAGCCTACATGTAAAGCATATCATCAGCGGCTTGTGCAAGTCTGGACAGTATCAGAACTACCGTAAGAAATCTGTGTAAGGAATCATTTACAAACTTGTATGTTACATATATCAGACTAGTCCTGAAGCTTCATGACACGATGTTGGAGAACGTTCCAAGTGTTAACCATCTGGAACTAGAGTGATATGCCACCATACTAGTTCCAGAACTACAAGGTATAAGCTACGAGGAAATGCAACATGAACTGAATCCCACGTCGCTAGAAGACAGAAAAGTTTGGGGAGACATGATTACAACATACAAAATACTCAGGAGAATTTATAGGTTATATAAAGTCCAACTATTTAGTATGGGTGGTACACGTACAAGGGGATACAGGTGGAAACCTAGCCACACTGAGATTATAAAGAATGTGTCGGAGTAGTTAACAGGTGGAATGCTCTAGGCAGTGATGTGATGGAGGCAGACTCCATAGATAGTTTCAAATATATAAATGATTTAGCCCAATAGACTCAGAAACCTGTACACCAGTTGATTGACGGTTGAGAGGCGGGACCAAAGAGCCGGAAGCTCAACCTCCGCTACAGAATTAGATGAAAACTAGAGAAAGTTCATTGAAGTTCATTAAAGATGTTCTTAATCCTAAGTTTCCGAATGATTTTAACAAGTTAAGTAACAAATGACTTATTTCAATTATATCTAATATACCATTGAGCAGATGCGACTGATAAGTAATACTAGAAGTCCTTAACCCGCCGTGAGCGCCCCCGCCAGGCCGCGGGGAAAATTGGTAACTGAAATGACGTATCGCATTAGCGAGTCCCACACAAATGTCGCTCAATCATTACGTAACTTTAGCCATTAAACATGACATGTGTTCGCCTGTTTATTAACCATATCAATCATTACGTAACTTTAGCCATTAGATATCAAATTTATAATACCTGGTTGTTATCGCAATCAAGTGATCAATATTAATGAATCCGTTTATGATGAAACAATGAGATACAGTTACAGTCATGTCATTCACTGCTTGAGTCACGTCACTTTGACATCAGTCATTAAAAGATGTGTTTCGAGAAAGCACTCTTTAACACCTTTAGAGGCCGAGGGAAAGTGAATTCAAATTGGAAGAACTACCAATCAATATATTCCGTGTGCGATTAGGTGAGGCGAGATGCTTCTCCCTCCAGGACGCTGGATACAAGGGAATACGAAGTGAGAACAGAGGCACAGTGTAAGCAGGGGGGCACAGTGATCAAAGGCACAGTGTAAGCAGGAGGCACAGTGATCAAAGGAAGAGTGTAAGCAGGAGGCACAGTGATCAAAGGCACAGTGTAAGCAGGAGGCACAGTGATCAAAGGAAGAGTGTAAGCAGGAGGCACAGTGATTAAAGGCACAGTGTAAGCAGGAGGCACAGTGATCAAAGGAAGAGTGTAAGCAGGAGGCACAGTGATCAAAGGCACAGTGTAAGCAGGAGGCACAGTGATCAAAGGAAGAGTGATAGCAAGAACGCAAATAACAAAGGTACAGTGATAGCAAGAATACAGTGAACAAAGACACAGTGATAGTAAGAACACAGGAAACAAGGGTTACAGTGATAGCAAGAACACAGATAACAAACACATAGTGATAGCAAGAACACAGGGAAGAAACACACAGTGATAGCAAGAACACAGAGAACACACAGTGATACCAAGAACACAGAGAACACACAGTGATAGCAAGAACACAGAGAACAAACACACAGTGATAGCAAGAACACAGTGAACAAAAACAGTGATAGAAAGAACACAGAGAACAAACACAGAGAACAAACACACACTGATAACAAGAACACAGAGAATAAACACACAGTGATAGCAAGAACACAGAGAACAAACACACAGTGATAGCAGGAACACAGAGAACAAACAAACAGTGATAGAAAGAACACAGAGAACAAACAAACAGTGATAGAAAGAACACAGAGAACAAACAAACAGTGATAGAAAGAACACAGAGAACAAACACAGTGAACAAAAACAGTGATAGCAAGAACACAGAGAACAAACACACAGTGATAGAAAGAACACAGAGAACAAACAAACAGTGATAGCAAGAACACAGGGAACAAACACACAGTGATAGCAAGCACAGTGAAAGCCAGGGTACAGTGAAAAAAAATGGGAGAGAGCGCTCAGAAGAGAATTGATAAATGGGAGAGCCGGTGGAGAGGCGGTTGATAGGAAATAGATAGAGCAGGATTTCGGGAGATGAGAGAGAAAAAAAGAGAGAGAGATGAGAAGAGAGAGATGAGAAGAGAGAGATGAGAAGAGAGAGATGAGAAGAGAGAGAGAGAGAGAGAGAGAGAGAGAGAGAGAGAGAGAGAGAGAGAGAGAGAGAGAGAGAGAGAGAGAGGAGAGAGAGAGATGAGAGAGAGAGAGAGAGAGAGAGAGAGAGAGGTGCAGTTCTACACAGTGAGTAGCCCGAGGCCAGGTTTGACTTGTGGGAGTTTGGTCCACCAGGCTGTTGCTTGGAGCGGCCCGCAGGCCCACATACCCACCTCAGCCTGGTGGGTCTGGCACTTCTTGAAGGAAACTATCTAGTGTCCTCTTGAAGATGTCCACGGTTGTTCCGGCAATATGTCTTATGTTCGCTAGAAGGATGTTGAACAACCGCGGACCTCTGATGTTTATACAGTGTTCTCTGATTGTGCCTATGGCACCCGTTGATGGTGTGGCACCTTTATGGCACCTTTTCTTTACTGCTTTCTTTATCTCCAACTATCCCAGCTCTCTGTCTTCATATCCCAGCTCCCTGGCCTCCTGTCCCAGTTCGGGATAGTTGCTACTAACACTCACCACCACCCAGCCTGGACCACTAACACTCACCATCACCCAGCCTGGACCACTAACACTCACCACCACCCAGCCTGGACCACTAACACTCACCATCACCCAGCCTGGACCACTAACACTCACCACCACCCAGCCTGGACCACTAACACCTCACCACCACCCAGCCTGGACCACTAACACTCACCACCACCCAGCCTGGACCACTAACACTCACCACCACCCAGCCTGGACCACTAACACCTCACCACCACCCAGCCTGGACCACTAACACCTCACCACCACCCAGCCTGGACCACTAACACTCACCACCACCCAGCCTGGACCACTAACACTCACCACCACCCAGCCTGGACCACTAACACTCACCACCACCCAGCCTGGACCACTAACACCTCACCACCACCCAGCCTGGACCACTAACACTCACCACCACCCAGCCTGGACCACTAACACTCACCACCACCCAGCCTGGACCACTAACACTCACCACCACCCAGCCTGGACCACTAACACCTCACCACCACCCAGCCTGGACCACTAACACCTCACCACCACCCAGCCTGGACCACTAACACCTCACCACCACCCAGCCTGGACCACTAACACCTCACCACCACCCAGCCTGGACCACTAACACTCACCACCACCCAGCCTGGACCACTAACACCTCACCACCACCCAGCCTGGACCACTAACACTCACCACCACCCAGCCTGGACCACTAACACTCACCACCACCCAGCCTGGACCACTAACACCTCACCACCACCCAGCCTGGACCACTAACACTCACCACCACCCAGCCTGGACCACTAACACTCACCACCACCCAGCCTGGACCACTAACACTCACCACCACCCAGCCTGGACCACTAACACCTCACCACCACCCAGCCTGGACCACTAACACCTCACCACCACCCAGCCTGGACCACTAACACCTCACCACCACCCAGCCTGGACCACTAACACCTCACCACCACCCAGCCTGGACCACTAACACTCACCACCACCCAGCCTGGACCACTAACACCTCACCACCACCCAACCTGGACCACTAACACCTCACCACCACCCAGCCTGGACCACTAACACTCACCAGCACCCAGCCTGAACCACTAACACCTCACCACCACCCAGCCTGGACCACTAACACTCACCACCACCCAGCCTGGACCACTAACACTCACCACCACCCAGCCTGGACCACTAACACTCACCACCACCCAGCCTGGACCACTAACACTCACCACCACGCAGCCTGGACCACTAACACTCACCACCACCCAGCCTGGACCACTAACACCTCACCACCACCCAGCCTGGACCACTAACACTCACCACCACCCAACCTGGACCACTAACACTCACCACCACCCAGCCTGGACCACTAACACCTCACCACCACCCAGCCTGGACCACTAACACCTCACCACCACCCAGCCTGGACCACTAACACCTCACCACCACCCAGCCTGGACCACTAACACTCACCACCTCCATACTCGAGGACTGGTCTGACGTCGGTGTTGAGCTGTGTGTGAGGGAGGGGGGAGGGGGGAAAGGGATGATACAAATTAGCCTAAGATAAGCAAGTATTCAAAAGTATTAATGAAAAAAAGCATTCGCTGCTACATTCAGGAAGAGAAAAATTATATTTTTGGTTGAAACTGCGATATAAGTCGAGGCTTTTGTTTGTGTTGTGTTTATACTGTCGTGTGTGTGTACCCACCTAGTTCTACTTGCGGGGGTTGAGCTCTGACTCTCTGGTCCCGCCTCTCAACTGTCAATAGCTGGTGTACAGATTCCTGAGCCTACTGGGCTCCATCATATCTACACTTAAACCTGTGTATGGAGTCAGCCTCCACCACATCACTTCCTAATGCATTCCATCCGTAAACTACTCTGACACTGAAAAAGTTCTTTATAATGTGTATGTGGCTCATTTGGGCACTCAGCTTCCACTTCTGTCCCCTTGGGCGTGAAGCACCCGTGTTTAATAATCCTTCCTTGTCTACCCTGTCGATTCCCCTGAGAATTTTGTAGGTAGCGATCATACACTGTAGGTGTATGATCATCTACCGACACTGTAGGTAGTGTCTCCCCGAGCTCGCCTCTCTTCCAGCAACGTGACGTTCAGTTCACTTAGCCTTTCCTCGTAGCTCGTGCCTCTTAGTTCTGGGACTAGCCTAGTGGCATATCTCTGAACTTTTTCCAGTTGCGTCTTGTGCTTGACAAGGTACGGGCTCCATGCTGGGGCCGCATACTCCAGGATTGGTCTTACATATGTGGTATGCAAGGTACTGGAAGATTCCCTTCACAGGTATCTGAAGCAAGTTCTGATGTTAACCAGCCTCGCATACGCCGCAGATACTATTCTTTTGATGTGGGATTCTTGAGACAGGTTTGGTGTGATATCAACTCCTAGATCTTTCTCTCTGTCTGTTTCATGAAGGACTTCCTCTCTCATTCTGTATCCAGTATCTGGCCTCCTATTTCGTCCTCTTGTTTCATTACCTTACATTACTCGGGTTGAACTTTAGTAGCCATTCGTTGAACCATTCCGTCTGTTTCTCTAGGTAATCTTGTAGCCTCATACTATCTTCCTGTCATAATCCTCCTCATAACTTTTGTCTCATCAGT
>NC_091150.1:53923221-53948221 GCF_040958095.1 Procambarus clarkii | reverse complement strand
TGGAGGCCAAAACCGTCAATAGTTTCATAGCATTATACGACAAAGAGCACTGGGAAGACGAGACGCCACGAGCTTAGCTCTCGTACTGTAAATACACTTAGGTAATTACACTGAGGTCATTACATACACACATATTAGGGTTGAAGACCTACAGGAAAGCCGGAAGACAGCTAATGTAGTCATAATATACGAAAAGTGTGACAGGCGAGGCGCTGAACTCCAGGCCAGGTTTCCCTAACTTGTATACCATGCAAGTGATGGAGAAGATCGTGAGGAAAAGGCTCTGGAGGGAAATAGCTTTGTAACACACCACCAGCATGGGTTAAGAGATGGTAAATCGTGCCTCACAGGTTTAATAGAATTCTATGACCAGGCGACAAAAATTAGGCAGGAATGAGAAAGGTGGGCAGATTATATTTTATTAGACTGAGAGAAAGCCTTTGACACAGTACCATATAAAAGGCTGTTACAAAAGGCGAAGAAACAGGCAGGAATAACAGGGAAGGTGCTCCAGTGGATAAGGGACTATCTGAGCAACAGGAAACAATGAGTAACTGTGAGCGGGGTGGACATCAGATTGGCGAGATGGCACCAGCGAGTCCCACAGGGCTCTGTACTCTGACCCAATCTGTTTCTGATATATGTAAACGACCTTACAGAGGGTATAGACTCATTCCTCTCAATGTTTTCTGATGATTCAATTTTTTTTTAGAAAAATCAGGACAGAGTTAGATATACAGAGAGTACAGGACGACCTGGATAAACTAGAGGAATGGTCTATAAAATGGCTTCTAAAGTTTAACTCAAGTATATGTAAAGTAATGAAATTAGGTGAAGGGAGCAGGAGACCGAACACAAGATACTATCTTGAAGGTGAAATTTTCTCTCTAATTGACAATTAAGTCTTTCAATAGTCAATTAGAGAGAAAAATCGGGGGGTTGATATCACACCGAGCCTGTCCCCAGAAGCAGACATCAAAAGAATATCATCAGCGGCGAATGCTACATTGGCCAACATAAGAACTACCTTTAGAAACTTGTATAAAGAATCATTTAGGACCTTATTTACCACATATGGCAGACCAATTCTGGAGTATGCAGCTCCAGCCTGGGGTTCATACATAAACACAAGACAAAGTTAGAGAAGATTCAGAGGTATGCCACCAGACAAGTCCCAGAACTGAGAGGTATGAGCTACGTGGAAAGGCTAAAGGAGCTAAACCTCACGTCCCTGGAAGACAGAAGAGTTAGGGAAGAAATGATCACCTGCAAAATTCTCAGAGGAATTGTTAGTGTGGACAAAGACAAATTGTTTAACATAGGTGGAACACGAGCAAGGGGACACAGGTGGAAACTGAGTACCCAAATGAGCCACAGGGACGTTAGAAAGAATTTTTTCAGTGCTAGAGTAGTTAACAGAGGGAATGCATTAGGCAGTGATATGGTGGAGGCTGACTTCATACACAGTTCCAAATGTAGATATGATAGGGTATTGACTCAGGAGCCTGTACACCAGTTGATCGACTGTTGGAATGCGGGACCAAAGAGCCAGAAATCAACTCCCGTAAGCACAACTAGGTGAGTACACACAGGCAGTTGGAGAGACACCAATTTTCCTGAATTGCCAGGAAGCTTTTGACAATGTTCCTCATTAGAGACTCCTATGCATACCTGACAAGCTGCTTCGTGAATGAAAGGCTGAGAAAGCTCACAGTAAGAGGAGAGATATAAGAAAAGAGAGGTGAGGAGTGGAGCACCTTGACTTGTGTAAGTAGAGTCATAGAGATTCCTGAATGAACTTCTTTAGTTTCTGAGTGAAAAAGAGTGTAATAGACTAAGCCAGGGTTGTCTCGGTCGGTTTGATAAACAAATTTTATTGTAAATGTGATAACAAATAATAATTCATATAATGAAGTACTGATGGTCGAATGGAAGACGCTCGCCTCAGACAACGCATCTAGGCGAGTACATCTAGGTAAATACACACATTCGTAATTTACCTGCTGACGATTTCGAGAGTTGTTCTTCTCCCACAGACTGAATTAGGAGCAGTCAAGCCTTCACTGGTGACTGGCTGTCAGCGAGGCGGAATGTTTGTCTAGCGCCTCTGGCCAAAATAGCCGTCACAACTACGCTTACTCCTGCAACTCCGGCACTAAACTGAACTTTACAGGGAATACAACCTTCAGTCACTTCCCTTGTTTGGCGTAACGGCAAATAGCCCATTAGAGGTCATTAGGAACCTTTAACTACAATTACACTCGCTAAAATACGCTAAAAGATGTCTCTTGTATTTTCCAGTGACGTCACTTGTCATCATCAGCTGTTCCATGTAAACAATCACCCCCCCCCCAACCCCTTCCCACCCAACAATAATTGCATATTCGGACTTTCGAGAAATGTTTGAATGCACAAATCATTTTTATTTAATGTTATGGTTGTTAGTATATATATTGAGGTGTATTGGTTCCAGTGGCAATCATTCAACCCGTCCTCAGGCAACACTTGTCTGTCAAGCGGTCAACCCCCAAAGACACGTTCATTAATACTGACATATGTGTTTTCAAATTTGTGATTTGTTTTCACAAATCTTTCATAAGATTTGTTTCAAATATAAACTACTGTATTAATATTACATATTAGCATATTGTGCATTTATGGGCCTAAGATAGTTTCGGTTAGGTATTTATGTCCTGTTGGCGATTATTTGTATTTGAGCATCCCGTCCTCGACTCAAGTCCATTACATCCAGCGGTCGACCCCACAGACGCATTCATAAATTTTAAAATCTGTTCATTCAAAACGGGAATTTTCTCAAGTATCAATTAATATTATAATATATTAGCATATTGTGTATATATAGGCATAGGATAGGTTAGGTGTTTAGGTTCTGTTGGCGATTATTTGTATTTGTAGTACGTGGGTGAAACATTTATACCGTTGTGATTCGAACAAAATTCGTCAGTGAAGCACTTGTTCCGGATATGTTCGAACGTCAACAGTTGTGAGTCGTGTGTAAACCGCTTTTCATTCATAAACAGGGGGTTTGGCGGGTGCATGGAATCACTTTTGGGTCTTTGTTTGGAGGACGGGCTGCGAATCACAACTCGAATCACGTAAAAGCTTCACCCACGTACTTTACACACAAACAATGAGGCTGAAAATCCTTGGTTTCCGCAGGTCTTTTGTTGCTTGTTATTGGAATTTTAATTGTTGTGGGAATTTGATGAACTGTGGTTGTTATTCCTGGTGTGTAAGGGTCGTGGGGATTTCTTGTGCTCTTGTTCGAATCATTGTGTGTTTGGTACAGTAGTTGGATGTTTGTACATCCAACAAATGTACATCTGTTTTGGTCAAGCTTTGTCGCGTTCTGTGATTTAGGTTCAATCTTATGCACTTTTTGTCAATGTTGTGATGTTTGTGTGTGGATGTACGAGTTCTGTACTGTTGTGTATTTGTGTGTATAGAGACCGCATTGCTTTGCGGTCTCATTGCGGTCTCAAAAACATTGCTTTTGTGTGAATTTCCATTCTTAATGTTATTTGGATTCTGTGTATTTAATGTGTTTGTAACTATTGCAGTGTTGAGTGGTACCTTGACTGGGACACATACGGTTGTATATGGTTCTGTTTGTGTTGTGTTTGATGGCTTCCTTTCATTCATTGTTCTCAGTGTCGTATTCCCATTCCCCCCTTCCCTGGTACTCTGTGTTTACAGGTTTACGGGGGTTCTGGCGGCCATGTTCCCGGAGGAGGACATATTATGTTGCATGTTGACGTGTGTTGATCTGTTTTTCTCCGGGTTGGGAGTGTTATATCAGTGTTATCTGATCGAATATGGGTTATTTTTTTATGCTGCACTTACTGTGTAATATGTAAATAATAATAATAATAATAATAATAATAATAATAATAATAATAATAATAATAATAATAATAATAATAATAATAATAATAATATAAAAGGCGTTTGAATGCGTGTTGTAGGAGTCTCTGTATGTATATTTGTACATGAGTCTGTATGCAGACGAGAAGTCACAATAACGTGGCAGAAATATGTTGACCAAACCACACACTAGAAAGTGAAGAGAAGACGACGTTTCGGTCCGTCCTGGACCATTCTCAAGTCGATTGTGACCATTCTCACAATCGACTTGAGAATGGTCCAGGACGGACTGAAACGGTGTCGTCACTTCACTTTCTAGTGTGTAGTTTGGTCAACATGAGTCTGTACGTGTGTCTGTATGTATGTGTGTCTGTATGTACGTTTGTCTGTATGTACGTGTGTCTGTATGTACGTGTGTCTGTATGTACATGTGTCTGTATGTACGTTTGTCTGTATGTACGTGTGTCTGTATGTACGTGTGTCTGTCTGTACGTTTGTCTGTATGTACGTGTGTCTGTATGTACGTGTGTGTGTATGTACGTGTGTCTGTATGTACGTGTGTCTGTATGTACGTGTGTCTGTATGTACGTGTGTCTGTATGTACATGTGTCTGTATGTACGTGTGTCTGTATGTACGTGTGTCTGTATGTACGTGTGTCTGTATGTACATGTGTCTGTATGTATGTGTGTCTGTCTGTACGTTTGTCTGTATGTACGTGTGTCTGTATGTACGTGTGTCTGTCTGTACGTTTGTCTGTATGTACGTGTGTCTGTATGTACGTGTGTCTGTATGTACGTGTGTCTGTATGTACATGTGTCTGTATGTACGTGTGTCTGTATGTACGTGTGTCTGTCTGTACGTTTGTCTGTATGTACGTGTGTCTGTATGTACGTGTGTCTGTATGTACGTGTGTCTGTATGTACATGTGTCTGTATGTACGTGTGTCTGTATGTATGTGTGTCTGTATGTACGTGTGTCTGTATGTACATGTGTCTGTATGTACGTGTGTCTGTATGTACGTGTGTCTGTCTGTACGTTTGTCTGTATGTACGTGTGTCTGTATGTACGTGTGTCTGTCTGAACGTTTGTCTGTATGTACGTGTGTCTGTATGTACGTGTGTATGAATGTACGTGTGTCTGTATGTACATGTGTCTGTATGTACGTGTGTCTGTATGTACGTGTGTCTGTATGTACATGTGTCTGTATGTACGTGTGTCTGTATGTACGTGTGTCTGTATGTGCATGTGTCTGTATGTACGTGTGTCTGTATGTACGTGTGTCTGTATGTACGTGTGTCTGTATGTACGTGTGTCTGTATGTACATGTGTCTGTATGTACGTGTGTCTGTATGTACGTGTGTCTGTATGTACATGTGTCTGTATGTACGTGTGTCTGTATGTACATGTGTCTGTATGTACGTGTGTCTGTATGTACGTGTGTCTGTATGTACATGTGTCTGTATGTACGTGTGTCTGTATGTACGTGTGTCTGTATGTACATGTGTCTGTATGTACGTGTGTCTGTATGTACGTGTGTCTGTATGTACATGTGTCTGTATGTACGTGTGTCTGTACGTACGATTGGGTTCATCCGATACCTTGAGAGTTTTTATTCGTGTTAAGGTCTTGTGTATGGATGTCTTCTATAGTGTCTTGTTGTGTACCATACAGTGTGATGTGTACCATACAGTGTTGTTGTGTATCATACAATGTGTTGTGTACCATACAGTGTTGTTGTGTACCATACAGTGTGATGTGTACCATACAGTGTTGTTGTGTACCATACAGTGTGATGTGTACCATACAGTGTTGTTGTGTACCATACAGTGTGTTGTGTACCATACAATGTGTTGTGTGTGTGTTGCATCAACGTGGCCCAGCTTGCACCTGTTCAATATGTGGCCCCTTGTAACAACAGTGGTGTTTTCTTTTAATATTCTGTTCATTGTTGGTGGTTGTGTACGTGGGAGACCGTGTGTGTGTGTGTGTGTGTGTGTGTGTGTGTGTGTGTGTGTGTGTGTGTGTGTGTGTGTGTTTACTAGTTGTGTTTTTGCGGGGGTTGAGCTTTGCTCTTTCGGCCCGCCTCTCAACTGTCAATCAACTGTTTACTAACTACTTTTTTTTTTCCCCACACCACACACACACACACACACCCCAGGAAGCAGCCCGTGACAGCTGACTAACTCCCAGGTACCTATTTACTGCTAGGTAACAGGGGCACTTAGGGTGAAAGAAACTTTGCCCATTTGTTTCTGCCTCGTGCGGGAAGTGTGTGCGTGTGTGTGTGTGCGGTTCAGCACCCAATGGTTCATGTTTATAGTTTGTGTGTTATTATTGTGTTGAGTGCATTGTTACTTGTGGAATTAATTAGTTTACTTGCATATGTTGATCGTGCCAGGTTCAGGGTGTTGTCTGAGGCAGCAGGTATCATCTAGGGCAGGTCTATTTTATTTTGCAAATACTTTGTCCTTTTAAATAAAAGAAATAAAAAACAAACAAAAACTTAACCTAACCTAACCCAACCACCTCTCTTAACCTAACCTAACCTAACCTAACCTAACCTAACCTAATCTAACCTAACCTAACCTAACCTAACCCAACCACCTCTCTTAACCTATCCTAACCTAACCTAACCCAACCACCTCTCTTAACCTAACCTAACCTAACCTAACCTAACCTAACCTAACCCAACCACCTCTCTTAACCTAACCTAACCTAACCTAACCTAACCTAACCTAACCCAACCACCTCTCTTAACCTAACCTAACCTAACCTAACCTAACCTAACCTAACCTAACCCAACCACCTCTCTTAACCTAACCTAACCTAACCTAACCTAACCTAACCTAACCTAACCTAACCCAACCACCTCTCTTAACCTAACCTAACCTAACCTAACCTAACCTAACCTAACCCAACCACCTCTCTTAACCTAACCTAACCTAACCTAACCTAACCTAACCTAACCTAACCTAACCCAACCACCTCTCTTAACCTAACCTAACCTAACCTAACCCAACCACCTCTCTTAACCTAACCTAACCTAACCTAACCTAACCTAACCTAACCTAACCACCTCTCTTAACCTAACCTAACCTAACCTAACCCAACCTAACACCAGACCATAATATACAATAATAATGTATATACACAAAACAACAATTATTTTCAATACACTGTTGTATTGGATGGGGGGGGGGGGGTGTTTGAGCCGTACGAGCCTAGCCTGAGGACGGGTCACAAGAATGCATAACTAAGTTTAAGTCTGAAACGCGTTCTTACGTTCAAATTGGATAGAGGACAATTTCAGTGGTGTGTAACTTGTAGTTTGACCTGATAACATAGTTGGTGGTGTTGTGAGGCTGATAGCCCAGAGTGGCTTCACATTATTTATGTTTAACTATATATATTATTTATGTTTATTATTGTATAACTTTTTCTTAATTTAGACTTTCCTTATTTATGTGGGATTAATCAAATTCAATTACATTTAATTTCACCTTCAATTGGTAGCATTTTTGTATTTATTGCAGGCAATTTTGACTCGCAGGTTTAGGCCCTAGTTAGGCCCTAGTTAGGCCCTAGTTAGGCCCTAGTTAGGCCCTAGTTAGGCCCTAGTTAGGCCCTAGTTAGAGTTGGCCTGTACACTTAAGGGAAGGGAACTATCAGGAGAAAGCGCCAAGTCATTACGACTATATAGCTATATATCCTGAAAGAGGTCAGGATAATGATTTGGAATGGGACGGAGGAAAAGAATGGTGCCCAATCACCTGGACAGTCGGGGATTGAACGCCGACCTGCATGAAGCGAGACCACCATCGTTCTACCGTCCATACCGAAGGGGACGGGCGCAGAGAGTGAGAGTCAAAATTGACGTTTACACTTATGTTTTAGTCAAAATAGGATTAAAAAAGGACTAATTCTCTAAGAAAATTTTAAAGAAAAATCCTCTGTGAGGAAGACATGACTGAAGGACAAAAATTGATGAAAGAACATGACAAAATGTTGAAAATAATAAAAAAATTGAATACGTAATAATGAAAATGAATTGCATAAATTTTGATAACAAAATAATTGGTTAATTATTTGGTTTGAAGGCAAGCGGGTGTTAGTTTATGGAACAGATTACCTGGTAACATAAAGGTCCTTGTGTCACTAGATTGTTTCAAGCGTTGGCCAGTCATGTGAATGAGTTTTGGGTGGATATTAAAATAACAAAAACGTGTCCAAGCATGGGGTCAATATTGGCCTTTTGCAAGTTATCTTTATTCTCATTTTCAATTTAAATAGACTTACAGGCAGCAGCTAGACTTACAGAAGCCAGTTAGACTTACAGAAGTCAGCAAGACTTACAGAAGTCAGCAAGACTTACAGAAGTCAGCAAGACTTACAGAAACAACTATGACAGAACACAACCGGCCGAATAATGTAAATTATTAATTACCTGCCATGTTCTTGTTCACTCAGAAAAGTATTTGAAGGAGATCGTGGTGTACCGCTGAAGAACAGCTGAACAACAATCTCCCCTTGAGGGAACACGTCTTATCTTACTGTTCTAGCTGCAGTCTTTACACAAGAGACACTTGTGTAAACTTGGCTATCGATCTAGGGTAAACTCCTTAGCACTGCTGAGTAATTTAGGGACAACCAACAGTGTTCTTTGGGTGGTTTGAGTATTATAGTCATGGGGATTGTTTACATGGAACAGCTGATGATGGGGGGGTTACGTTAGGGATTGTTTACATAGAACAGCTGATGATGGGGGGGTTACGTTAGGGATTGTTTACATGGAACAGCTGATGATGGGGGGGTTACGTTAGGGATTGTTTACATGGAACAGCTGATGATGGGGGGGTTACGTTAGGGATTGTTTACATAGAACAGCTGATGATGGGGGGGTTACGTTAGGGATTGTTTACATGGAACAGCTGATGATGGGGGGGTTACGTTAGGGATTGTTTACATGGAACAGCTGATGATGGGGGTGTTACGTTAGGGATTGTTTACATGGAACAGCTGATGATGGCGGGGGGGGGGGTTACGTTAGGGATTGTTTACATGGAACAGCTGATGATGGCGGGGGGGGGGGGTTACGTTAGGGATTGTTTACATGGAACAGCTGATGATGGGGGGGTTACGTTAGGGATTGTTTACATGGAACAGCTGATGATGGGGGGGTTACGTTAAGGATTGTTTACATGGAACAGCTGATGAGGGGGGGGTTACGTTAGGGATTGTTTACATGGAACAGCTGATGATGGGGTGGTTACGTTAGGGATTGTTTACATGGAACAGCTGATGATGGGGGGGTTACGTTAGGGATTGTTTACATGGAACAGCTGATGATGGGGGGGTTACGTTAGGGATTGTTTACATGGAACAGCTGATGATGGGGTGGTTACGTTAGGGATTGTTTACATGGAACAGCTGATGAGGGGGGGTTACGTTAGGGATTGTTTACATGGAACAGCTGATGATGGGGGTGTTACGTTAGGGATTGTTTACATAGAACAGCTGATGATGAGGGGGTTACGTTAGGGATTGTTTACATGGAACAGCTGATGATGGGGAGCGGCATCAAGGGGAAAGCACGAGACTTACATTTGGTGTAATTTGTAGTGAGTAGCTGTAACTGATGTCTTTAAGTTTACTCTCTTGAGATGGCTATGTGGCCTTCTGGGCATCATCGGCACCCATATTTCTGAATTAATGTAAGATGCGAGTGTGTGTGTGTTTGTGTGTACTCACCTAATTGTGCTTGCGGGGGTTGAGCTCTGGCTCTTTGGTCCCGCCTCTCAACCGTCAATCAACTGGTGTACAGATTCCTGAGCCTATTGGGCTCTATCATATCTACATTTGAAACTGTGAATGGAGTCAGCCTCCACCACATCACTTCCTAGTGCATTCCATTTGCTAACTACTCTGACACTGAAAAAGATCTTTCTAACGTCTCTGTGGCTCATTTGGGTACTCAGCTTCCACCTGTGTCCCCTTGTTCGCGTCCCACCAGTGTTGAAAAGTTCATCCTTGTTTACCCGGTCGATTCCCCTGAGGATTTTGTAGGTTGTGATCATGTCCCCCCTTACTCTTCTGTCTTCCAGTGTCGTGAGGTGCATTTCCCGCAGCCTTTCCTCATAACTCATGCCTCTTAGTTCTGGGACTAGTCTAGTAGCATACCTTTGGACTTTTTCCAGCTTCGTCTTGTGCTTGACAAGGTACGGGCTCCATGCTGGGGCCGCATACTCCAGGATTGGTCTTACATATGTGGTGTACAAGATTCTGAATGATTCCTTACACAGGTTCCTGAACGCTGTTCTGATGTTAGCCAGCCTCGCATATGCCGCAGACGTTATTCTCTTTATGTGGGCTTCAGGAGACAGGTTTGGTGTGATATCAACTCCTAGATCTTTCTCTCTGTCTGTTTCATTAAGTACTTCATCTCCTATTCTGTATCCTGTGCCTGGCCTCCTGTTTCCACTGCCTAGTTTCATTACTTTGCATTTACTCGGGTTGAACTTCAACAGCCATTTGTTGGACCATTCACTCAGTCTATCCAGGTCATCTTGTAGCCTCCTACTATCATCCTCTGTTTCAATCCTCCTCATAATTTTTGCATCGTCGGCAAACATTGAGAGGAACGAATCTATACCCTCTGGGAGATCATTTACATATACAAGAAACAGTATAGGTCCAAGGACTGACCCCTGCGGGACTCCACTTGTGACGTCTCGCCAATCTGAGACCTCACCCCTCACACAGACTCGTTGTCTCCTGTTGCTTAGGTATTCCTCTATCCACCGGAGTACCTTCCCTCTCACTCCAGCCTGCATCTCCAACTTTCGCACTAGCCTCTTGTGTGGCACTGTATCAAAGGCTTTCTGACAATCCAAAAATATGCAGTCTGCCCACCCTTCTCTTTCTTGCCTTATTTTTGTTGCCTGGTCGTAGAATTCAAGTAACCCTGTGAGGCAGGACCTGCCATCCCTGAACATCCTGTGTGTGTGTGTGTGTGTGTGTGTGTGTGTGTGTGTGTGTGTGTGTGTGTGTGTGTGTGTGTGTTCACCTATTTGTGCCTGCAGGATCGAGAATTGACTTTTGGATCCCGCCTGTGTACTCACCTAGTTGTGCTTGCAGGGTTGAGCTCTGGCTCTTTGGACCCGCATCTCAATCGTCAATCAACAGGTGTACAGGTTCCTGAGCCTATTGGGCTCTATCATATCTACACTTGAAACTGTGTATGGAGTCAGCCTCCACCACATTGCTTCCTAATGCATTCCATTTGTCAACCACTCTGACACTAAAAAAGTTCTTTCTAATATCTCTGTGGCTCATTTGGGCACTCAGTTTCCACCTGTGTCCCCTAGTGCGTGTGCTCCTTGTGTTAAATAGCCTGTCTTTATCAACCCTGTCGATTCCCTTGAGAATCTTGAATGTGGTGATCATGTCCCCCCTAACTCTTCTGTCTTCCAACGAAGTGAGGTTCAATTCCCGTAGTCTCTCCTCGTAGCTCATACCTCTCATCTCGGGTACTAGTCTGGTGGCAAACCTTTGAACCTTTTCCAGTTTAGTCTTATGCTTGACTAGATATGGACTCCATGCTGGAGCCGCATACTCCAGGATTGGTCTGACATATGTGGTATATAATGTTCTGAAAGATTCCTTACACAAGTTTCTAAAGGCCGTTCTTATTTTAGCCAACCTGGCATATGCTGTTGATGTTATCGTCTTGATATGAGCTTCAGGGCACAGGTCTGGCGTGATATCAACCCCCAGGTCTTTCTCTCTCTCTGACTCTTGTGTGTGTGTGTGTATGTGTGTGTGTGTGTGACACAAATTTACTATTTGTGTCTGCAGAATCAAGCTATTAGCTCTTGGATCCCACCTTTCAAACCAATCTATTTTTCTCTATATCTACTACATGTATTCCTCTCTAACAGACACACAAATTTCCAGGAAGCAGCCCGTAGCAGCTGCTTAACTCCCAGGTACCTATTTACTGCTAGGTGAACTCTGCCCATTTGTTTCTATCTCCGCCGGGAATCGAACCCGGGCCATTAGGCTTACGACTCCCAAGCGCTTTCCACACAGCCGCGAGGCACTCCCACTCTGTGTCTGTTTGTACTCCCTAGTTGCGCTTGCGGGGGTTGGGCTCTGGCTTTTTGGTCCCGCCTCTCAACGGTCAATCAACTGGTGTACAGATTCCCGAGCCTACTGGGCTCTATCAAATTTACATTTGAAACTGTGTATGGAGTCAGCCTCCACCACATCACTGCCTAGTACGTTCCATTTGTTAACTACTCTGACACAGAAAAAATCTTTCTAATGTCTCTGTGGCTCATTTGGGTACTAAGATTCCACCTGTGTCCCCCTTGTTCGTGTTCCACTCGTGCTGAAGAGTTTGTCTTTGTCCACCCTGTCAATTTCCGTGAGAATTTTGAAGACGGTTATCATGTCTCCCCTTACTCTTCTGTTTTCCAGGGACGTGAGGTTTAACTCCCTTAGCCTTTCCTCGTAGCTCATAAATCTCAGTTCCGGGACACGTCTGGTGGTATACCTCTGAATCTTTTCTAACTTTGACTTGTGTTTAACTAGGTATGGATTCCAGGCAGGAGCTGCATAGTGCAGAATTGGTCTGACACAAGTGGCATACAGGGTCCTGAACGATTCCTTACACAAGTTTCTAAAGGCAGTTCTTATGTTGGCCAATCTAGCATATGCCGCTGATGATATCCTTTTGATGTGGGCCTCTGGGGACAGGTTCGGTGTGATATGAACCCCTAAATCTTTCTCTCTATTTGACTCGCGTAGGATTTCACCTCCCAGATGGTACCTTGTGTTCAGCCTCCTCCTTTCGCCTAATTTCATTAATTTTCACTCTCCTGAGTTGAACTTTAGTAGCCATTTTCTAGGCCATTCCTCCAGTTTGTTCAGGTCGTCCTGTAGTTTCTGTCTATCTGCATCTGTCTTGATTCTTCCCATAATTTTTGCATCTTCAGCAAACATTAAGTGGAATGAGTGTATGTGTGTACTTACCTAGTTGTGCTTGCGGGGGTTGAGCTCTGCCTTTTTAGGGGGGGGGGGGGGGTAAAGTGTCAGTGTGGGGGTGGGGGTGTCTTTGTCTTACCTCAGTGACAGGCAACAATATGTTTTAGTGAACGATGCTACTTACCCCATTCTGCCAGTTAACATTGGCGTTCTGCAGGGTATAGTGTACTTGGTCCTCTCCTCTTTCTCATATATATCAATGCCCCTCCAAATTCCACCCAACATTCACTCCAAACATCTGCCATCTCCGGGATACTCATGCCCGTGCCACCTCTTGTGGCGGTTTGATCTTCATCAACCAATCAGTTTGCTGATGATACAACCTTCGTTTTCTCTCATTCTAGCTCACCTATTCTAAACGACATAGTTTATTCTAAACTTTTTTATCTCTATTTATTATTGTAAGTGTTGTCTTCATTAAACTTAAATTATACGTAAATTATACTTTATTACTCTATGTTATGTTGTGTTCCAGTTGCATTACTAAATTACTCCTTTAGAATTTCCGTTCTGTTATTAATTAATAAACCAATGTACTGTTGCTAGAACTACTGACTCCATAATGTGGTAGTTAGTCTATGCCTCTCAACATTACTATTGCTTTTTTATTGTTATTTTTATGTATATTGTTATCTGTTATGTTATTTTTCTGTTAAAATTATTACATCTGTTATTTTCTTGAACTTTTAACATTTTTGTTAGTATTTCTCTTTTAGTATTAAGAGTTAACCCCTTCACACCCTTACATAAATATTTTTTCAAAATATTTTTTGAAGTTTTGCGGGAAACACTCCACGTAAAAGTGGCTTCATAAATGTGTAACTCCCGTCTCCATAATTGTACGTTATTCCTATGTGTTCTCTGTACGCACAAATTCTTTTGAATACAAAATTGAATAAGAATTTGAATTTAATGCTCATGTCTGGACACTCGCCGGCTGGCATTTCTTGCTACAATGGCGGCGACGCCCACCAAGGCGTTCCAGTATTTCTTCCCGTTCCATATCTTATTTTTATTACTTCTTACGTTGGTTTATAGCTGACGTTTCTACATTTAACACTTATCATTTTCCTCGTGTTTGCACTCAGATTGTGTACTCGAAATTGCCTTATCTTGTATAGAATAGCTCGTGATTATATCTTTTTTGAAGGCAACAGTTCTACCATTGGTGGATGCACTTCTGCGCATGTGCAGAGCTTGGTGCTGATCAGGCGGGAGTTTCAAATTCACTTGAATTTTACAAGAGGATCATTAATATGTAATGCATCTGTTATACAATGCATGTACCTGTAACCTGAGCTGGTAAAAGCATCTTAATCACCTTCAGTGGTTAAGTGTTTAACTATCACAGTAGTTTCTATGGAAGCTATCTTACCCTATCAAAGTAGGAGAGACGTAGGAGTATATATATATATATATATATATATATATATATATATATATATATATATATATATATATATATATATATATATATATATATATATATATATATATATATTTATCACTAAGAACTCTTTGACCCGGCCAGGATTCGAACCCATGCCGTCCAGGATCACCCCCTAAACGTACACAGTACCGTGACCACCGCACCAATGATCGTGCGGTGGTCACGGTACTGTGCACGTTTAGGGGGTGATCCTGGACGGCATGGGTTCGAATCCTGGCCGGGTCAAAGAGTTCTTAGTGATATATATATATATATGTCGTACCTAGTAGCCAGAACTCACTTTTTGGCCTACTATTCAAGGCCCGATTTGCCTAATAAGCCAAGTTTTCCTGAATTAATATATTTTTTCAATTTTTTTTCTTATGAAATGATAAAGCTACCCATTTCATTATGTATGAGGTAAATTTTTTTATTGGAGTTAAAATTAACGTAGATATATGACCGAACCTAACCAACCCTACCTAACCTAACCTAACCTATCTTTATAGGTTAGGTTTGGTTAGGTAGCCGAAAAAGTTAGGTTAGGTTAGGTTAGGTAGGTTAGGTAGACGAAAAACAATTAATTCATGAAAACTTGGCTTATTAGGCAAATCGGGCCTTGCATAGTAGGCTGAGAAGTGCGTTCTGGCTACTAGGTACGACATATATATATATATATATATATATATATATATATATATATATATATATATATATATATATATATATATATATATATATATATATATATATATATATGTGTGTGTGTGTGGTGGATATGTGTAGGTATATGTGTATGTGTGTGTGTATTTGTATACAGGGTATGTGGAAGCTGGCCAGAACTGCATTTCCATTTTGTAAACGCACATTAATGACGCTATGTAAAAAGACACCTAAAACACTGTTTATGTTGGACAGACGTAAATCTGTGTATTTATATTTTGTAGGTTAGCTTAGCATTTCAAATGCACTACAATCACCTTCTGTGGTTGATTGTTCAATAATTCAGTGAATTATATGTTTAATAAATCTCTCACTCTGTCCATGGAGGACAGAAGAAAATGTATAAATGCTGATTTAGCATTGTAAATGTGTGGCCACGTCTGTGGTAGAAAATAATAATAAAAAAACCGCTTTATAGTGGCCTCGAAGAGGACAGGAAGCCGGCGCCTTGTCAAACGATCGCCCATTTGTTGTGATGATTTTTTGTCTCAAGCTGGACTTTAAAGTTCAGCAGAGTTACGTCTGTGTATACATCTGGCTTACCAAGATCTGACTTACCAAAATTTGGGCTTACCAAAATCTTGTCCCCATTGTTAGGAACTACTTCCTCTTCTCATTTGACCAATTCTCTTGAATTAGTTAACAAATTGAATAGTGTTCCTGTCACTCCTGATGTAAAGTTAATCAGTTTTGACGTTTGCTCTTTGTTTACAAAGGTGCCGGTTGATGATATTCTTGATTATCTTGCTCATTAACTAATGAATCATGTTTTTACCTCTTTCTGCTGATATTGTTGTTAATCTTATTAAGTTGTCCATAAAAGAATGTAAATTTACCTTTAATAATGAGTATTATTTACAGACTTTTGGAATGGCAATGGGGTATCCTTTGTCGTTATTGTTTTCAAACTTGTACATGGAAATCTTCGAAAAGAAATTAGTTTAAAAAATTACCCCTGAAATCATTCCATGGTTTAGATATGTTGATGATATTTTGTGTAGATGGCCTTCAGATGTAAACACAGACGAATTTGTAGTTAAACCTAATGATCAAGTCACCTCTATCAAATTTAGACTGAAACTGAAATGTTTCAGACTAAATTTCAGATGGAGACTGAAATTGATAAATGTTTGTCATTCTTAGATATACTTATTCATGGGAAAGATTTTTCACTTAAGTTTAGTGTCTTCAGAAAGCATACGAATAATTTATCTTATGTTCATAATTTCTCAGGGCATAGATACAACGTGAAAAGAATATATTTTTTCCTCTATGTATCTAAGAGTTCTTCGAGTCGTTAGTCCAGAATTCTTAGATGAAGAGTTTAAGAATATTGATTCTATTGGTCTCAAGCTTTGTTATCCACTGAAGTTTTGTTGAAGTTTGCCGTAGCAAAGCACGTCGTACATATTATAATAATATATGCAGTGAAAAAATTCACCCAAAGAATGTGTTATGTTTACCATATTTCTCTGGGTTTGAAAATATGGTCAAAGCCTTGAAACGTTTTGATAAATATGTATTGTTTAATTACGAAAATACTGTTGGTAAACTATTAGTTAGAAAAAGCCCTCGTAGTGATAATTGTGTCATTTATAAAATACCTTATAAAGACTAATAGGTTCTATGTTGGGCAAACTTCTAAAGATTTGAAATGTAGAATTTCGCAACATGAATAGTCTGTAAGACATGACCAATTGTCTAGTGCTTTGTTTGTTTATTTGTCAAAAAATTCTCACGAAATTGATTGGGAGATGGTTTCTTCAATAACGAATTGTAAAATCACTTTCAACAGGAACATAATTGAATCTGCTTTAATACAGATTACAAGATCATGTAATTTAACCTTAGCAGTGGTTTATATAATTTAGATCCATTTTTGATTGATCAGTTAAAGGGCGATTTGAGTAGGATCATTGATACACATTTTTCTCACTAATTCATTGTTAATATTTACTATCTTATGCTATTATTATCCATGTGTGGGCCTATTGATGGGTATAAATGGGAGCTGCCTCGTATGGGCCAATAAGCCATCTGCAGTTACCTTTTTTCTTATGTTTTTATGCAGCCCATATTTTATATCCGTTTGTAATTGTTGTTTTAGATTTAGCTACTTAGAACGAAATGTCCATGTAGCACGGGCTATGGTGAGCCCGTAATTAAGTTCGGTTATTCGCGATAACCTTGTTACTGTGATATTTGGGTCAAAGTTTTAAATGGAGGTGGGGATTCCTCATTTTTCCCTGTTTCTTTTTCGCTTCTGTTTTAGTGCACTGGTTTTAATCTTGTTTTAATAACATTATCTTGGTGGCGGATGTAGATGCAGAATGCTCACTAGTGAGTTCCATTCCTTAACGACTTTTCTAATCATTGTAGTGGCTGTGGAATGTGCATCTAATGCAGCTGCTGTCGTTGGATTAATGTTGAGTTTGATGCGCAGGGCTTCAGTCGCTTCACATTCCAGTAAGAAGTGCCATAGTGGCGCCTCTGCTTCTGCTCTACAGATATGACACTCTTTAACTATTGGGTTTATTACCTCCCAGCAGCACTTGTAACCAAGTCTGAGTCTGTGTATGGATACTGCAATGTCTCTGGATATCTTTTTGTCAGGCTTGGAAGAGTATTACCCAATGGCTTGTTCGTACCATATCACAGTGAGTCTTCCATCCGCTACTTTGGCTCTGTGGCGACTTTCGATAGTTGGGAGTATTTTCTTTATGATTTGCTCCTTAATCTGTGAAAAACTTGGAGGTATTTCAACCTGTACAACAGGTAGAGCAGTGACAGTTTTTCCTAGTGAGTCTGCCTTTTCATTACCGTCTATACCAATGTGACTTGGTATCCAATTTAGGGTCAGTGACAGCCCTAAATTATGGGCTTATTTTCCAATATGTCGGATTTCTGTGAGGAGTTGTATATTATCTCTGTGCTGACTGGATAACAATGCCTGGAGCGAAGATTTAGAGTCTGTATGAATGATGACATCATGTAAATTATTCTCAATTGTATAGTTTATTGCCTCCTTCAGGGCATATAATTCTGTTTGCAATGTTGAGCACCCACTATTCATGCTCCAGTAAGCTTCATGGTTGGTAGTGTAAACTGCTGCCCCAGCTGAACCTCTTTCTTGATCAACTGATCCGTCTGTGAAGATGTGAGTCGTTAATCAGAGCGTATGAAATCAAAGAACAAAATATCTTAATAGAGTTCACGGAAGCAAATCACTAAATAAAGTTTTCTGAGGAATCAACGTGCTTACCATTCCGCAATGGCAATGGAGTATCTTGCCGCCACACCTCCACAACCTTTAAAACACTGGAAAATGACCTGGGGAAGAATCACGAAATAACAGACGAGTTCGGCTTTGATCCCAACTCTTAAAGAGCATGATTGCTACGGTAACATCTGTGGTAGCCAATATAGCCTCCAAATTGACCGAAGACTCTAAGTGCCTTGCGTATACCTTTATTGTCCACAATGTGGAAATAAAGTTCCTGCGAGAGGGGTCTGGAAATCCAGCCTATGGCCTCCATAAGGGGAGTTTTGGAGGCAGGCGCTGGCCACAATCTAATGGGCCATGGAGGTGATATCTGGCCTCCATGGAGGGACGCTCTGGAGGCAAGAGCTGGCCTCCATGTAGTGGACCCTGGAGGCTGGGTTTCCCCTCAGAGCCGTGGGAAGTCACACCTGTCCCCAAGTCCCATAAATCACAGATTTTCACCCAACTTAAAGAGAGATGTCCTGCGTTGCCTCCTTCTATATATATATATATATATATATATATATATATATATATATATATATATATATATATATATATATATATATATATATATATATATATATATATATATATATGTCGTACCTTATAGCCAGAACGCACTTCTCAGCCTACTATTCAAGGCCCGATTTGCCTAATAAGCCAAGTTTTCATGAATTAATGTTTTTTCGTCTACCTAACCTACCTAACCTAACCTAACCTAGCTTTTTTTGGCTACCTAACCTAACCTTACCTATAAATATAGGTTAGGTTAGGTTAGGTAGGGTTGGTTAGGTTCGGTCATATATCTACGTTAATTTTAACTCCAATAAAAAAAAAATTGACCTCATACATAGAGAAAAGGGTTGCTTTATCATTTCATAAGAAAAAAAATATAGTAAATATATTAATTCAGGAAAACTTGGCTTATTAGGCAAATCGGGCCTTGAATAGTAGGCTGAGAAGTGAGTTCTGGCTACTAGGTACGACATATATATATATATATATATATATATATATATATATATATATATATATATATATATATATATATATATATATATATATATATATATATATTTATATTTATATATATATATATGTCGTACCTAATAGCCAGAACGCACTTCTCAGCCAACTATGCATGGCCCAATTTGCCTAATAAGCCAAGTTTTCATGAATTAATGTTTTTTCGACTACCTAACCTACCTAACCTAACCTAACCAAACTTTTTCTGCTACCTAACCTAACCTAACCGATAGAGATAGGTTAGGTTAGGTTAGGTAGGGTTGGTTAGGTTCGGTCATATATCTACGTTAATTTTAACTCCAATAAAAAAAAATTGACCTCATACATAATGAAATGGGTAGCTTAATCATTTCACAAGAAAAAAATTAGGAAAAATATAATAATTCAGGAAAACTTGGCTTATTAGGCAAATCGGGCCTTGCATAGTAGGCTGAGAAGTGCGTTCTGGCTATTAGGTACGACATATATATATATATATATATATATATATATATATATATATATATATATATATATATATATATATATGCATGTATTTACCAAAACATTAACGTTTATTGGAGAAAGTTTAATACATAAAAGCACTAATGAAGCTTCAATATTGTTTGATACGGTAAATATTCCTTAGACCAACTCCCAAAAAAGGTGTTACAACATTTAAAAAAGTTTATTATTAAAAGTTTTCACAGTTTTGAAGTTTTCAGCACTTGGTAAAAAGTGTAATTAATTTTCCTCATTAGTTACCAGAAAGCTGACATGATGAGGTTTAACAACAAGGAACCCCTACACTCACTCCAGGGTGACTCACAGTGTGCTAGAACACCTACACCCACTCCATGGTGACTCACAGTGTGTTAGAACACCTACAATCACTCCAAAGTGACTCACAGTGTGTTAGAACCCCTACACTCACTCCAGGGTGACTCACAGTGTGTTAGAACACCTACACTCACTCCAGGGTGACTCACAGTGTGCTAAAACACCTACACTCACTCCAGGGTGACTCACAGTGTGCTAAAACACCTGCACTCACTCCAGGGTGACTCACAGTGTGCTAAAACACCTACACTCACTCCAGGGTGACTCACAGTGTGCTAAAACACCAGCACTCACTCCAGGGTGACTCACAGTGTGCTAAAACACCTGCACTCACTCCAGGGTGACTCACAGTGTGCTAAAACACCTGCACTCACTCCAGGGTGACTCACAGTGTGCTAAAACACCTGCACTCACTCCAAGGTGACTCACAGTGTGCTAAAACACCTGCACTCACCCCAGGATGACTCACAGTGTGCTAAAACACCTAAACTCACTCCAGACCTCCTTCCATAGTATTAAACTCGAGGCCTCGGTGGATGGCGATGATAGTTGCAATGGTGGTTGATGCTAGTACGGGGGTGGTAGTTTTTGTTGTGAAGTGATGGGTGGTTCCTGTTGATATGATTGTCATGATGGTGGTCTGTGCAATACTCATCAATTTTGCGTCACCATTAAACAGGACATTGTAGGCGATGACTCTGAAGTAGGCAGAAAACGTAGCCCACTAACACAACCACAGAAATTACATGATTACAAGATAACTTAAAATAACAGCTGCCTCTTATGAGTCCATAGCCGTTGCTGCGTATGAGTCAATACCAGCTGCCTCGCATGAGCCGTTGCCTCGTATGAGTCAATACCCGTTGCTTCGTATGAGCCAATAGTAGCTACCTCGTATGAGTCAATATCCGCTGCTTAATTTGGGCCAATATTTCTTTTACAGCTTCCTTTATTGGTATAAAAAAAAACTCCTTCCATGAGCAGGTCATTCACATGAATCAGGACCATTAATGGTCTTAAGACGGAGCCTTTGTTTTCTCTATTTCACTCTGTTTCTCAGCTTGGTGTCCACACTTGTGTCTCAAGCTGGGAAACACCTTGAGACACAAGCCAGCCATCTTGTGAGGAACATTATCAGATGCGTTTTGAGGGTCAATGAAGATGCAGCCTCTCTAGCTTCTTTGTCCTCTTGTATTTTTGGGTGGGTTCTCTTCCTTAGACTCTATCAAGTTTGTTTGTCATGACTTTCCACTTCTTAATAAATGTTGCCTATTTGTTAAAGAGATATAATTGTGTTTGGTGCTTCGATAGTCATTTTTCTGAGCACATTCTCCAGTATTTTTTTTAAATGATGTATGTTAGGGGTGGTAATAGTTATTTTAGTGGTGGTGGAGGTGGTAGCTGTGGTTGTGGTTGTTGTAATTTTAGTAGTGGTGGTGGTGGTATTATGGGTCGTAGTAATTTTAGTGGTGAGTGGTGATAGTAGTCATATTAGGGATAGTAGTGGTGACAATAGCGATGGTGGTAGGAATGTTAGTGATGGTGGTGGTGTTATTAGTGGATATTGTAACTTTAGTGGTGATTGAAGTTATTTTAGTAGTGGTAACGATGATAGTGGAGATTGTTGAATTGTGGTTAGTGGTTGTAATGGTGGTGGTGATAGTGGTGATTGTAGTGAAGGAGGCAGTAGAGAGGGAGTGGTAGAGGAACGAGACAGAGACGATGGAAGGGGAAGGAAATTATCAGAGGAAAAGTGCCAAGCCATCAGGACTATATAGCACTGGGAAGGGGTCAGGATAAGGATTTGTGATGGGACGGGGGGAAAGGAATGGTGCCCAACCACTTGGACGGTCGGGGATTGAACGCCGAACTGCATGAAGCGAGACCGTCGCTCTACCGTCCAGCCCAAGTGGTTGGGGCAGAGACCTGGGTAAGAATACAAACATATTCCTTGACTTAAACTCATCCAGAAATTCCCCGACACCACTACATGTCTATAATCACACACAAACTGCAAAAGAAACTACAGCTATAAAACAATTGGAGAGTGAGGTTAATAGATGGCAACTATATGAACTTTAGCATATATAGTTCGATGTAAAAATAGATCTGACGCCAAATAAAATAGCGACTCCATTCAAACAGAAGGGAATTGAACCTTTCTCTTAATATCAGAGTGGAAGGCAGTAGAAATTCTGGCGAAGACCTTTAGTAATATCCCGCAAATGGCCCGGCACAGCCAGGCCTAATTACTTTCCAAATATCACTCACACTCTGCCTCACCCTGAAAGGTGTTATATAAATTACTCTCAATTCTGCCGGGGGGGGGGGAGAATCACGCGACTCTCATTAATGAGTTTTAAAGGTTTCTATTCTGTTCTTTCTTGTTCTCCAGACTGTGAAAGAACACAGTCTGGCCAGAAAGAAAGAACATTAGAAATTACAAATAATAATTACACCAATAACAATTCAGTCATTATTATTATTATTTAAGGAACAGCTCCACTTTTTCATAAGTAAGAATTACTGTGTTTGTTACTTATACAGAAGACAAGCAAATAAAATAGGCGTGTGTGTGTATAGTCAATTATTAAACATTATCAGGAGCAAAGTCAGAAAATAAGTTGTATAATACAATCTTGGTAAATATGTTTTCGTCTGTACTTAAATTGTTCACTTGTAATTATCTCTCACAACAGAGATAATTACTACCTCACTACCATTAATATAACCTCCTGAGCTCCTGGTTCCTAAGAACCAGGAGCTCAGCAGGTTATAATGATGGTAGTGTGGGGGGGGGGGAGTTATGATCCATTCATCTGTGAGGTTGTGAGGGTAGGGAAGGTAGATCAACCCCTCTGTGAGGTTATAATGATAAGAACGGTTGATGCATGACTTTTATCGGCAAAAATACGTCTTAGCAGGCTGTTGTGTCGTGTATGTTACATAGCAGGAAGGTTAATAAGAAAATACAAAATATCTGGGAATGGGGGGGGGAGAGGTAGTGGTATATTGGATGGCAGACTGTCCATCTCTCTCTCTCTCTCTTCCAAATTGGCTGGAAGAATGGGGCAGTGAATTCCTCCCATCCCACCTCCACCCATCCTTCCCCTCCTGTTCCTCTTATTTCCTCTTCCATCTGCTTTTAATTTGAATTTTTCATCCTTTCATTTCTTCCTTCTTTCCATTCTCTCTAAATCCTGTTCTTCAATATCTTTACTTCTGATTCTAATTCCTCTTTCTTACTTCTTTTTCGTCTGCTTCTAATTCCATTTTCTTTCGCCACTTCCTTTTACTTCTAATCCCTCCGTTTTCCTCCTGTTTCTTACCCCCCCCCCCCCTTGTCTTCCAGATCTTCCTTATCCTTATAATTCCTTTTGTCTTCTTCTTTGTTTAGTTTCTAGTTATTCCTTCCTTCTACCTCTTCCTCTCCTGTTGCTTCTAAATCTTCCTTCCTTCTGCTAAGTTGTTAATTTCGTTCAGTTTTCCAACTGCAAATTTCTGCGTCACCGTCTGCATCTTCTAATATTGCCATGTGGATATAATGACGCAACAGTGAAGCGATGACGCAATGTGAATATTGTGATGCAACATGGATGTGAAGCTTCAACATGGGTACTTGTTGATGCACTATGGGCATGACGGACATGCAACAGGGATAATATGATGCAACGTGGATATGTCGTGAGCAGTTATGTTTGGAACTTGAACTCAAGTATTGCATGACAATGACAGTCTAGAGGACAAAATAACAAGTACTGGCATGACAATGACAGTCTAGAGGACAAAATAACAACTACTGGCATGACAATGACAGTCTAGAGGACAAAATAACAAGAACTGGCATGACAATGACAGTCTAGAGGACAAAATAACAACTACTGGCATGACAATGACAGTCTAGAGGACAAAATAACAAGTACTGGCATGACAATGACAGTCTAGAGGACAAAATAACAAGTACTGGCATGACAATGACAGTCTAGAGGACAAAATAACAAGTACTGGCATGACAATGACAGTCTGGAAGAGAATTAGTAGTTGATTGAATAAAAATAATAATAATTCAACTGTTGTCGATAAATTAAAGGAATTATGCGTGTCTAAGCGTTGATAAATGATCGAAAATAGCCGACTCTCACACCAACTGTGACTGTAAGCTGGAGAATGACACACCAACAGTGACTGTAAGCTGGGGAATGACACACCAACAGTGACTGTAAGCTGGGGAATGACACACCAACAGTGACTGAAGCTGGAGAATGTCACACCAACAGTGACTGTAAGCTGGAGAATGACACACCAACAGTGACTGTAAGCTGGAGAATGTCACACCAACAGTGACTGTAAGCTGGAGAATGTCACACCAACAGTGACTGTAAGCTGGGGAATGTCACACCAACAGTGACTGTAAGCTGGAGAATGTCACACCAACAGTGACTGTAAGCTGGAGAATGACACACCAACAGTGACTGAAGCTGGAGAATGACACACCAACAGTGACTGTAAGCTGGAGAATGTCACACCAACAGTGACTGTAAGCTGGAGAAAGTCACACCAACAGTGACTGTAAGCTGGAGAATGACGCACCAACAGTGACTGTAAGCTGGAGAATGTCACACCAACAGTGACTGTAAGCTGGAGAATGACACACCAACAGTGACTGTAAGCTGGAGAATGTCACACCAACAGTGACTGTAAGCTGGGGAATGTCACACCAACAGTGACTGTAAGCTGGGGAATGACACACCAACAGTGACTGTAAGCTGGGGAATGACACACCAACAGTGACTGTAAGCTGGAGAAT
>NC_091150.1:53863605-53912721 GCF_040958095.1 Procambarus clarkii | reverse complement strand
AGACAAACAAGGCCCTGACGGGAGATTACGCTCAAGCACAACAGAACGCTTTGGTCGACTATACACCGTTGTGGTCGACTGTACACCGTTGTGGTCGACTATACATCACTGTGGTCTACTATACACCGCTGTGGTCGACTATACACCGTTGTGGTCGACTGTACACCGTTGTGGTCGACTATACATCACTGTGGTCTACTATACACCGCTGTGGTCGACTATACACCGTTGTGGTCGACTATACATCACTGTGGTCTACTATACACCGCTGTGGTCGACTATACACCGTTGTGGTCGACTATACATCATTGTGGTCTACTATACACCGCTGTGGTCGACTATACACCGCTGTGGTCGACTATACATCACTGTGGTCGACTATACACCGCTGTGGTCGACTATACACCGTTGTGGTCGACTATACACCTCTGTGGTCGACTATACACCACTGTGGTCGACTATACACCGTTGTGGTCGACTATACATCACTGTGGTCTACTATACACCGCTGTGGTCGACTATACACCGCTGTGGTCGACTATACACCGCTGTGGTCGACTATACACCGCTGTGGTCGACTATACACCGTTGTGGTCGACTATACACCTCTGTGGTCGACTATACACCACTGTGGTCGACTAAACACCACTGTGGTCGACTATACACCGCTGTGGTCGACTATACACCGCTGTGGTCGACTATACACCGCTGTGGTCGACTATACACCGCTTTGGTCGACTATACACCGCTGTGGTCGACTATACACCGCTGTGGTCGACTATACACCGCTGTGGTCGACTATACACCACTTTGGTCGACTATACACCGCTGTGGTCGACTATACACTGCTGTGGTCGACTATACACCGCTGTGGTCGACTATACACCACTTTGGTCAACTATACACCGTTGTGGTCGACTATACACCGCTGTGGTCGACTATACACCACTGTGGTCGACTATACACCGTTGTGGTCGACTATACACCACTGTGGTCGACTAAACACCGTTGTGGTCGACTACACACCGTTGTGGTCGACTATACATCACTGTGGTCGACTATACACCGCTGTGGTCGACTACACACCGCTGTGGTCGACTATACACCACTGTGGTCGACTATACACCTCTGTGGTCGACTATACACCACTGTGGTCGACTAAACACCACTGTGGTCGACTATACACCGCTGTGGTCGACTATACACCGCTGTGGTCGACTATACACCGCTGTGGTCGACTATACACCGCTTTGGTCGACTATACACCGCTGTGGTCGACTATACACCGCTGTGGTCGACTATACACCGCTGTGGTCGACTAAACACCACTTTGGTCGACTATACACCGCTGTGGTCGACTATACACTGCTGTGGTCGACTATACACCGCTGTGGTCGACTATACACCACTTTGGTCAACTATACACCGTTGTGGTCGACTATACACCGCTGTGGTCGACTATACACCACTGTGGTCGACTATACGCCGTTGTGGTCGACAATACACCACTGTGGTCGACTAAACACCGTTGTGGTCGACTACACACCGTTGTGGTCGACTATACATCACTGTGGTCGACTATACACCGCTGTGGTCGACTACACACCGCTGTGGTCGACTATACACCACTGTGGTCGACTATACACCTCTGTGGTCGACTATACACCACTGTGGTCGACTAAACACCACTGTGGTCGACTATACACCGCTGTGGTCGACTATACACCGCTGTGGTCGACTATACACCGCTGTGGTCGACTATACACCGCTTTGGTCGACTATACACCGCTGTGGTCGACTATACACCGCTGTGGTCGACTATACACCGCTGTGGTCGACTAAACACCACTTTGGTCGACTATACACCGCTGTGGTCGACTATACACTGCTGTGGTCGACTATACACCGCTGTGGTCGACTATACACCACTTTGGTCAACTATACACCGTTGTGGTCGACTATACACCGCTGTGGTCGACTATACACCACTGTGGTCGACTATACACCGTTGTGTTCGACTATACACCACTGTGGTCGACTAAACACCGTTGTGGTCGACTACACACCGTTGTGGTCGACTATACATCACTGTGGTCGACTATACACCGCTGTGGTCGACTACACACTGCTGTGGTCGACTATACACCACTGTGGTCGACTATACACCGTTGTGGTCGACTATACACCGCTGTGGTCGACTATACACCACTGTGGTCGACTAAACACCGTTGTGGTCGACTATACACCGTTGTGGTCGACTATACACCGTTGTGGTCGACTATACACCACTGTGGTCGACTATACACCACTGTGGTCGACTAAACACCGTTGTGGTCGACTAAACACCGTTGTGGTCGACAATACACCACTGTAGTCGACTATACACCACTGTGGTCGACTATACACCACTGTGGTCGACTAAACACCGTTGTGGTCGACTACACACCGTTGTGGTCGACTATACATCACTGTGGTCGACTATACACCACTGTGGTCGACTAAACACCGCTGTGGTCGACTAAACACCGTTGTGGTCGACTATACACCACTGTGGTCGACTATACACCACTGTGGTCGACTAAACACCGTTGTGGTCGACTAAACACCACTGTAGTCGACTATACACCACTGTGGTCGACTATACACCACTGTGGTCGACTAAACACCGTTGTGGTCGACTACACACCGTTGTGGTCGACTATACATCACTGTGGTCGACTATACACCACTGTGGTCGACTAAACACCGTTGTGGTCGACTACACACCGCTGTGGTCGACTATACATCACTGTGGTCGACTATACACCACTGTAGTCGACTATACACCGTTGTGGTAGACTACACACCGTTGTGGTCGACTACACACCGCTGTGGTCGACTATACATCACTGTGGTCGACTATACACCACTGTAGTCGACTATACACCGTTGTGGTCGACTATACACCGTTGTGGTCGACTATACGACGAGAAATACACTAACAAAATGACCCATATCCTGATAATCTCACATATCGGCAACATACAAAGCACTGGAAATCAGTTTGGTATACTCCAAACACGGACCGATCCCACAACTATCAGTCTGCCATTTTCACGTTCCTGTCCGTAAATCATAGACTGAATTCCTCAAGGAACATTCTACGCAGAGACTCGAGTGAATACCGCAAACAGCCGCGCAAGAACCAAACTATTTACTCCACAGAAATTACCTCCAAAACGGCGACCCCCCCATAGACAATATATGAGATCAGCTGACCAAAAGGGTGAAACCTTTTTTTTTCAGGGATATTCCTGCGCAGGGATATCCCTAAGTGTTGCTTGTTTCTGTTTGACTTAGGCTGTATGTGAGTATTTATGACTCGTATGGTCGTTTCAGTAAGATTTTGTCCCATGTATTTAACAACTTCTTCTGCTCTAATGAATCTTAGTTGAAATTTTAATGGGTTTGTAACTGTGCACTGTGTTAGATAATGTTCCAGTGGTCTGTTGTGGTTGTAACTCTGCACTGTGTTAGATAATGTTCCAGTGGTCTGTTGTGGTTGTAACTCTGCACTGTGTTAGATAATGTTCCAGTGGTATGTTGTGGTTGTAACTCTGCACTGTGTTAGATAATGTTCCAGTAGTCTGTTGTGGTTGTAACTCTGCACTGTGTTAGATAATGTTCCAGTAGTCTGTTGTGGTTGTAATTGTGCACTGTGTTAGATAATGTTGGGTGATAATCATCATGGTCGGGTTTGCTGAGTTGATGCTGGTGATAATATCAGTGATGTCGGTGTACCGTGATCCAGGAGCTGACCCTCCTGACAAAAACTGTTCGAGCAGCTACGTAGCGTCGTGGTGGAGTATGAGTAAGGCTGGCGGCCTGCAGAGCTGCCAGTGTAGGAGGTCGAGAACAGTTTCTTAAGGTCACCTTCACTGGAGACAAGCAGTGTCGCGCCATCGCGGGTGTCGGCAGGTGAGAGTTGGGCAGCTGTGTTGATCGCCTGGAGTATTTCAGCTTTGTTGAGGACCTGGTTCTCTCGAAGGCTCACTTTAACCTTGCGCATCATGGGTGATGCGCAAGGTTACACAGCCCTACGTAATAGATGCTGTCGGCAACCCGACACATAACACTAATATACTAACATAGTAACCGTCATAAGATGGTGTCAAGTGACTTTAGATAGTCGGTAAAGGAATAGAGAATGGGATATCCGTGATGTCACGTCACAAAACACATATTTAACACATCTCGTATCCTTAAAACTACAGTCTACTGATTAAAATTAATAAGAAAGTATTCACTATGACTGGATCTAATATAATTATCAATAAAAGTATAGTCTACCTCCCTAAGTCAATAAGTCAAGGAATTTGGAACCAAAATCTTGAGAGACACTGCTCCGAGGAGGAGCAGCCGGATCACTGATTGTAAACAAGACAACACAGAGAGCAGCTCCGTCTCAAATGTCACAACTAGATCTCATACACTTCCCACCAGCTTCGACAAAGGAACCACTAAGTTTCCGATCAACCGAAGATCTCGCTAACCTTGGGAGGTATTGTACCCAGTAAAATTAATTGTGTATTGTTATGACCCCAGATAGCCTAGAGAAAAGAGTCTACCTGATGAGAGTTATTCTGCTTTCCGCACCAGAAATTAAGAGGTCAGAGGAAGAAATATATAATAATAAACGTCAGTGAGTGATTTAGAAACACAGGCAGAGAATGAGCATCTTTTCAATGTTAGTGGGAAATAGGATGTCGATAGTTTGTGACGTCATATGACGCTAGCGGACAACGTAAAGCCACTTGAGTATATAATAGAGTTAATGCCCATTAAATTTATGTACAGATTTTGCCGGTTATAATGAGAGAAAAATCTACCACATGGGTAAGCCGGGTTTCACAAATTACACAATGTTTCCTTGTTTTATGACACATTTGTGGATGCAGTTTAGTCCTCTGTAATCATTTCGCAGGTGTGGTTCAAGGGAGAAAAATCACAGAGAGCTGTTACACCTGCAAGATACTGAACAGACGCCTTACAAGCTCTGACTGCCCCAACAGCCGCCATTAACTGGGCCAGCTGTCAGTAATAGGACCAGACAGTCCACATGAGGCAAACGACTCTGATGTTGAAGGACCAGCTCTCTCACACTACCAATAACAGCTAGGCCATTGTTTACTTTATACTAACCTATTATATTTTTACAATATAACATTATAATTTTACAATAATACTAACACACATTATACTGTAGTTTATTTCTAACCACCAATTGTGGTATAAACTATGTACAAATACCCCCCCCCCCTCTACTTGTGTTCAGGTAAAGCACCCAGCAGGATAAATATTACCATACAGTCCACTTTGAAGTAATATTAAGTATTAATTACAATAAACCCAATATAAATAATTAAAATAAATTAAGAAAGCACATTAATACCTGCTGGGAAATTACCCTACAGATGCTTAACTTATTCACAGCCTACATGTTCCTCCTCCTCCTCTAGACCTCAGCATCACCACTTCCTTATTCGTTGGCAATGTCTTGTGTAGATACGGAAGCAACAGCTCCCTGTCCTTAGGTGCTCGAAACCGCACACGAAGTCTTCCAAAATATCCACCAACTACACTGGATACGGTTCCTGCACGCCTGGAGCACTCATATCCACCACCTCCCAGTACACCCACCCCCCTCCTCTCAGTGCTGGATCCACCAGCTCCTAGTACACCCACCTGTGCTGGATCCACCAGGTCCCAGTACACCCCGCCCCCCAGTACTGAAAGACACGACCCCGCATCACACAGGTGCGTCAGAGAGCTGAAGATGGCAGGAGTAGTAAGGCAGTGTAACAAAGGCCACTTCCTGTTACTCATGAAAAGTCGAACAAAAAGCTCGCCCTCAATACACAAAATATTCATTCCTCCATTCCTCAGTGTCTGGGCCTCCAGCTGGGAGACCATTTCCTATCTTACAATTGACGCTGAACTTCCTCTGAAACAAGGTTAATGCTCTCTCTGACGACACATCCACTGCAACCTTGACACACCGACGAAACTCCTCAGTAACCGACTAATTCATACATGGGATAAGATATGATACACATACATCATATCTCAATCCACGTCAAAACTGGAAACCGGGCCGTACCGGGCCAAGACCCCGCTGCTAGACCAACTCCCACACCCCATCGTAAAGGATTTAACCTGGTATACTCCCTCCCCGGCTGCTCCCTCAAAGTCCGACACAACCAGCTGATCACCACTAACCCCACCGTCCCAACCAACAGATACAGACATATCATCGACATACCCCCACATACCCAACACACGAGATCACTCGGGAGGAGCGGAGGGACTATAGAACCGACCTCCATCAGAGCCAGATACAGAGGCCCTTGAAAGAAAACCCGGCCACAGGGAGAGGAGAGTTTTCATGTGGAGGGCGTCCTAGAGAAGACAGGTCCCTCAGGGGCCTCGGGGAGTCGTCTTCTTGTTTAGCAGACACCTCGAGAGGCGTTCCTCATCTAGACGTTCTTTCATTTGAGCCCGTACGTTCACCCTCTCAGCCACCATGACCTGAGAGCCCCTCAGACGAGCTTTGAATTACTGAATGCCCTCAAACTCATTCAACCCATACTCATTTTCCCATACAGTTCAACCAACCGTGCTTGCAATAGGTTGAACAGACCGTAATGTTAAGTAGCTTTCCTCTCCACAAAAAACACGAACAAGGTTTTACATTCCACCTTACACAAAATTCCCAACAATCCAACAGACAAGCAAAATCTCCCATTTGACCACAGAAATCTGACACAACGACCTCCTCCGCCAGTAGCAGACAACAATTCATCTTCCACAAACCCTTACCCCACATGGCACCGTAGACTCCCCGCCACACAGCACAACAACCAAACTGAGGTCAGTAAAACTGACAGGAGCCGTCCGATAGCAGGCATTCCCCAACATCCGCTTTATGCACATTAATATATACGATCCACGCCTGATCCCTCCCCCCCATCCTCTGCCCCCCACCCCCCTCTCTTCCCCAGAATGCGTGACAAAAGTAGCCTTACCCGGGTCCCCAGTAACGCTGTAGTGTCACCACACACTACCCGGAGTCTGGCTACAACAATCTCGAGGTGTCGTTACACGATGTTGTTTAAGATTCGCTACCTGGACAAAAAGTTCCAAGTAGCACGGGGTATGGTGAGCCCGTGCTTTGCACGATTAAAATCTGCCCAAAGATCAGCCCACTTGCTTCATGCCGGAAAAAGATATAAAACTGCCTCGGAAAACAAAACTTCCCCTCTGAACTCTCCCCTCACATCAAACAGGGCCATACAGAGTCAGTAAGGGCAGAATAACATAAAAACAAAAGCTAGAAAAAAAGCACTCGACTACACTCGTGTGTTTCACTATGCAACACAGCCATAGACGCCTCTTGGCAACCAACGTCATCGTTGCCCCTTCGGCCAAAAACAAAGGATTCAACAAAATCACGATATCATCAATTAGAGTAATAAGCACTGAAACATCCTTCATAACTACTCTCCTGTATAAACACTAACATCACTATTATATATGGCTGGCCACTGAGACAACATCTAACAGTTCCTGTGTACTGAGCCATTGACATTAAGGGCGACGCAGACCAGGGGACACCGCCATCCAGGGCAGCCTTCACCGTAGCCACCAACACACACCCAAACTACCACGTCGTTACAACATTCGAACAAGTTTTAACACCTAACAAGTTGTAACAACGTTCTAACACATCATAAAAACGTTCTAACAAGATGTAACAACTTTATTACAAGTTGTAAGAAGCGGAAAAATAGGGACAGTTACGTTGGGTGTGTTGGTAGGGATTCCAGCTTGGGACGGGACGCGCTCAGTTCTACTAAGACTGTTGCTGCCTTGGTTACATGGTCCCAGCCAGTCTTTGTTTTCTACCATCTGATGAGTCTTGTTCTGCCTGCGTCTTTGTCTCTTCTTGCTTTTATGTCCCTTGTATCGTGTGTCGCTGTTAATGTGTCCCTCCCCTCTCCCTCCCTCCCTAACGCTTTCTAATCCCTCCCTCCCTCGCTCTCTTACTTTCTCCGTAACCTTTCTCCCTGCCTCTTTCTTTCCCTCCCGCCTTAATGCTCCATTCTTCCCCTCCCTCCTCCTTTTCATCCATCGAACTCTCGCTTTCTCCCTAATCTGCCTTGCCTGCTCCCCTCACTTCCACTCTCCCGTCCCTCCTTCCTCACAATAATCACCTACCCACTAATGGCTCCCCCTCCCCCCTCCTCCTCTCAGGTATCACAGGCCAAATTACCAGTGTGGTACTTACGGTTTGGGTCGGTGGAGCTACGTTATTTATGAGTACATCCTCAAAACACCCTCATAACACCCTCATAACACCCCCTCATAACACCCTCATAACACCCCCTCATAACACCCTCATAACACCCTTCATAACACCCTCATAACACCCTCATAACACGCTCATAACACCCCTCACGCAACGCCGTAAAACCTATACGTCGCTCCTCTCCAAATCTCTTTACAGAGAAAGCACCACAAGAGGACACAGGAGGAAGCTGGAGGCACAAATGAGCCGAAGGGACGTAAGGAAGTACTCGTACTCTGTACAGGTACCTAACAAGTGGAATGTTATAAAAGAGGAACTTGTGGAAGCCACCTCCATCCACAACTTAAAGTCAAAGTACAATTTTTCTGTCCACAGTTCCAAACTCAGTATATTCCCTTATGAAGACACCACACCCTGCCCTGCCATCCTCCGCCACCGACCCGTCACAATATACATGTAAACTATTGCCTCTTGGTAACCGAGATATCATGCTTCCATACAAACACCGTAATTGTCCCGGTTCATGGTGAATCTTTTTTACCTTGAGGGGCACAATTTCTACATCTATTTTTGATACCTTCCAGGGAGCAGACCTATTACACTGTCGAGAGGGTTTACAGCAGTCAAGTGCATCGCATTAACTAAGGTTTATGAGCTAATCCCATCGTGTAGCGTGTCTCTCACCGTGTCCTGGAAGTGTGTACGTCACTCAAGCAAGTATGAACGCTGAGAAACAGCTTATTCCCCGCCTCCTCTCCTCATGAAGCGAATACTCTAGTGTTAATGTCACGGACTATCATACACACTGTAAATTTAATTCCATTCTCATTATTTCAGTCATTGCATTTCTTTGACATCCAAGAATAATCCTCATAGCCTCGTTCTGTATCAACTCTAATTTTTTTAATTCTGCCTCGTCCTGTGTAAGACAACGGGCGCTACGTAGTCCATCAGGACCGAACAGTGCTTATATATAACATCCGCAAGATAGATACCCCAACACCTGAACCATAAAATGCTAGCACCTTCAGAGGATGCAGTCTGGATTTGCACAAGATGCTGATAAGATTTATTTCAGCACTTTTACTCTGGCATGTGTACCCAGCATACATGTGTACCTAGTATACATGTGTACCCAGCATACATGTGTACCCAGCATACATGCCCAGATACTTGTATGTCTGAACACGGCTCAGTTCCTTACCATTTACAGTAAGTGTTAATTTTCTTCGTTTCCTATACTCATATATGATTTTGTCAGCCTTTTTAACTAATGCACTGAATTGTGTTACCAGACGGGCCTTGTATAAGAATGTCATCAGCATATATGATCGTCGAAACCCCCTTGAGGATACATGTCTGGTGCTGATCTGATCATTAATACACTGAATAATGTTGGACTTAAAACTCTCCCTCCTGGGAGGTACCACACTTAAACCTCCTTTCCTCAGACATGAAGCCTCGGTACCTCACCTGACGTGTTCTCCCTTGTAGATAATCTCGCATCCAGTGTAGCAATGTGTAGCCCTGTTCCAGCCTTGTGTAACACTGTTCCAGCCTTGTGTAACACTGTTCCAGCCTTGTGTAACACTGTTCCAGCCTTGTGTAACACTGTTCCAGCCTTGTGTAACACTGTTCCAGCCTTGTGTAACACTGTTCCAGCCTTGTGTAACACTGTTCCAGCCTTGTGTAACACTGTTCCAGCCTTGTGTAACACTGTTCCAGCCTTGTGTAACACTGTTCCAGCCTTGTGTAACACTGTTCCAGCCATGTGTAACACTGTTCCAGCCGTGTGTAACACTGTTCCAGCCTTGTGTAACACTGTTCCAGCCTTGTGTAACACTGTTCCAGCCTTGTGTAACACTGTTCCAGCCTTGTGTAACACTGTTCCAGCCATGTGTAACACTGTTCCAGCCGTGTGTAACACTGTTCCAGCCTTGTGTAACACTGTTCCAGCCTTGTGTAACACTGTTCCAGCCATGTGTAACACTGTTCCAGCCATGTGTAACACTGTTCCAGCCTTGTGTAACACTGTTCCAGCCTTGTGTAACACTGTTCCAGCCTTGTGTAACACTGTTCCAGCCATGTGTAACACTGTTCCAGCCGTGTGTAACACTGTTCCAGCCTTGTGTAACACTGTTCCAGCCTTGTGTAACACTGTTCCAGCCTTGTGTAACACTGTTCCAGCCTTGTGTAACACTGTTCCAGCCATGTGTAACACTGTTCCAGCCGTGTGTAACACTGTTCCAGCCTTGTGTAACACTGTTCCAGCCTTGTGTAACACTGTTCCAGCCGTGTGTAACACTGTTCCAGCCGTGTGTAACACTGTTCCAGCCTTGTGTAACACTGTTCCAGCCTTGTGTAACACTGTTCCAGCCATGTGTAACACTGTTCCAGCCGTGTGTAACACTGTTCCAGCCTTGTGTAACACTGTTCCAGCCTTGTGTAACACTGTTCCAGCCGTGTGTAACACTGTTCCAGCCTTGTGTAACACTGTTCCAGCCTTGTGTAACACTGTTCCAGCCTTGTGTAACACTGTTCCTGTCTTGTGTAACACTGTTCCGGAATACTAACAGTGTTACACAGGGCCGGAACCGCAGTTTGTCTGGTCATGAAACATTTATAACGAGGTAATTAAAGCGTATCTTCACTAGAGAGAAAATTACCGAGGGTAAACAAGGTTGAATATTGAGTGTGAATTATCGGGGAGGAGAAATATGGTGTAAGATGTCCCGTTATTCTTCCCCCTCTCCCTTCCTCCCTCTCCCTCCACCCTCTCCCTCCACCCTCTCCCTCCACCCCTCTCCCTCCACCCCTCTCCCTCCACCCTCTCCCTCTACCCTCTCCCTCCACCCTCTCCCTCCACCCCTCTCCCTCCACCCTCTCCCTCCACCCCTCTCTTTCCACCCTCTCCCTCCACCCCTCTCCCTCCACCCTCTCTCCCTCCACCCCTCTCCCTCCACCCTCTCCCTCCACCCTCTCCCACCACCCCTCTCCCTCCACCCCTCTCCCTCCACCCTCTCCCGGCACTCTCTCCCTCCACCCTCTCCCGGCACTCTCTCCCTCCACCCTCTCCCTCCACCCTCTCTCCCTCCACCCTCTCCCTCCACCCTCTCCCTCCAACCTCTCCCTCCACCCTCTCCCTCCACCCCTCTCCCTCCACCCTCTCTCCCTCCACCCTCTCTCTCTCCACCCCTCTCCCTCCACCCCTCTCCCTCGACCCTCTCCCTCCACCCTCTCCCTCCACCCCTCTCCTGGCACTCTCTCTCCCTCCACCCTCTCCCTCCACCCTCTCCCTCCACCCTCTCTCCCTCCACCCTCTCCCTCCACCCTCTCTCCCTCCACCCTCTCCCTCCACCCTCTCTCCCTCCACCCCTCTCCCTCCACCCTCTCCCTCCACCCTCTCCCTCCAACCTCTCCCTCCACCCTCTCCCTCCACCCTCTCCCTCCACCCTCTCCCTCCAACCTCTCCCTCCACCCTCTCCCTCCAACCTCTCCCTCCATCCTCTCCCTCCAACCTCTCCCTCCACCCTCTCCCTCCAACCTCTCCCTCCAACCTCTCCCTCCAACCTCTCCCTCCACCCTCTCCCTCCAACCTCTCCCTCCACCCTCTCCCTCCACCCTCTCTCTCCACCCTCTCCACCCTCTCCCTCCACCCTCTCCCTCCACCCTCTCGTTGATACCATCCTCGGTCTTTCCCTCTTTCTCTCCCTAATTCCGCGTTACCCCTCCCCCCCTTCCCCCACCTCTTACTTTCTACCCCCTACCCCCTCTGCCTGGCCCCAGCCCTTCCCTTACCCCCTCCTCCACTCTCGCTAATCCTCCCCCCTCCCCCCCCCCCTCTCCCCTTCCCCTACCCCCAGCCCTCCCCTCTCAACTCCACCTCGTCGCTCCTACTAACCCACATCTCAGAACTACGCACATCGCGTTATTTCCGGTGTATGGCAGGAAGGGTGGTGATGGGCAGATCCCTCCCCGTCTGAGTGTGGGACTCTCAGCCTTGTGTCACACGAGCATAGGGGTGGAAACAACGCCCTGGCTCTCCTCGGGGTTAAGGTCCTCGCTACACGCCGAGTCTGAGAAATGTGGCTGCTACACATCCTTATTTTCCTTCATAATTCTTGAGTGTTTTGAAGATTGTGTGTGATGTGAAGACGTTTGTCGTGTTCTATCTTACTATAATGTTCTCTCTCTCTCATATATATATATATATATATATATATATATATATATATATATATATATATATATATATATATATATATATATATATATGTCGTACCTAGTAGCCAGAACGCACTTCTCAGCCTACTATGCAAGGCCCGATTTGCCTAATAAGCCAAGTTTTCAGGAATTAATGTTTTTTCGACTACCTAACCTACCTAACCTAGCCTAACATAACTTTTTCGGCTACCTAACCTAACCTATAAAGATAGGTTAGGTTAGGTTAGGTAGGGTTGGTTAGGTTCGGTCATATATCTACGTTAATTGTAATTCCAATAAAATAAAATTGACCTCATACATAATGAAATGGGTAGCTTTATCATTTCAAAAGAAACAAATTAGAGAAAATATATTAATTCAGGAAAACTTGGCTTAATAGACAAATCGGGCATTGCATAGTAGGCTGAGAAGTGCGTTCTGGCTACTAGGTACGACATATATATATATATATATATATATATATATATATATATATATATATATATATATATATATATATATATATATATATATATATATATATATATATATATATATATATATATATACATATATATGAGATATATGTCTTACCTAGTAGCCAGAACGCACTTCTCGACGTACTGTGCAAGGCCCAATTTGCCTAATAAGCCAAGATTTCCAGAATTTATATAGTTTTCTACAAAATTTCTTATGAAATGATAAAGTTATCCATTTCCCTATGTATGAGTTCATTTTATTCAATTTGAGTCAAAATTAACGTAGATATATGACCGAACCTAACCAACCCTACCTAACCTAAACTAACATAACTAAGTCAATAATTTTTGTTCTTTATATAGTATAATTATAATAATTCAAATAAAAAAATTGGAAACAATTTGTTGAAAAAATGAAAATCACTCGGCCTATTAGGCAAATCGGGCCTTGCATAGTAGGCCAAGAAGTGCATTCTGGCTACTAGGTACGACATATGTATGTATGCATGCATATATATATATATATATATATATATATATATATATATATATATATATATATATATATATATATATATATATATACATATATACAGAGAGGGAGAGAGAGAAAGAGAGAGACAGACAGAAAGAGAGAGAGAGAGAGCAGGGGTACCACCTCACGTGCAATTGTAGGGACCCGCAGCCTCAAAGAAGAAAATATAGAGCATTCAGAGAAAACCTTGTGCGTTCTCACTGAACAATTTAATCTTTTCTTCTCCCACCCTATTCTTTTTAAATTATTTTATTTATTTTATTGCATTGCATTGCTACAGTTTACAGAGAACACACACACACACACACACACACACACACACACACACACACACACACACACACACACACACACACACACACACACACACACACACACACACACACACACACACACACACACACACACACACACACACACACACACATATATATCACAATCAGTGCTCGAAGGCCTCGTCCATCTCTTTGGAGGTTGGGTGCGTGGCCATGATACAGCACGCATTTCCCCTCTTGACCGCGACACTGCCATATATATATATATATATATATATATATATATATATATATATGTCGTACCTAGTAGCCAGAACTCACTTCTCAGCCTACTATGCAAGGCCCGATTTGCCTAATAAGCCAAGTTTTCATGAATTAATGTTTTTTCGTCTACCTAACCTACCTAACCTAACCTAACCTAGCTTTTTTTGGCTACCTAACCTAACCTTACCTATATATATAGGTTAGGTTAGGTTAGGTAGGGTTGGTTAGGTTCGGTCATATATCTACGTTAATTTTAACTCCAATAAAAAAAAATTGACCTCATACATAGTGAAAAGGGTAGCTTTATCATTTCATAAGAAAAAAATTATAGTAAATATATTAATTCAGGAAAACTCTGCTTATTAGGCAAATCGGGCCTTGAATAGTAGGCTGAGAAGTGAGTTCTGGCTACTAGGTACGACATATATATATATATATATATATATATATGTCGTACCTAATAGCCAGAACGCACTTCTCAGCCTACTATGCAAGGCCCGATTTGCCTAATATGCCAAGTTTTCATGAAATAGTTGTTTTTCGACTACCTAACCTACCTAACCTAACCTAACCTAACTTTTTCGGCTACCTAACCTAACCTAACCTATAAAGATAGGTTAGGTTAGGTTAGGTAGGGTTGGTTAGGTTCGGTCATATATCTACGTTAATTTTAACTCCAATAAAAAAAAATTGACCACATACATAATGAAATGGGTAGCTTTATCAATTCATAAGAAAAAAATTAGAGAAAATATATTAATTCAGGAAAACTTGGCATATTAGGCAAATCGGGCCTTGCATAGTAGGCTGAGAAGTGCGTTCTGGCTATTAGGTACGACATATATATATATATATATATATATATATATATATATATATATATATATATATATATATATATATATATATATATATATATATATATATATATATAATGTTGTGACGAGACTTGACCCCTGATCAGCCAGCCGTGTGGAATCCCTGGAGTACATAAGAGATTCTCCGCTCAGAGCTCCTCACTGATGGGGCCTTGCCTCCCCCCCCCCCCTGGGTACCTCAGTTCGCCACAGGGGAGCTCCTCAGTCTCCCAGGGGGGCAGAGTTCCACCACCGAACCCAGCCTTGCACCCCACAGGGAGTGAGGTAACTCCACCACTCCCTAGTGTTCATGCAGGGGGTGTCTATGCCCAAAGAATCGCCCGTATGAGGCTGTTCCCGTAAATACTAATATATCACCTGACATAAATAGATATATTATAACATCTCTTCAAAAGTTTGTAGTCTTTAAACCACTGCCTAATCCACTCCAAGATATAATCACTGGTTCCTCATAATATAATTGTGCTTAACTCCAATCACATGTAATTCCTGGTTATCACATTTTGTATGTACAACTTTTCCTAACACCAGAGGGGAAAATGTGAGGGACAAAATTAGCTGCCTTATCGACCAATATTGCCGGTCGAAGTTTCAGCCTCACAATGAGAGGATCCTCATAGCTCCACGTTGAGCGACTCCTCGTCGGGATCTGCTCCTCACCAGATGACAAGCGGAGACAGCTGTTGCCTCACTTACCCAGACTAACTCACTTAACGTATCGGTCCATTTGCAGGCGATGAGTCACAATAACGTGGCTGAAGTATGTTGACAAGAGCACACACTAGAAGGTGAAGGGACGACGACGTTTCGGTCCGTCGTGAACCATTCTAAAGTCAATCCATTTCATTCGGTCCATTCCAGTATCGGTCCACTGCCTCACCGCAGCCTCGTATCGCGGGTAAACGATTTCTGAATTTCAGAAGACCAGGACTGCTACCGATTGGTCTCCACACAGCTTCCAAAGTGCGCTGCCTGCAGGAATGTTCAACACTCCTCCGAGGGCCGCTTCACGAAGCTACTCAGGTCCCTGTCGGCACCGAGCCCTTGGTGTCGTCCTCACACCAGAGAAGCTCTGCCACAATACTCCCGCTGGAGTCGACAGGTCTTCCTCTTCGTTGGAACACGTCAACTGCCCGTATTACACCACTCTGGAGGCCTATACGTCTCCCTGAGAGGCGGGCTCTCGAGCGCAATTTCGGTCAGCTCGACTACCTGATAGGAAGTCATTTCATACCTCTTCCTGCAGGCGAGCCTGCCGTCGTGCCTTCGTCACACCCGGGGCGTGATGCCATTGGTCAGCCCGGCTAGGCCCCCACCGTCGCCCAATCACGCCACAGCTGGCGCTGTACCCAGAATGCACCGGAGGCCTCGAACCCGGGCGGGAACCTTTGCCTTCCTCTCAGAACGCTCCGCCAACTTAACATGGAGGAAACGTCTGAAGTTTCATCTCAAATAAACTAAAAAACGCAATTTCTCCTGAAGGCAACATCATGCTTCCTCCAAGGTGCAATCAAATCAACTAAAGCTTCTTATAGCTTCTTATCACAAACAGGGAATTATGACTTAAATGCGGAGATTTTCACAAATGTGTATTTCATTTTTGAAAATCACATATGTGATTTTCACACATATATATATATATATATATATATATATATATATATATATATATATATATATATATATATATATATATATATATATATATATATATATATATATATATATATATATATATATATATATATATATATATATATATATATATATATATATATATATATATATATATATATATATATGTTTCATTGAATATGACCGCATATTCTGTATTTATTATTTTCTGGTTTAGGGCTTCTATCCCTCTAACTATTTTCTTAGCATCAGGGCTTAATTGGAATAGGAGTTCTCCAAAACTCATTTTCGTACTTTTAAGGTGAAGAAAAGAAGTGATTTACTATAGAGTGTATTACACTTATTTGTATAATTTGCACGACGTTTCGAACCTCCATGGTTCATTCTCAAGTGAACAGATCTTACAATACTAGTTGATTTTATACCCGCATTAGGTCAGGTGATAATACAATGAAGGTGAAAAACATGGGGGGATACATAAGGGATAAACATAGGGGCTGCAGAAGGCTTATTGGCCCATACGAGGCATCTCCTATCTAAACACAAAGATTAATCCAGTGTAATTGGCCTGTTATGTTGGACATTGTCTTCTGTGTTGGCATCGATATGTTCTTGTCTTGTCCTTACTCTCATGGTGGGTAGAGTAAATAGTTCCGTGATTTGGGTGTTCATGGTAGGTCGCTCTATTCTTATGTGAATTGCCTCAAGAATTTGTAATCTTCTTGAATCTTGGGTTTTGTCTATTATGCAAGTATTCTTGTTCAACATTTCTCTTGTTAGAGTAATGTCATGGGCTTGTCTCATGTGATTCCTAGGGGCACCAGATTGAAGATGGCATGTCAAACGCCTCGTCAGCTTGGTCGACGTCATACCTATGTACTTACATTGAAGGTTACATCCTTCGTGGGGGCAAGTGTACATGTATACAACGCTTGACTGCTGTAGAGGGTTCTCCGTCGGCTTCGGGCTGTTTTTGATAAGGAGTTCGGAAGTCTTCTTGGTTTTGTAGAATATTATCAGGTTTATGTTTTGGTTAGGAGTAGTGCTTTTTACTCCTTTACGGATTATTTCTTTCATTATTCTTTCCTCTTTTATATGTTCACTGTGCATGGTTGATTTGTAATATAATTTTATTGGGGGTGTTGTGGTTTCTGTTCTAGGTTCTGAATTATACCAACGGTCCAAGTGTCTTCTTATAGCAGCGTTTATTTCCGCGTTGCTATATCCGTTGTTCACCAATACCTGAGTTACTCTTTCAAACTCTCTACTCACGTTGCTCCATTCAGAGCAGTGGGTAAGCGCTCGACGAATATAAGCATTGAGAACACTGGCTTTGTATCTTTGGGGGCACTCACTTCTACCGTTCAGGCATAATCCTATGTTGGTGGGCTTGGTATATACGTTGGTGCTTAAAGAGGTTCCTGTTTTTGTTATTAGTACATCCAAGAATGGCAGACTGTTATTTTCACTATTTTCATGTATAAATCGGAGTACTGACTCTCTCTCTAGGTGTCTTTTTAGGTCAATTAGTTCATCTGAGTCTTTTACTATTACGAATATGTCATCTACATAACGGCAGTATACAGTTGGTTTTTGTCTGCTACTGAAGACCCTATCTTCGATGGTTCCCATATAAAAATTAGCAAATAAAACTCCTAAGGGGGAGCCCATTGCTACTCCGTCTATTTGTAAATACATGTCTCCTTGTGGACTGATGTGCTAATTTTTATATGGGAACCATCGAAGATAGGGTCTTCAGTAGCAGACAAAAACCAACTGTATACTGCCGTTATGTAGATGACATATTCGTAATAGTAAAAGACTCAGATGAACTAATTGACCTAAAAAGACACCTAGAGAGAGAGTCAGTACTCCGATTTACACATGAAAATAGTGAAAATAACAGTCTGCCATTCTTGGATGTACTAATAACAAAAACAGGAACCTCTTTAAGCACCAACGTATATACCAAGCCCACCAACATAGGATTATGCCTGAACGGTAGAAGTGAGTGCCCCCAAAGATACAAAGCCAGTGTTCTCAATGCTTATATTCGTCGAGCGCTTACCCACTGCTCTGAATGGAGCAACGTGAGTAGAGAGTTTGAAAGAGTAACTCAGGTATTGGTGAACAACGGATATAGCAACGCGGAAATAAACGCTGCTATAAGAAGACACTTGGACCGTTGGTATAATTCAGAACCTATAACAGAAACCACAACACCCCCAATAAAATTACATTACAAATCAACCATGCACAGTGAACATATAAAAGAGGAAAGAATAATGAAAGAAATAATCCGTAAAGGAGTAAAAACCACTACTCCTAACCAAAACATAAACCTGATAATATTCTACAAAACCAAGAAGACTTCCGAACTCCTTATCAAAAACAGCCCGAAGCCGACGGAGAACCCTCTACAGCAGTCAAGCGTTGTATACATGTACACTTGCCCCCACGAAGGATGTAACCTTCAATGTAAGTACATAGGTATGACGTCGACCAAGCTGACGAGGCGTTTGACATGCCATCTTCAATCTGGTGCCCCTAGGAATCACATGAGACAAGCCCATGACATTACTCTAACAAGAGAAATGTTGAACAAGAATACTTGCATAATAGACAAAACCCAAGATTCAAGAAGATTACAAATTCTTGAGGCAATTCACATAAGAATAGAGCGACCTACCATGAACACCCAAATCACGGAACTATTTACTCTACCCACCATGAGAGTAAGGACAAGACAAGAACATATCGATGCCAACACAGAAGACAATGTCCAACATAACAGGCCAATTACACTGGATTAATCTTTGTGTTTAGATAGGAGATGCCTCGTATGGGCCAATAAGCCTTCTGCAGCCCCTATGTTTATCCCTTATGTATCCCCCCATGTTTTTCACCTTCATTGTATTATCACCTGACCTAATGCGGGTATAAAATCAACTAGTATTGTAAGATCTGTTCACTTGAGAATGAACCATGGAGGTTCGAAACGTCGTGCAAATTATACAAATAAGTGTAATACACTCTATAGTAAATCACTTCTTTTCTTCACCTTAAAAGTACGAAAATGAGTTTTGGAGAACTCCTATTCCAATTAAGCCCTGATGCTAAGAAAATAGTTAGAGGGATAGAAGCCCTAAACCAGAAAATAATAAATACAGAATATGCGGTCATATTCAATGAAACATGTTTGAAAGAAAACCTGCTGCCAGTATACACCAATATATATATATATATATATATATATATATATATATATATATATATATGTCGTACCTAGTAGCCAGAACGCACTTCTCAGCCTACTATACAAGGCCCGATTTGCCTAATAAGCCAAGTTTTCATGAATTATTTGTTTTTCGACTACCTAACCTACCTAACCTTACCTAACCTAACTTTTTCGGCTACCTAACTTAACCTAACCTATAAAGATAGGTTAGGTTAGGTTAGGTAGGGTTGGTTAGGTTCAGTCATATATCTACGTTAATTTTAACTCCAATAAAAAAAAATTGACCTCATATAGAATGAAATGGGTAGCTTTATCATTTCATAAGAAAAAAATTAGAGAAAATATATTACTTCAGGAAAACTTGGCTTATTAGGCAAATCGGGCCATGCATAGTAGGCTGAGAAGTGCGTTCTGGCTACTAGGTACGACATATATATATATATATATATATATATATATATATATATGGTCTGACGCTTAGAAGCGTTTTGCAATACACCTCTTACATTTTCAAAGACAATTTTACATACTCCGTTAATGCTTATATTAAGGTTTATATTGTGCGTATATTATATAAGTTTTTGGGGTGAGATGATTGGATATAAATCAAATCAATCAAATGAATCAATTTGATTCATGTTCTATCACCTCACGCAAAAAACGAATATTGCTTAACGCTTCTAAGCGTCAGAAGAGGAGTTGAAACGCCTCTTCCAATTAAACCAAAATGCTAGAACACTAGTCAGAGGGATAGAAGGCCTAAACAAGAAAATAATTAATACAGAACATGCAGTCATATTCAACTAAATATTATATATATATATATATATATATATATATATATATATATATATATATATGTCGTACCTATTAGCCAGAACGCACTGCTCAGCCTATTATGCAAGGCCCGATTTGCCTAATAAGCCAAGTTTTCATGAATTAATTGTTTTTTGGCTACCTAACCTACCTAACCTAACCTAACCTAACTTTTTTGGCTACCTAACCTAACCTAACCTATAAAGATAGGTTAGGTTAGGTTAGGTAGGGTTGGTTAGGTTCGGTCATATATCTACGTTAATTTTAACTCCAATAAAAAAAAATTGACCTCATACCTAATGAAATGGGTAGCTTTATCATTTCATAAGAAAAAATTAGAGAAAATATATTAATTCAGAAAAACTTGGCTTATTAGGCAAATCTGGCCTTGCATAGTAGGCTAAAAAGTGCGTTCTGGCTATTAGGTACGACATATATATATATATACATACATATATATATATATATATATATATATATATATATATATATATATATATATATATATATATATATATATATATATATAATTGATCCTGCCACTCCCATGATCTCCAGTTAGCGTACACACACACACACACATACACACACACACACACACACACACACACACACATACACACACACACGCTTACACACACACACAAACACACTCACACACACTCACTTTCGCACACTCAGGAACCTGTACACCAGTTGATTGACAGTTGAGAGGCGGGACCAAAGAGCCAGAGCTCAATCCCCGCAAGCACAACTAGGTGAGTACACACACACGCACACACACACACACACACACACACACACACACACACACACACACACACACACACACACACACACACACACACACACACACACACACACACACACACACACACACACCTTCACACACAGACACATGGAGGAGGTACAGAAGACAAAAGACAGAGGACAATAGGATTAGCTGCAACAGAGCTAGGAACGATTACATTAACATACGAAGAGACTCAGAAAGATATTATGAGAACGGTATTGCGATCAAAGCGAAAAAGCAACCTAAATTACTATAAAGCTATATAAAAAGGAAAATGTCGTTGAACGACCAAGTGACAAGACTGAGGAAAACAGAAGGGGCATATACAGACCGTGACAAGGAAATCTGCGAGGCACTGAATGCCAGTTTCCATGGAGTGTTCACTACCGAGCCTGAGCAGCTCCCATTGTTGGAAGGGGTTACCCTAGATGAAAGACTATCAGATATAGAGGTGACAGCAGAGGAGGTAATGAAACAGTTGACAACACTTGATGCAATTAAAGCAGATGGACCAGACAAAGTATCACCGTGGGTACTAAAAGAGGCAGTGCAGGCCCTCAGCGTGCCTCTGGCAATGATCTTTAATGAGTCACTCATGTCGAGAGACTTGCCCAGTTGCTGGAAGAAGGCAAATGTACCGATTTTCAAGAAAAGAGATAGGGAGGAGGCACTTAACTGCAGACCCGTATCACTGACAAGCATCCCGTCCAAAATACTTGAAAGAATAATTAGGCTAAGGCTTGTTGTACACCTGGAGAGCATTAGGTTTGTACACAAACATCAACATGTTTTCTGGAAAGGGAAATCATGCCTAACAAACCTTTTGGAATTCTATGATAAAGTAACAAGGATAAGACAGGACAGAGAAGGTTGGGCAGACTGCATATTTCTTGACTGCCAAAAAGCTTTTGATACAGTTCCGCACATGAGACTGCTATTGAAACTTGAGAGGCAGGCAGGAGTAAGCGGAAAGGCCCGAGCATGGGTGAGGAACTACCTATCAGGAAGATGCCAAAGAGTAACGGTAAGGGGCGAGAAGCCATGAAACCATGGCTTCAGCCATTGGTTCCAGTCATGTTTACACATGTTTACAGGAGTAGAATCCTACTTGTCGATGTTCGCGGGTGACGCAAAGTTGATGAAGAGTTGTGACAGATGAGGATTGTAGGATTCTCCAAGAGGACGCTTTACAGGTTGCAGAGATGGTCAGAGAAATGACTACTGGACTTCAACATGAGCAAATGTAAAGTTCAAATGATATCAGGTGATATGAGACCAAAAGGACAGTACACAATGAAGGGAAACTGCCTACCTGTGACGATTCGAGAAAGAGACCTGGGCGTGGACGTAACATCTAATGTAACTCCTGAGGCAACTCCTGTGTGTGTGCATATAAATAGGATAACGACAGCAGCGTACTCTAGACTGAAAAAAGTTAGAGCATCATTCAGAAACCTAAGTGAGAAGGCTTTTAGAGCGCTTTACACTGCCTACGTGAGACCAGTCTTAGAGTATAGCGCGCCATCATGGAGTCCCCACCTGAAGAAACACATAGGGAAACTGGAAAAGGTTCAGAAGTTTGGGACGAGACTCGTCCCAGAGTTACGAGGGATGGGATATGAAGAGCGCTTGAAGGGACTGAACCTTACAACACTAGAAAAAAAGAAGAGAGATCCAAGAGTCAATGCTCGATCCTGCAAGCACAAGTAGGTGAGAACAAATAGGTTAGTACTCTCTCTCTCTCTCTCTCTCTCTCTCTCTCTCTCTCTCTCTCTCTCTCTCTCTCTCTCTCTCTCTCTCTCTCTCTCTCTCTCTCTCTCCCCCTCACACTCACACACCCTAATCCTCCACACAAAGGTCTAAATGGAGGCACTTCATCTCACCGGTGCCACAATGGCACCAGTTCTCACTGGGACCCCCACTATCATGCCTTTACTGCAACCATCAACGTTCAAACAGAAATGTAGGAAGTTAATTAATAATTTCGAGCCAGAGTCAGCTGGCCTGCCACAGCCATTCAGAACTTGCCACAGAGTACCACACTTGTTGCAGGTTGTTACATCCTGCCACAGCCTGTCAGGATGTTATAACCTGCCACAGCCTGTTACATCCTGCCACAGCCTGTTAGCCTGTTACATCCTACCACAGCCAGTCAGCCTGTTACATCCTGCCACAGCCTGTTAGCCTGTTACATCCTACCACAGCCAGTCAGCCTGTTACATCCTGCAACAGCCAGTCAGCCTGTTACATCCTGCAACAGCCTGTTACATCCTGCCACAGCCTGTTACATCCTGCCACAGCCTGTCAGCCTGTTACATCCTGCCACAGCCTGTTACATCCTGCCACAGCCTGTTAGCCTGTTACATCCTACCACAGCCAGCCAGCCTGTTACATCCTGCCACAGCCTGTCAGCCTGTTACATCCTTACACAGCCTGTCAGCCTGTTACATCCTGCCACAGCCTGTTACATCCTGCCACAGCCAGTCAGCCTGTTACATCCTGCCACAGCCAGTCAGCCTGTTACATCCTGCCACAGCCAGTCAGCCTGTTACATCCTGCCACAGCCTGTCAGCCTGTTACATCCTTACACAGCCTGTCAGCCTGTTACATCCTGCCACAGCCAGTCAGCCTGTTACATCCCACCACAGCCACTCAGCCTGTCATATCCTGCCACAACCAGTCAGCCTGTTACATCCTGCAGCAGCCAGTCAGCCTGTTACATCCTGCAGCAGCCTGCCATAACGTAAGAAATAAGACGCTCCTTAGGACCCTCGGCATCGCGATAATTAACAAATTAAAGCCTCCCCAAGAGGCTGTCAGCCAGCAGACAGTCTCTGCTGTGACGGAGAGAGAGAGAAAGAGAGAGAGAGAGAGAGAGAGAGAGAGAGAGAGAGAGAGAGAGAGAGAGAGAGAGAGAGAGAGAGAGAGAGAGAGAGAGAGAGAGAGAGAGAGAGAGAGAGAGAGAGAGAGAGAGAGAGAGAGAGAGAGAGAGAGAGAGAGAGAGAGAGAGAGAGAGAGAGAGAGAGAGAGAGAGAGAGAGAGAGAGAGAGAGAGAGAGAGAGAGATCCAAGTCTACCTCGTTACAGATTTGACAACCCAAAGAACCTCTGAGATTCGGTCCAAGTTGTTATCGAGACATTAGGGGGAACGACCGGGTCACTTTCTTCAGGCTCTCACCCATGATGGTGACTCGTCAGGCTGTTGGTGCTCCGGTCACACGAGGCCTGAGTTATTCCGTGAAAATGTTTTAGGGGTAAGATTGTTTTCATTTTAACGAGGAGAATTATTGATTGAATTGATGAAAGCTTCAGTGGGTCAGTTGACGGAGGGCTGACCGAGCTACGTGTGTTTCTCTATGCTTGTAACTACATATGTTTTCATTAAAATATTTACACACACTCGCACACACACACACACACACACACACACACACACACACACACACACACACACGCACGCACGCACGTACGCACGCACGCACGCACGCACACACACACACACACACACACACACACACACACACACACACACACACACACACACACACACACACACACACACACACACACACACACACACACACACACACACACACACACAGCAGCCAGGGGCCTCGTAGCCCGGTGGATAGCGCGCAGGACTCGTAATTCTGTGGCGCGGGTTCGATTCCCGCACGAGGCAGAAACAAATGGGCAAAAGTTTCTTTCACCCTAAGTGCCCCTGTTACCTAGCAGTAAATAGGTACCTGGGAGTTAGTCAGCTGTCACGGGCTGCTTCCTGGGGTGTGTGTGTGTGGTGTGAAAAAAAAAGTAGTTAGTAAAGTAGTTAGTAAGTAGTTAGTAAACAGTTGATTGACAGTTGAGAGGCGGGCTGAAAGAGCAAAGCTCAACCCCCATAAAAAACACAACTAGTAAACACACACACACACACACACACACACACACACACACACACACACACACACACACACACACACACACATACACACACACACACACACACACACACACACACACACACACACACACACACACACACACACACACACACACACACACACACACACACACACACACACACACACACACACGACAGCCGTACTAATAACGCTCGCAACATACACAATAAGGGCGAGTATTCCTGACAGGCGTAGACCCATTACCAAAACTTAATTAGCAGTTAAGGAGGAAATTAGTCATTAGGGTGAAGTGTTTGGTCGGAGGGGGGCGGGGGCACCCCCCCCTTAGGGTGTGTCGCCCGGGAGGATAGTGGGATTATAGCGTGGGAGGACTCACTGGAGGCTCAGGCACTCACGCACACACGCACGCACGCACGCACCCTATGCTATTCAGACCCCTAACTTTCAGACCCATTATGCCCTTCCTACCCCCCTAGATGCCCAGACCCCATTCGCCTACCAGGCACTCCCAGGCACCCCCCTAGCACCCCCCCACTCACCCCCACAGCCCCCACTTGCCCCCCAGACACCCCCCAGTTCCCCCCAGACCCCTGGGGAAAGGGGGAACTCTGACACCCGAGTTTCCAAGAAGAGTCTCAAGGTTTGGTACACCAATGCTGATGGGGTAGCCAATAAAGCAGAAGAGATAAAAGAAAGAGTTAGTGAGGCAGACCCAGACATAGTGGCAATAGTGGAAACTAAAATAAATGGCATGATCTCGGATGCAATCTTTCCAGAGGGGTACCAGGTGATAAGAAAAGAAAGGACACAGAGACAGGGAGGAGGAGTGGCACTACTAATAAAGCGGAAATGGAAGTTTGATGAGCTGGAAAATCCGGGTACCAATGAAAGCACAAGCTTCATACATGGAACTCTGACAGTGGATGGGAAGAAGATTGTAATCTTGATACTCTACAATCCCCCACCAAACAGTAGAAGGCCCAGGCAGGAGTACGAGGACAGCAACAAGACATGTATGGATGAACTGCAGAGGGCAGCAACTTTAGCGCATAGAATGAGAGCGAAGCTGCTGGTCATGGGGGACCTAAATCACGGAGAGATAGATTGGGAAACGAGGAATCCCCATGGCGGGGAGGAGACCTGGGGAGCGAAGCTGGTAGACGTTATTGACAGGAATTTCCTAACACAGCATGTGAAAGAAGATACTAGGGAAAGAGGAGGGGATACGCCCAGCCTATTAGATCTCATTATCACTCAGAATGTAGAAGACATCGAGCAGTTGGAACATGAAATACCACTAGGAGCTAGTGACCATTGTGTCCTAGTCTTTGACTACATGATGGAGCTTAAAATTGTGACCAAAGGACAAGAGGTCCGGGAAAGGAGACTTGATTACAGAAAAGGGGACTACAGAAGGATAAGGGACTACCTGGGAGAAGTGCAGTGGGAGGAAGAACTTAGAGGAAAAACAGTGCAAAGTATGATGAACCAAGTCATATTGAAATGCAAGGAGGCTGAAGATAGATTTATTCCAACAACAAAGGAAAAAAGCAGGAGGGAATATAATAACCCATGGTTTAATAGACAGTGCCAGGAAGCAAAGGTGAGAAGCAGGAGGGGGTGGAGGAAGTACAGAAGACAAAGGACAGAGGACAACAGGATTAGATGTAACAGAGCTAGGAATGATTACATTAACATAAGACGAGTGTCGGAAAGAAATTATGAGAACGATATTGCAGTCAAAGCGAAAAAGCAACCAAAATTACTACATAGCCATATAAGAAGGAAGATGTCGGTAAATGACCAAGTGACAAGACTGAGGAAAACAGAAGGGGCATATACAGAAAGCGACAAGGAAATCTGCGAGGTACTGAATGCAAAATTCCATGGAGTGTTCACAACCGAGCCTGAGCAGCTCCCATTGTTAGAAGAGATTACCCAAGATGAAAGACTATCAGATATAGAGGTGACAGCAGAGGATGTAATGAAACAGTTGACAACACTGGATGCAAATAAAGCTGTTGGACCAGACAAAGTATCACCGTGGATACTTAAAGAGGCAGCGCAGGCTCTCAGCGTGCCTCTGGCAATGATCTTTAATGAGTCACTTATGTCGGGAGAATTGCCCAGTTGCTGGAAGGAGGCAAATGTCGTACCGATTTTCAAAAAGGGTGATAGGGAGGAGGCACTTAACTACAGACCCGTATCACTGACAAGCATCCCCTGCAAAATACTTGAAAGAATAATTAGGCTAAGACTTGTTGAGCACCTGGAGAGCATTGGGTTTGTAAACAAGCACCAACATGGGTTCTGGACAGGGAAATCATGCCTAACAAACCTTTTAGAATTCTATGATAAAGTAACAAGGATAAGGCAGGACAGAGAAGGCTGGGCAGACTGCATATTTCTTGACTGCCAAAAGGCCTTTGATACAGTACCGCACATGAGACTGCTATACAAACTTGAGAGGCAGGCAGGAGTAAGCGGAAAGGCCCTAGTATGGGTGAAGAACTACCTAACAGGAAGGAGCCAGAGGGTAATGGTAAGGGGCGAGAAGTCGGACTGGCGAACAGTAACAAGTGGAGTACCTCAAGGATCGGTGCTGGGACCAATCCTCTTTCTAATTTACGTAAATGATATGTTTACAGGAGTGGAATCATACATGTCAATGTTTGCAGATGACGCAAAATTAATGAGAAGAGTTGTGACAGACGAGGATTGTAGGATCCTCCAAGAGGACTTAAACAGGCTGCAGAGATGGTCAGGGAAATGGCTACTGGAGTTTAACACCAGTAAATGTAAAGTTATGGAAATGGGATCAGGTGACAGGAGACCAAAGGGACAGTACACAATGAAGGGGAACAGCCTACCTGTAACGATTCGAGAAAGAGACCTGGGAGTGGATGTGACACCTAATCTAACTCCTGAGGCACATATAAATAGGATAACGACAGCAGCGTACTCTACACTGGCGAAAATTAGAACTTCATTCAGAAACCTAAATGAGGAAGCTTTTAGGGCGCTTTACACTGCCTACGTGAGACCCGTCTTAGAGTATGCCTCGCCATCATGGAGCCCCCACCTGAAGAAACACATAAAGAAACTGGAGAAGGTTCAGAGGTTTGCGACGAGGCTTGTCCCAGAGCTACGAGGGATGGGATATGAAGAGCGGCTGAAGGAACTGAACCTTACGACACTAGAGAAAAGAAGGGAGAGAGGAGATATGATAGGGACATATAAAATACTCAGGGGAATTGACAAAGTGGAAATAGATGAAATGTTCACACGTAATAATAACAGAACGAGGGGACATGGGTGGAAACTGGAAACTCAGATGAGTCACAGAGATGTTAGGAAGTTTTCTTTTAGCGTGAGAGTAGTAGAAAAATGGAATGCACTTGGGGAACAGGTTGTGGAAGCAAATACTATTCATACTTTTAAAACTAGGTATGATAGGGAAATGGGACAGGAGTCATTGCTGTAAACAACCGATAGCTAGAAAGGCGGGATCCAAGAGTCAATGCTCGATCCTGCAAGCACATATAGGTGAGTACACACACACACACACACACACACACACACACACACACACACACACACACACACACACACACACACACACACACACACACACACACACACACACACACACACACACACACACACACACACACACACACACACACACACACACACACACGGACGATGCCAAAATTATGAGAAGGATTAAGACAGAAGAGGACTGTTTGAGGCTTCAAGAAGACCTAGACAAACTGAAGGAATGGTCGAACAAGTGGTTGTTAGAGTTTAACCCAACCAAATGTAATGTAATGAAGATAGGTGTAGGGAGCAGGAGGCCAAATACAAGGTATCATCTGGGAGAGGAAATCCTTCAGGAGTCAGAGAAAGAAAAAGACTTGGGAGTTGATATCACGCCAGACCTGTCTCCTGCAGCACATATCAAGAGGATAACTTCAGCGGCATATGCCAGGCTGGCCAACATACGAACGGCATTCAGAAATTTGTGTAAAGAATCATTCAGAATTTTGTATACCACATATGTCAGGCCAATTCTGGAGTATGCAGCCCCAGCATGGTGTCCATATCTAGTCAAGGATAAGACTAAACTGGAAAAGGTTCAAAGATTTGCCACCAGACTAGTACCCGAGCTGAGAGGTATGAGCTACGAGGAGAGACTGCGGGAATTGAACCTCACTTCGCTGGAAGACAGAAGAGTTAGGGGGGACATGATCACTACATTCAAGATTCTCAAGGGAATTGATAGGGTAGATAGAGAGGCTATTTAACACAAGGGGCACACGCACAAGGGGACACAGGTGGAGGCTGAGCGCCCAAGTGAGCCACAGAGATATTAGAAAGAACTTTTTTAGTGTCAGAGTGGTTGACAAATGGAATGCATTAGGAAGTGATGTGGTGGAGGCTGACTCCATACACAGTTTCAAATGTAAATATGATAGAGCCCAGTAGGCTCAGGAATCTGTACACCAGTTGATTGACGGTTGAGAGGCGGGACCACAGAGCCAAAGCTCAACCCCCGCAAGCACAACTAGGTGAGAATACACACACACACACACACACACACACACACACACACACACACACACACACACACACACACACACACACACACACACACACACACACACACACACACACACACACACACACACACACATACACACACATGGAAAAATGGAATGCACTTGGGGAACAGGTTGTGGAAGCAAATACTATTCATACTTTTAAAACTAGGTATGATAGGGAAATGGGACAGGAGTCATTGCTGTAAACAACCGATAGCTAGAAAGGCGGGATCCAAGAGTCAATGCTCGATCCTGCAAGCACATATAGGTGAGTATAGGTGAGTACACACACACACACACACACACACACACACACTCCCGGCCGGACGAGCAGACAGCACGCTGGACACGTGATCCTGTGGTCCCGGGTTCGATCCCGGGCGCTGGCGAAAAACGATGGGCAGAGTTTCTTTCACCCTATGCTCCTGTTACCTAGCAGTAAATAGGTACCTGGGAGTTAGTCAGCTGTCACGGGCTGCTTCCTGGGGGGGGGAATAGTAGTAGTAGAAACAGTTGAGAGGCGGGCCGAAAGAGCAGAGCTCAATCTTCGCAAGCACAACTAGATGAATATAACTAGGTGAATACACACACCTACAGTGAACTAAGTGATTACAGAGTGCTGTAGATAGTAATTTAGTAATAGAATGATAACAACAAATTAGCAACGTGGCTCAAAGAAGTCATGCATGCCAAAGCTACTAGAGTGTTATGACAGAATAACTATGATCACACAAGAAAGGGGAGGGGAAGGACATCAAAGACTGTCACACACTCGGGGTTCCCATACAAGTGCTTCGGCTCTTCTTGTTGGTAGGAGACATGGTGAAGGCTCTTGGGAGTGTAGAGGTATTCATAATACAGTGTATTATGAATACCTGAGTGTATGGAGCTCAATACTGCGTGTTGAGCTCAATAATACAGTGTAGGACACGCTATCATTCACTCAAGGCCAGTAAATACCTATTCCACGCTGCTCTTAAACTGCTGTGTTGACACAGCTGGTATCTGGAGGGCCAGGTGGCACTCCCCCGGTGCCACCTGCGTCGAGAGCCAGCCATAAGCCGTTGTTGGGCTCTCACACCTGCGGCACATGGCACCAAAAGCATTTGAGTGACAGTTTGGTCTCCTAGCCGGCCACAGTGCCAAGCAGCTGTGCCCAAGTGACCCACATAAGTGCCTGTGAGATCGGTGTAAACGTTGGTGTGGTGCCATTGTCAAATATATGGTCCAAGTGCCAGTTGGTGTGCCGTGCTGGCACTCCTCCGGTGTGAAGGAGCCGCCTGCCTGACCCCCTCGTTACTGGGCCACCAACGATCGTCACCTCCGCTTTATCGCATATGGCACTTTGCCTTCTCGAGCCGATTCCATCTCGCCACACCGGATATTTGCATAGAGTAACGCATCAAAATGCATACCTTCGACACAGTTGATGAACGTATCGTTGGTTGATGGTTGTGGCCACGTCTCCACAACATTCTTATGTTTGTTTGCTTACAAGAGCAGTTGTCGAGGACTATGTTATGCAAGTTGCTGCAACTCGGCTGCATAATTGTACTTGTAAATTAACATTATATTGCAGAGAGAAAAACCCGGGAGTCCGAGGCGGACCACACGAACAAGAGACACTCGGCGCCCGTGACCGTGGCGACAAGTTCCCTAAACTCGCCCAAACTCTCCCCACCAAAACTTTCCGCCTCCTTAAATCACATCTTGTTTGAGACTGAAGAAAGAAACGTATTTTTTTCCTCGTATTAACGTTCTTCGCGGCTCCCACTTGACTTATTTATTATTCATGACAAAAAAAACTTGACAATATTTTTAGTGTTGAAGCTATGAAAATGTAGAGAAAAAAGATTGTGTAAGAGAGTGGGACTCCAGTGTTCCGGGAAGCACCAGCCAGCGACGGACAGAGTCTCAGAGACCATACAGCCTGGCCAGCCCCGGCCGTGTATGGATTACTGGGAAGGTTATCGAGACTGTAAGGTTGAACGGTTCGTACATGAGACCATCATCTGCTGCTCAGTCTTGGGTTCCCCTCCACCTTCTACACCCTCCACCTTCTACACCCTCCACCTTCTACACTCTCCGCCTTCTACACTCTCCACCTTCTACACTCTCCGCCTTCTACACCCTCCACCTTCTACACTTTCCGCCTTCTACACCCTCCACCTTCTACACTCTCCACCTTCTACACTCTCCACCTTCTACACCCTCCACCTTCTACACTCTCCACCTTCTACACTCTCCACCTTCTACACCCTCCACCTTCTACACTCTCCGCCTTCTACACCCTCCACCTTCTTCACTCCACCTTCTACACCCTCCACCCTCTACACCCTGCACCCTCTACACCCTCCACCTTCTACACCCTCCACCTTCTACACCCTCCACCTTCTACACCCTCCACCTTCTACACCCTCCACCTTCTACACCCTCCACCTTCTACACTCTCCACCTTCTACACCCTCCACCTTCTACACTCTCCGCCTTCTACACCCTCCACCTTCTACACCCTCCACCTTCTACACCCTCCACCTTCTACACTCTCCGCCTTCTACACTCTCCACCTTCTACACCCTCCACCTTCTACACTCTCCGCCTTCTACACCCTCCACCTTCTTCACTCCACCTTCTACACCCTCCACCCTCTACACCCTGCACCCTCTACACCCTCCACCTTCTACACCCTCCACCCTCTACACCCTCCACCTTCTACACCCTCCACCTTCTACACCCTCCACCTTCTACACTCTCCACCTTCTACACCCTCCACCTTCTACACTCTCCGCCTTCTACACCCTCCACCTTCTTCACTCCACCTTCTACACCCTCCACCCTCTACACTCTGCACCCTCTACACCCTCCACCTTCTACACCCTCCACCCTCTACACCCTCCACCTTCTACACTCTCCGCCTTCTACACCCTCCACCTTCTACACTCTCCACCTTCTACACCCTCCACCTTCTACACTCTCCGCCTTCTACACTCTCCACCTTCTACACCCTCCACCTTCTACACTCTCCGCCTTCTACACCCTCCACCTTCTTCACTCCACCTTCTACACCCTCCACCCTCTACACCCTGCACCCTCTACACCCTCCACCTTCTACACCCTCCACCCTCTACACCCTCCACCTTCTACACCCTCCACCTTCTACACCCTCCACCTTCTACACCCTCCACCCTCTACACCCTCCACCCTCTACACCCTCCACCCTCTACACCCTCCACCCTCTACACCCTCCACCCTCTACACCCTCCACCTTCTACACCCTCCACCTTCTACACCCTCCACCTTCTACACCCTCCACCTTCTACACCTCCACCCTCTACACCCTCCACCCTCTACACCCTCCATCCTCTACACCCTCCACCCTCTACACCCTCCACCCTCTACACCCTCCACCTTCTACACCCTCCACTTTCTACACCCTCCACCCTCTACACCCTCCACCTTCTACACCCTCTACCTTCTACACCCTCCACCCTCTACACCCTCCACCTTCTACACCCTCCACCTTCTACACCCTCCACCTTCTACACTCTCCACCTTCTACACCTCCACCCTCTACACCCTCCACCCTCTACACCCTCCACCCTCTACACCCTCCACCTTCTACACCCTCCACCTTCTACACCTCCACCCTCTACACCCTCCACCCTCTACACCCTCCACCTTCTACACCCTCCACCTTCTACACCCTCCACCTTCTACACTCTCCACTTTCTACACACCAATAAATTTATGATAACGCTCTCTACCTATATAATAGGAGCCCCATACTGAACCACTGACCCACAGTACTGTCGGAACTCTATCTGGACGCTGAGGTAAAAAGAGTAAGTAACAGCTCTACCTAGAGCGTTATGCTGAGTCACACGGACTCTGCCTTCACATGGCTGTCTTCACATGGCTGCCTTTACATGGCTGCCTTCACATGGCTGCCTTCACATGGCTGTCTTCACATGGCTGTCTTTACATGGCTGCCTTCACATGGCTGCCTTCACGTTGGTGGGCGTTTCCTTAAGGCAGGACACGGATCATTAAGGAAATATGTTCAAGGGTTTCCTCTACTAGGACCGAGCGGTTTCTGATGATTGTCGTTCTGATGACCCAGTCCCGCCCTAAATGTGTTGAACAAATCTGGTTCTCTGTAGTGGGCAGAGAACACCTGGATTTCATGTGGTTTCATCTCGGTAAAAATGAAAAAAGAGAGACTTGCTGTTACTGCAAGAAATGAGAATTTTAGATTCTTTTCCAGGGGCTTAAAATTGACCTGTTTAAGTTAATATAAGCGTAGCTAGCCGGCCGTCACCTTGTCTCACAAGAGTGTCTTGCTAGTTAGATCTGTCTCCTTGTCTTGTAGATAAAAAAAAATATATATAAATAACTTGTTATACCTTCTACTTGCTATTACTTTCTGATATCTTTTCGTGTTAATATTTTCTGCTAATACTTGCTATATTGCCAGCTATTACCACTAGCTATTTTCTATCTACTATTACTTGCTGCGCTTTGAAATGCGTTAATACACTCGGAATAGTCTGTCAATAAATGTCATAAAAACAATTATGTCCTATTGACCTTTGTTAAACTAGAGATCACTAATCGCTCAAGTTAATCACTAATTAATTAGGAATTCGTTCCCCTTGGTTCTAGGACCGCTGGGAACTCCTTTGTTCCGATACTAACGTAAACAATTACCATCCAATTATAGTCCTTCACTATACGGTAATATACGTAATTTTCTAACTAGACTTCAATATTAGCTAGAGGACACAATGAAGTTACAATAACACTATAAATATATATATATATATATATATATATATATATATATATATATATATATATATATATATATATATATATATATATATTTATATATATATATATATATATATATATATATATATATATATATATATGTATATATATATATATATATATATGTATATATATATATATATATATATATATATATATATATATCAGCGAAAGAAGCTTAGTGTAACTCATTACATCCCATCAAGGTTCATGCATTCCGACCCCATCTCTCTTTCATGGGGTTGGAACCCATGGAATAGCCGTCTATTAACACTCATAAGAAAGTCAACAACCATGTGAGTCAACAAGGACCTCTCGGGTGTTTTTACATTGACGCCAACATTAATTTATGAGGCACTCTAAGAGTTCCAATTTAATTTCCTGTTTATTTAAGGCAGCAGAGGAGACATATATTTTTAAAGTAGACTTCACAAATTGCACGTAAAAACTCACTAACAAGAACAATTGAATATTCCGCGGAAAATAACAGGTAGCAAGAAGAAAAAGGAAAGAGAGGAAAGGTAACGAAGAAAAGTAGTTTCACTGTTGGCAAAAATAAACAAGAATTTCAAAAAGATCGATAATGAAGAGCAAAATAACTATTTAGACTGGATTAAATAAAGTTATTGCATTGGACCGAGAGAACTACACGATATTTAGACAAGAATATGAACAGACCTTGCACAAAATCCACCAGAGGGCGAGGCAGAAACCTCCAAATAATTCGAGCATAGTTGCTAGTAAAGAAAGACTTTAATCACCAACAAGCTGACTAGAAAACAATAAAGCCAAGAGGGCGGAGATGAGACATGAAGAGCCGAATTATCGAAATTACCTGAAGAGAACCTCCCACCTCAACGGGTCGGGGGAGGGAACATGAGGAGGGGGTGGGAAGGTGAGGCAGGAAGACACAGGCCTCACAAATTATGAGCCTTGTAATGAGAACTCACAACTAAATGTAATTTGGAGTCAGTGACACTACATAATACATTTTTCTGTAATGTAATTATGAGAGCTAATGCATTATAACCATGACGTTGACATCAGTGCTAAGGACTAGCTCTCTAGACGGAAGATATCTGTGAGAGAACAAATAGTAATGTAACAATATATTCAGAGGTAAGGCACATGTACTACACCCAGGTCTCGGTACTTGTATACTCCTCGAGCCTCTGTGTTTGTGTACAACCCAAGCTAGTGTACTTGTGTACAACCCAGGCTAGTGTACTTGTGTACAACCCAAGCTAGTGTACTTGTGTACAACCCAGGCTAGTGTACTTGTGTACAACCCAAGCTAGTGTACTTGTGTACAACCCAAGCTAGTGTACTTGTGTACAACCCAGGCTAGTGTACTTGTGTACAACCCAAGCTAGTGTACTTGTGTACAACCCAAGCTAGTGTACTTGTGTACAACCCAAGCTAGTGTACTTGTGTACAACCCAGGCTAGTGTACTTGTGTACAACCCAAGCTAGTGTACTTGTGTACAACCCAAGCTAGTGTACTTGTGTACAACCCAGGCTAGTGTACTTGTGTACAACCCAAGCTAGTGTACTTGTGTACAACCCAAGCTAGTGTACTTGTGTACAACCCAGGCTAGTGTACTTGTGTACAACCCAAGCTAGTGTACTTGTGTACAACCCAGGCTAGTGTACTTGTGTACAACCCAAGCTAGTGTACTTGTGTACAACCCAGGCTAGTGTACTTGTGTACAACCCAAGCTAGTGTACTTGTGTACAACCCAAGCTAGTGTACTTGTGTACAACCCAAGCTAGTGTACTTGTGCACTTCCCAGTTCTCTGTACTTGTGTGCTCCTCAAGGCTATGTAAAAATGAAAAGAAAGTAATGTATGTCTATGACATCGAACAAGTCCACAAGGGCCGTGATGATGGCTCGAACCTACGTCCGGGATGATCCCAGACGCGCCTGGGATCGTCTGGGTTTGTGATTTTTGTGTGTCTATGATATAGATTCATGTTTATGTCGTTTTATCCACCTGTGAGTATACTGAAGCAGACAACTTGTGACTCCTGGCAGCCGGTTGAGAGCGTTCCCCGTCCTCCCAAGCTGTTGTTAAGCCCAACACTACTTGTTCCCCTGGAACAAGGCCAGCCAGTCTCTAAACAACCCGGTCTCCAAATACTGCCGGGTGAAAAGAGGGGAGAACAGTTAACGTATTTCTGACCAGTCAATCCTCCTTGGCCAGGACTCGAAATGGAGATCAGATCGTTGGCGAGGCTCGGAGCGAGTGTGTTACCACTACGCCACAACGACGTGTGTTCTCCATGCCTCAGAACTCACTTGTTCTTCAGTGCGATGATCGAACACTTTAGTCCAGCAATAACACATTGCATGAGTCACACCATTAAAGAAGATATACTTGGAAGAAAATTCTTCAGCCAAAAAAGAAAAATTACTTTTTTCTTCATTTTTAACATAATTCACTCCTGATTGTGTGTTCTCCAGAGAGAGAACTAAGCCGGTGTTCACCTCGACAGCTCCGAGGTCAAGGCTGGTGTTTCCTGCAGTCACCAGGTATGGTAAAAGCTTCACAAACTTGTTAATTTTTATTAACACCATATTTAACTTCTTGGGCCGTCTTTCATCTTAGCTTTATGGCTTAATTGGATTATATAAAGACGGAGTTACTGGGTGTAAGGCGCCTCTTACTGCACACTGTGTGTAATATGTGACTTATATTCCTCTCAGTTAAAGAGCAATGACAGTTAATGGTGTGTGTGTGTGTGTGTGTGTGTGTGTGTGTGTGTGTGTGTACTCACCTAGTTGTACTCACCTAGTTGTGTTTGCGGGGGTTGAGCTCTGGCTCTTTGGTCCCGCCTCTCAACCGTCAATCAACAGGTGTATAGATTCCTGAGCCTACTGGGCTCTGTCATATCTACACTTGAAACTGTGTATGGAGTCAGCCTCCACCACATCACTTCCAAATGCATTCCATTTGTCAACCACTCTGACACTAAAAAAGTTCTTTCTAATATCTCTGTGGCTCATTTGGGCACTCAGTTTCCACCTGTGTCCCCGTGTGCGTGTTCCCCTTGTGTTAAATAGACTGTCTTTATCTACCCTATCAATCCCCTTCAGAATCTTGAATGTGGTGATCATGTCCCCCCTAACTCTTCTGTCTTCCAGCGAAGTGAGGTTTAATTCCCGTAGTCTCTCCTCGTAGCTCATACCTCTCAGCTCGGGTACTAGTCTGGTGGCAAACCTTTGAACCTTTTCCAGTTTAGTCTTATCCTTGACTAGATATGGACTCCATGCTGGGGCTGCATACTCCAGGATTGGCCTGACATATGTGGTATACAAAGTTCTGAATGATTCTTTACACAAGTTTCTGAATGCCGTTCGTATGTTGGCCAGCCTGGCATATGCCGCTGATGTTATCCGCTTGATGTGTGTGTGTGTGTGTGTGTGTGTGTGTGTGTGTGTGTGTGTGTGTGTGTGTGTGTGTGTGTGTGTGTGTGTGTGTGTGTGTGTGTGTGTGTGTGTGTGTGTGTGTGTGTATTCTCACCTAGTTGTGCTTGCGGGGGTTGAGCTCTGGTTCTTTGGTCCCGTCTCTCAACTGTCAATCAACTGGCGTACAGGTTCTTGAGCCTACTAGGCTCTATCATATCTACACTTGAAACTGTGTATGGAATCTGCCTTCACTCCATCACTGCTTAATACGGTTTATCTGTTAACTACTCTGACACTGAAAAAGTTCTTTCTAACGTCCCTGTGGCTCATTTGGTTACTCAGTTTCCACCTGTGTCCCCTTGTTTGCGTACCATCCGTGCTAAACAGTTTATCTTTATGTACCCTGTCAATTCCTCTGAGAATTTTACAAGTAGTGATCATGTCTCCCCTAACTCCTCTGTCTTCCAGTGTCGTGAGATTTAGTTCCAGTAATGTTTCCTTGTAGCTTGTGCACTTCATCTCAGGGACTAGCCTGGTGGCATACCTCTGAACCTCTTGTAACTTAATTTTGTTTGACTAGATGTGGACTCCAGGCTGGAGCCGCATATTCCCCTATTGGAATATTCGGTATTTCCACACAGTAACTCTCTGCTTCCTGCTGTTTAGGTACTCCCTTATCCACTAGCGTACCTTACAACTTACTCCAGCCTGTTTCTCCAACTTATACAACAGTCTCTTATGGAGTTCTGTGTCAAAAGGATTCTGACAGTCCAAGAAAATGTAGCCTGCCCACCCATCTTATTCTTGCTTAATGCTTGTTGCTGGGTCAAAGAATTCCATTAAACCTGTGAGACACGACTTGCCATCCCTGGACCCATGCTGGTGGTGGTTACAAATTCCCTTCTCTCCAGATGTGCTACCAGCCTTTTTCGCACGATCTTCTCCATCACCTTGCCTAGTATACAAGTTAATGACAAGAGCCTGTAGTTAGGGCCTCTTGCCTATCCCCCTTTTTGTATATTGGGACTACATTAGCTGTCTTCCAACTCTCTGGTAGGTCTCCTGTTTCCAGTGACGTTATATACATATAACGTGCACAATGTTTCTGCCCCCTTCTTTAAGCATCCATGGTGAGATTTCATCAGGTCCAACAGCCTTAGTCACGTTTAGATCGAGCCTAACCTCCAAACGTCATCTCTGGTAATTTCAATATCCTCCACGTTTGCTTGGTTTATCGTCACCCCTTTTAGTTCAGGGACTTCTCCATGCTCTATTGTGAAGACCTCCCGAACTCTCTTGTTAAGTTCTTCACACACCACCTTTGCTATTCTCTGTGTACCAATCCCATGTGTGTGTGTGTGTGTGTGTGTGAGTGTGTGTGTGTGTGTGTGTGTGTGTGTGTGTGTGTGTGTGTGTGTGTGTGTGTGTGTGTGTGTGTGTGTGTGTGTGTGTGTGTGTGTGTGTGTGTGTGTGTGTGTATGTGTGTGTGTGTGTGTGTGTGTGTGTGTGTGTGTACTCACCTATATGTACTCACCTATATGTGCTTGCAGGATCGAGCATTGACTCTTGGATCCCGCCTTTCTAGCTATCGGTTGTTTACAGCAATGACTCCTGTGTGTGTGTGTGTGTGTGTGTGTGTGTGTGTGTGTGTGTGTGTGTGTGTGTGTGTGTGTGTGTGTGTGTGTGTGTGTGTGTGTGTGTGTGTGTTTAGAGGAGATAGAGATGCTTCGTATCTCCATTGACGGATCCGTGCCTTTCGTCTCCTACACCGGGACGCTGCCCCCCCTGTCTTGAATGACGGGTGGCTACCTCCTGTGTCCTCTAATCCTCCCATAATCCACGTGCGGTCGCCCAAATCCATGGGATTTCAGGGAGATTATAATCTTCATTTCGTGGTAAATTGACTGGAGTGCTTGAGGCTCAAGGTATGGGTGTGTGAGGGAGCCCTAGGTGGGTGGTGGCGCCCAGGGGACTGTGAGGGAGGGAGGGGGGAGAGAGAGAGAGAGAGAGAGAGAGAGAGAGAGAGAGAGAGAGAGAGAGAGAGAGAGAGAGAGAGAGAGAGAGAGAGAGAGAGAGAGAGAGAGAGAGAGAGAGACAGACAGACAGACAGACAGACAGACAGACAGACAGACAGACAGACAGACAGACAGACAGACAGACAGACAGACAGACAGACAGACAGACAGACAGAGCAAGAGCGAGATAGAGAGAGACAGACAGAGAGACATAGACAGAGAAAGAGACAGAGAGACATAGACAGAGAAAGAGACAGAGACAAAGAGAGTGAGATAGTGAGAGATAGTGAGCAAGCGAGAGAGAGACAGACCGAGACAGGGAGAGTGTGATATAGAGAGAGAGCGAGTGAAATAGAAAGCGAGCGAGGGAGAGAGAGAGAGAGAGAGAGAGAGAGAGAGAGAGAGAGAGAGAGAGAGAGAGAGAGAGAGAGAGAGAGAGAGAGAGAGAGAGAGAGAGAGAGAGAGAGAGAGAGAGAGAGAGAGAGAGAGAGAGAGAGAGAGAGAGAGAGAGAAAGAGAGAGAGAGAGAGAGAGAGAGAGACAGAGAGAGACAGAGAGAGAGAGAGACTTGTAATTTAAAAAAATACCAATTTGTATATTTGAATTAATACTATTATATTATATTATTAACATAAGCTACAAGACTAGTTATATTAATTTAAGTTAGGTTAGGATAGGTGAGGTTTGGACATATTTATACGTTAGTTTTAACTCAAATTAAAAAATAAATAAAATCTAATATAATATAATAGAAAGCTTTATCAATTCATACACAAAATGTAGAAAAAATTATAACTTCAGGATAACTCGGCTTATTAGACAAATCGGGCTTTTCATTGTTGGCCAATTAGTGCGTTCTGGCTATTAGATACAATAAATATATATATATATATATATATATATATATATATATATATATATATATATATATATATATATATATATATACATACATATACATATTAATTAGTATAAATTGGTAGAATTATTAGGTCGAATTCTAATTACTAATTGTACATTCCGTCAATAAGGCCTAGGCGGAGCCTAAGCCTAGCAGTGGTAACATCTAGAAGTCTGGTAACCTTATTGGATGACCCATAGACGTGCGGTTCTTCCTGCATAATAGGATGATGATAAATGGGGTAACTGGTGTGAATTTCACTTTGCCTCAAGTCTACGAGATTTGATTTTCCCAAAATATTACTGCCCTCAGGCTGCTCAAAGGCAGTCCAAGTTGGTAATCAATTCCCTCTTTATGAGCAAAGGTTTTGGCTAATTCATCAGTTCTATCATGCATTCGGAGACCAATATGGGAAGGAATCCACGGGAGACAAACTCTGACTCCATCCTTGATTATTTCATTATATCTGTGTCTAGCTTCAGAGATAAGCACGTCACAGTTATGCCTTTGGGAGCTGATGCATAACTGACTCTTTGTCAGTGATGACAAGGAGTCACATACAATTAGCGAGTCAACTTTAGATTCATTTACGCGCTCGAGTGCAAGGATTACGTCAACCAATTCTGTTTGAAGAGTGGAGGCTCAGTTACTTATACGCACTCCACACACACATGGGAGAAGGAACCGTCTCTCGCTGTCACAACAACTGCACTTCCAGCTGCACCATGGGACTGATGCAAGGATCCATCAGTGTAAATAATCTGGGAAAGGGAGCGCTCTCTGACCTAAGCATCAATTTGGCTTAAGGTATTGTACCTTGCTTCTTGTCGAGGCAAGGGTTGTTCTTTAATCAGCTTCTTGGGTGGGAAAGGAGGGGCAGTAATTTACAAAGGAGTTATCTCCCACGGGGCAGGAAAGTGTCGTTGTTGTCTCTCTTGGTAGAGGTGATGAATATTATACATTCTGAGCACAGTGGCAGTTTTGGTAATCCATTTGGAGGGATGCTGACCTTAAAGAAAGAAGGGACAATAGATTTACGTTTTCTATGTTATTTAATGGCTAATAACTACAAATTTGGTGTCTAAATGTTTACAAATGAATTCTCTAGAGTAATGATGCAAAAACAAAAATACAGTTATGTATAAATGATTATGAGGGACAGGAATACATATTCGAAACTTTATGTCTAAAGTGAGTCCCTCACGACCAAGGACCTCCCTGCTCCGACCACCTGTGTCTAGAGACCATGTCTTACAATACCGGGCATTTTAGGCTCAGGAAGTAAAAACCGAGAAGTTAGTAGTCAAATGGCTAGGCGTCATTGGCTCACACAAATGTTAATAAAAGTTACAGCTGTAAGACAGTAAAGATATGTTAGTTTAGTTGGTACATAAAAACTGTGATGTTTAGATATGTTGCAGGAAAGCTATGCTGGTCTAGTTTTCATAGTTGCATAAAGAGTTCTGATGATTTGGTAAATTTAATTTAATTTAATTCATTGTGTCGGGGGACAGGAAGCCAGAGTGTATTCATACACGAAATGGCTTTTATCGAGGTCGCCTCCTTCTCCCCCCCCCCCAAGGCCAAATTACTGACTCCGACCAGGATACAACCCCACAACAAGCTGACTAACTCCTGAGTACCTACTTACTGCTAGGTGAACAGACACATTAGGAGAAAGGAAATGTACCCAACCGTTTCTGTTCCGTCTGGGATTCGACCAGAATTCTCGACTGTGCGTCGAGAACGAACTCGACTGCACTACCGGGACCTTTCTTGAGGTTATCTTGAGATGATTTCGGGGCTTAGTGTCCCCGCGGCCCGGTCCTTTACCAGGCCTCCTTTTTGTTACACACACTCAGGAAGCAGCCCGTAGCAGCTGTTTAACTCCCAGGTACCTATTTACTGCTAGGTAACAAGGGTATCAGGGTGAAAGAAACTCTGCCCATTTGTTTCCGCCTCTATCGGGGATCAAACCCGGAACCTCATGACTACGAATCCCGAGCGCTCTCCACTCAGCTGTCAGGCCCCCTGAGATAGAAAATGTGAGAATGTTGTGTCAGAAAAAAGGAATAATATTTTGCTACAGAAAACTTGAGTGTAAACTGATAAGTCATTTTAAAGTTATTAAGGTGATCAAAACTGATAAACAAATGTAATGGACATTTGTAAATGTAATGGACTGTCTCTGTCAGTCTGAGTGTCTGTCTGTCTGACTGTTTGCGTGTTCACTTGGACGAGGATGGATGGTTGGACAATCAAATTCATAACCCTAAAAATTTCTACGTAAGACCGAGCTGAAATTATATCCTAAAATTGTAAAACTAACAAGAATACTCTTACCGATGTGAAACTTACAAATCTCACTATCTGAATGATATATAAATGAATGTTATTTAATATAGTCTTCAGTTAGAAGAGACTAAGCAATGCCAGTATGTATTGGCAATAAGATTACAAGAGACATTCTTAAGCATAAGAAACATTGGCCAATAACCCGGAAGCGACGCGATATAAGAAGTATTGGCAGATAATTGTAAATGATTGTGTGGGCAAGTGACACTTCCGAATGTGGAAGTGTATTAATATCAGATTCTTGGATGAAGACTACATCCTTTCTCAAGGTGCTGTAAAGATTCTTCTGAACAAGATTCCAAGAGATTGCGTTAATATAATAATAATAATTAAATGTTTATATGAGGCTTCCTGGTTTTGAAAACTCACTTCAGACATAAACATTCGTATATTTATCCCTGTCGCTCATGATCTTTTATAAATGCATTTTCTTTTTTTTATCTGCCATATATCAGGCAGAGCGGCCCAACGGGGCGTCTGTCATTAGACGTCGTTATGATTACGTGCTATTCATGCCCGTGCAACCTCGTGGGTGGCTTAATCTTCTCCAATTCATCAATCGTCGTTATGATTATGCTCCTCGGGTGTTCCCCAGTGAGTGCCGAACACACAGTCACAGCCCCGCTCCTGTGCCAGGCTAGTCCACTACGGGCTCACCATAGCCCGTGCTACTTGCAACTTTTTGTTCCGGGTAGCTGAATCTACAACAACAGCAAACAACGACACTGACAGGCCAGGAGCCGAGATAATAACAGGAAGTGATGAGCTCTTCGACTATCATATAATCTTGCGTTAGGGAGGTGGTCGTCCCACCCAGACGACAATCACTAGAGGGCTTAGAACACTATGGGGGTCATACATCAATTATTTCTTTGATGAAAGGCTGTGAAGCATCTCTTGAGATGGTGTCAAGAGTTAGTAAGAGAGCCAGGGAGTCGTATGTGGTTTGTGGGTGAGAGAAACACGGGGGAAAAGAGAGAAAAAAAGTGTGTGATTGTAAGCATATGCCACTAAACAGTAGTTTATTAAACTATTGCTTAATGGTAGACACACAAATCAGCGATGAACTAGTAAGCTTACTTGATGAATAATATGAAAATATCAAGACGAGCTGGTTATACTCTCTGTTTAAAAATAAGTATTTACATAAAATAGGTTGCGATGTAAGATGGTTTAAAGTCTAATTCCGTGTGGGAGGAGGATGGACTATAACGCTCTCAGAAAGTGAACAATTATAGTTTACTAACAGATGACAATATGAATCTGTTCCGCAACCCTCAGCTTACCCCAACATCTCACGTCCTCTAAGGACGTGTGGAACATAACATCCCAAGTGTTGGAGGAAAATTTCTACCACTCGCGTTCCGGTGGAAAAAAAAGGGGCAAAAGTGATCTTTTAGGATATTAATCTATATATTTGGATGTGTATTGATACATTTTTTGTCTTACATTGCTCTTGTGTTGGTAAAACTTAGATTTGATGTCTTTGTGTGTATTCTGAATGATTGAGAAATAACTTTTGATAGTGTGAATAATTGTTTGGAAAGAAATAGAGATGATAAGCAGAATTACACTGATGTATTTTCTGAGCAGTTGAAAACATAATGTTTTAGTGCTAGTAACTAAAAAAAAGAGATCAAAGCGAAGCATGATAAACACTTGTTTGAAAAATTATGTGGTTATTAGTGTTGGAGCAAAGGTCCTTGAAGAAATCAAGCAGTCTTGTAATGAAATGAAACCTTAGATGTCACATTTTGGTAATAAAAATAATGCCACCTCCTGGAGAAAATAAAAAGATAGAACTTGTTATACGAAAGCCTGTTTCTATAAGATGAGATGGTAGACATTATAACTACACTAAGATTGACTAGTGAGAGAAAGAAGAAGAGGCTATGAGGTATATGGTGTGATCACACAGTTAACAAAAAATATTTGAATTTGTAGGTAGTGATCACGTCTCCCCAAGCCTCACGTCTCCTGTCTTCCAGAGTCGTGTGATGCATTTCACAAAGCTTTTCCTCCTAACTCAGGCCACTTAGTTCATGGCCTAGTGGCTTATTTCTGCGCTTGACCAGATGTGGGCTCCATACTGTGACTACACACTCCAGGATTGGTCTTACATATGTGATATACAAGGTTCTGAAGGCAGTTACGATGTTAGCAGTGAGAGCGGTTTAATATGATGGAAGATCCATCCTGGTCTTTAAAAGCATCTTCGATGCACCTGACAACGGGTTCGGTGGTGTGTATAGAATCTGATGTTAGATATTATTATTATTATTATTACTCGGCCATTCAAATCAAATTTGAAACCTTAGAAGCCATTCAAATCCAATTTGAAACCTTAGAAGCCATTCAAATCCAATTTGAATGGGATGTATGGCTGTGTCGAAGGTCAAGTGAGATCATTAGCAGGAAGGGAGAGGGGCGGTGAGAGTTACTGACAGGTTGTGTTGGGTGGTGGTAGAGATGGTGAGAGAGAGCAGAGCGCTCTGTAGAAGAAATTGATCTAGTAAGGCTAATAATTATTTACTGATAGTAGTGTAGGCAAACACTTCATTAGAATGACTATGAAGCTATTTTAAATGTTTATGAAGATCTTTTTATAATGATTCTGTTTCAGTTATAAGAATTAAAATTACTAAGTTTATGTTGATGACGATGTGTGGGATACATTTTTTATAATGCATGCGTATGTTCAACACACTCTGACTAACTGATGGAGAATTTGTAAGTGAGGTCCAATCTCCCTCTTACTGCTCATAGATACTGGATGATGTAAAGTATTTTTAATCTAAAAATATGATCACCATGTTCAACACACACAGTGATATTTATTTATTGAAGACATACACTTGACTCAATAATTGCTTATAGTCACCCGAGGATATTATTCTGTTGGTATAAAAGGAGAATGAGATGTGTGTGCCACCGCTTCTGAGGCTGCATTTGGTCTTACATTAAATAAACACAACATCAACAACATTATTATTTATATACTAGCTGAGCCCGGCCACGCGTTTCAGTGACTCAGCAACGCATGTGCGCTGGTGAGTCACTGAGTCACCCCACTCAGTCAGTCAAACAGCAAGAGCATGTTGAGTAAATTCTTGTTAGAGAGCCCTCGCCCTCAGCCTTTTGATTCTTAATCCGGTTAATAGCATATCTCATCCATACAAAAAGAGATCAGTATTTCTTATCTTGTTAGAGACAAAGATGTTCAAGTATTTCTTTTCCTTCAATATCAATGTACAGTTTTAACATTATACACTCTTATCAGTTAAGCTAGCCTTCAATAATTAGTAAAAAGGGGAAATAATGTCAGCATCTCAACATTGCTGTGAGGGGTGATTATATATGAGCTCGGAGAGCTGTTCACCACATGCAAGTGTGTTTATTCCTCGCAAATAAAAACATTGAAACAACTCTTCTTTGTATATTTTTTTGTAAAGTAAAGCATGTCTTCAATAATGAGTGTGTATAAATGGAAGGAGGATAATAATATCAATCTATATAAATAAAAATGTAAATGTTCATTTGTTCTAAATCACTAATTTCCGAAAGTTCTTCACCAATTGCTTTGAAATTTTCTCACAACGTTAAATTCGCATCCGAACGGGTTTTTATATACATACTGTATAGATGTCACGTCTGTGACGGGAAAAAACATGTTTTTTTAAACTGTGTTTTTTTTGTGAGGGGAAATATTGACACAACGTTGCATTCGAATAGGCGCATGTTTTATATACCTACTATATAGATTCCACACCTGTGACAGGTAAAACATGTTTGTTTTTTTTAAAACATAGCCATCTGTTGCACGTAATAACAACACATGCTATATTAAATATGTTATGATTCCATTTCAATGCTTCCGATTTTATTGATAAATTGAATTTTCATAGATGTCTGATTTAATTATTTTGAGTTACATTGTGTTGGAATTGATCTGTGTTTACCATACTGTTCATTTTGTGAGTATAGTTTATTTTTTAAATTTTAATTTTTTTTCATTTCTTTTTTAACTGTTTTTCTCATATTGCAGTGATGGGAACATCAGATTATTTGATGTTCCCAATCTTCTGATGGGAACATCAGATTATTTGATGTTCACAATCTTCTGATGGGAACATCAGATGATTTAGGAATGCATTGGCCGAGGGAGTGGGGAAAGGTGGGGACTATAACCGGATTAAGAATCCAAAGTCTGAGGGAGAGGTCTCTCTAACAAGCATTTGCTCAACACGCTCTTGCTGTTTGACTGACTGAGTCTCCATATTATTTTATTTTATTTTATTATATTTGAAGATGTCAGAACTTTAAACTAAAAGACGAACTATCACACACCGTCATAATGACTGAGGGGATCCGAAAAAATGGTGACCCCATCCATGTCAGATGTTGTGGTGACTCACTGGCTGGTTGGTCCGGTGTGTGTGTGTGTGTGTGTGTGTGTACTCACCTAATTGTGCTTGCGGGGGTTGAGCTCTGGCTCTTTGGTCCCGCCTCAGGTGTGTGTGTGTGTGTGTGTGTGTGTGTGTGTGTGTGTGTGTGTGTGTGTGTGTGTGTGTGTGTGTGTGTGTGTGTGTGTGTGTGTGTGTGTGTGTGTGTAGTCCCTTTGACACCAAAATAATTGTTATGAGGACCTTAACGTTTTAGGAAAAACAGATCCCATCTCCCCTTCTGGGTGAGACTAGTTCAATGACTGGAAAAAAAGATATCGAGGAAATGGTGCCCCAATGTCCTCTGACGCAATGATGAAGTACAATGACCGGTGACAGCAGATGATGTGGTTATGAGTGAGGGGACTAGGTCCAAACTCTCACACCCTCTGATCGCAGAAGTCGTAATGCCTGACCACACCTCTAGAGGGTGTTAGGAGGCTTCAACCTGCTGCTGCTGGTACGGTTGGGGTACATACAGTGACAGACCCCCTCCTCCTTCCAGATAATATATTTTTTTTTAATTCTCAGAGACTTTGGTGATGGTTCTCAATGCATCAGGAAAAATTATTATAGAGGTGGTTATACTCTCATGGTGGAGGAGAAGTTATACTTATCATGGTGGAGGAGAAGTGTGATGTCAGAGGTGGAGGAGAATCGTGACGTCAGAGGTGGAGGAGAAGCGTGACGTCAGAGGTGGAGGAGAAGTGTGACGTCAGAGGTGGAGGAGAAGTATGACGTCAGAGGTGGAGGAGAAGTGTGACGTCAGAGGTGGAGGTGCCCCAACTTGGTCAGTCCCAACTTGAAGTTTTATATATGATCGAGTGTTTTATATTGGCGTCTCAAGTTAACCAATTTAAAAGTCAGATCTTGGCCGTGTGGGCCGGAGGCGTCTTGAGGAACGATTGGGGAGTGGAGAGGGCCTTGAAGTGGGGCCTTGGAGTGGAGCCTTGGAGATGGACCTAGGAGTGGGGCCTCTTGGAGTGGTCCTTGAAGTGAGACCTTGGAGTGGGGGTAAGAGAAGGTGTAGAATTTGTAACTGTAGCAGCAGAGATCAAGACATGTAAGGTGTCTGTTAATCTCTAGACCATCATTCAGTCTCGTTTATCGTCAAACTCGAGTCTAGCAAAGAAAAAAAAGGGGGGGGGGTATATTCTTAAATATATTCAAGTATATGT
>NC_091150.1:53836105-53853605 GCF_040958095.1 Procambarus clarkii | reverse complement strand
AAGAGACGGGTGCAGGTGTGGAGGTGAGGATGAAAGAGACGGGTGCAGGTGTGGCGGTGAGGAGGGAAGAGACGGGTGCAGGTGTGGAAGTGAGGAGGGAAGAGACGGGTGCAGGTGTGGAGGTGAGGATGAAAGAGACGGGTGCAGGTGTGGCGGTGAGGAGGGAAGAGACGGGTGCAGGTGTGGCGGTGAGGATGGAAGAGACGGGTGCAGGTGTGGCGGTGAGGATGGAAGAGACGGGTGCAGGTGTGGCGGTGAGGAGGGAAGAGACGGGTGCAGGTGTGGCGGTGAGGATGGAAGAGACGGGTGCAGGTGTGGCGGTGAGGAGGGAAGAGACGGGTGCAGGTGTGGCGGTGAGGAGGGAAGAGACGGGTGCAGGTGAAGGGACAGGTATCAGAGTTAGCACCAGGCGGTGGATCGTTGTGGCTCTGGCTCCTGTGTCGCAGTGGGTTAAGGTGGTTGACCCACCGTGTTCCAAGTGGGTTCCCAGGGGGTTCCCATGGAGTTCCCCAGGGGGTTCCCAGGGGGTTCCCAGGGGGTTCCCAGGGGGTTCCCAGGGGGTTCCCAGGGGGTTCCCAGGGGGGGTGCATGGGAACTCAATGCAGCAATCAGGGGGAGGGGGCAGTACAGGAACTGAACCCCTAAACACTATAAAATCCCCCAAAAGATGTTCTTAGATTACACTGAACAGGCATAGTTAGTCACTGTACCTTCATTCTCAATAAATTCTCACTAGCAAAACATTCGCTAGCTGCAGCTAGCTTGTGTACGTGAGATTATCTCTTTTCAACAAATATAAATGTTAGAATCCCGACTATTTACGTTTGGATCATATGATTCTAGTTGTGGACCAGACCTCACACTAGAAAGTGAAGGGACGACGACGTTTTGGTCCGTCCTGGACCATTGTCAAGTCGAGTGTGTTCTAGGTGTCCATATATACAGCGAGATCAACCCGGTGATGTCTTCTGGAGAGGCAATGAGACCTACTAGGATGTGAATGGTGATTTGACAGTCTGGTGAAGAGGGGGTGTGTGGTGTGGTGTACATATTGGGTGAGCCATTTGCGGTGTGTGGTGTACCCTCCTTATGTGGTGGTGGTGGTGGTGGTGTGGTGTAATATTATGTGTATATATATATATATATATATATATATATATATATATATATATATATATATTATAGAAACGATGCGGACCATCATACATATATTGACCTAATGGACAATTAGAAAGTAGAATTTGGTACTACTGAATTGGGACAATCCGGAGAAGGTTTTGTATTTATGTTTCTAATTCTACTAGTAATGTTTCCAATTCTACTATGTAATTGTTGACTATGTCAATATATCTACGATAGTGCATATAGTTACAGAACGTGCTATCTTAACAGAAGGATGGGTTGATATATACACATACAAATATATATTATGTCTCTCCTATTAAACAGGATAAGATAGCCGATATAGACACTAGTGTGTTATTAAGCACTGAACCACTGAAGGTGATTAAGATGCTTTAACAAACTCAGGTTATAGTTACATCACATACATTGTACTAATTGATGCATTACATGGTCAATCTTGGGTACAAATCCAATATATCATCAGGTGTTCCAGTTCTCATATAGTATTTACAGAGTTCAGCATACCTAAGCCCAGGAGAGCGAAAGTCAGTCAATATGTGACATTCTACAATATAATGTTCAAGGAAGTGCATGTTTTCTCTTTCACCAAGTTGACGCTCGGTGTATGCCACATTTGGGTTTTGATAAAGGTGCCAGATACGTCTATATGCCTGTCGTATTCTGGCCACTATAACATCACATTGCCGAGTTCTTGTTCTATTTGTTCCATGTATAAATGTCTCCTCACAGTATTCATCATATTGTTTAATGCTACAACTTTCAGGTCTTTGTGAATTTGTTGGGTCAGTAAGATTATCATCAGACCTTTGTTTAAGTATTCTCTTTGTCACTGCTAATGCAACACCCTTTAATACGGGTGGATACACTAAGTGACCCATTGACGGTATGGGAACATATTTGCTCATTAGTTCAAACAGTGACTCTTTTTCCCTTATTTTTCTTATCGCATTTACATATAAAATTGTAAATCGAATTGACTTCGAGAACTTGCTCATCTGGTCTGTTATTTACAATCTTTAGACTGAAAAAAAGTTCTCTATGACATTCCTGTGATTCATCTGTGTTTCCAGTTTCCATTTATGTCCTCTAGTTTTATCGTTCCTTAATTTAAACATTGCTTCTATATCTACTGTGTCAATACCAATTAGTATCTTGTATAGCGTCATCATGTCTGCTCTGTTCCTTCTTTCCTACAGTGTAGTGGATTCTAGTTCCTTCAACCTTTCTTCAAAGCTCAGACCTCTTAGATTAAGTACGAGTCACGTGATGTATTTTGGGACCTTTTCTAATTATGTTTTGTTTGTTTAGGCAGGGGTTCCATGCTGGGGCAGCATACTCAATAATAGGGCTTGCAAAGGATGCATACACCGCTCGAAAAGGCTTATTTAACGTTCCTGAAACAGCGCTTCTTTAAGTTTCTGAAGCACAGAAACTGAATGCTTCTGTTATAACAGAAACAGCGCTGCTTTAAGATGGTGGAGGATAACCAGACGTTTATCAGTATGGTATATGCTGCTCTCGTTATCCTGCTGGTGTGTGTGTGTGCCTCTGGTGCTATATCTCCAGTTATGTCCACTCCTTAGCGGTATTTTTTTAAAGAAGTTGAAAGTTGCCTTTTGTATGTGTGCGTGTGTACTCACCTACTTGTACTTGCGGGGGTTGAGCTTTGGCTCTTTGATCCCGCCTCTCAACTGTCAATCAACTGGTGTACAGGTTCCTGAGCCTACTGGGCTCTACCATATCTACATTTGAAACTGTGTATGGAGTCAGCCTCCACCACATCACTTCCTAATCCATTCTACCTGTTAACTACTCTGACACTGAAGAAGTTCTTTCTAACGTCCCTGTGGCTCATGTGGGTACTCAGTTTCCACCTGTGTCCCCTTGTTCGCGTACCACCAGTATTGAATAGTTTATCCTTGTCTACCCTGTCAATAGCCCTGAGGATTTTGTAGGTAGTGATCATGTCTCCCACTTACTCTTCTGTCTTTCAGTGTCGTAAGGTGCATCTCACGCAGCCTTTCCTCGTAACTCATGCTTCTTAGCTCCGGGACTAGTCTAGTAGCATACCTCTGAACTTTTTCAGAGGTAAGCCTCTGAAAAACGCACACCAGCGTCAAGACGCACACACAGCTGACGCACACCTGCGTCAAGACGTACACACAACTGACGCACACCAGCGTCAAGACGCACACACAGCTGACGCACACCTGCGTCAAGACGCACACACAGCTGACGCACACCTGCATCAAGACGTACACACAGCTGACGCACACCAGCGTCAAGACGCACACACAGCTGACGCACACCTGCGTCAAGACGCACACACAGCTGACGCACACCTGCGTCAAGACGCACACACAGCTGACGCACACCTGCGTCAAGACGCACACACAGCTGACGCACACCTGCGTCAAGACGCACACACAGCTGACGCACACCTGCGTCAAGACGCACACACAGCTGACGCAACATATTGTCAACGGGGCACAAATATGCGTCTGAAAATATACAAATTGTAAGTGGCAGGAGAAGCAATTTGCCGCTTGAGTGCCACGAGTGCACGCCTTCCCTTGTCTCCCCTTCCTCCCCCTCTACGCCTCCCCTCTCCCTTCCCCTCCCACGCCTCCTCCCCTCTACGCCACCCCCTTCCCTTCCCCTCCCACGCTTCCTTCCCTCTACGCCACCCCTCTCCCTTCCCCTCCCACGCCTCCTCCCCTCTACGCCACCCCTTCCCTTCCCCTCCCACGCCTCCTCCCCTCTACGCCACCCCCTCTCCCTTCCCCTCCCACGCATCAAAAAAATACGCAAGTGGAAAAATACAATGAAACTTATAGGACAAGCCAGACACATCGACCCGGATACTCACTGTAATGTTCACGACGATGTTCACCTGAGTTGAACAGTGACTGTAGGACTTGTAGCCTTAGTGGCGATGTTCACCTGAGTTGAACAGTGACTGTAGGACTTGTGGCCTCAGTGGCGATGTTCACCTGAGTTGAACAGTGACTGTAGGGCTTGTAGCCTCAGTGGCGATGTTCACCTGAGTTGAACAGTGACTGTAGGACTTGTGGCCTCAGTGGCGATGTTCACCTGAGTTGAACAGTGACTGTAGGACTTGTAGCCTCAGTGGCGATGTTCACCTGAGTTGAACAGTGACTGTAGGGCTTGGGGCCTCAGTGGCGATGTTCACCTGAGTTGAACAGTGACTGTAGGACTTGTGGCCTCAGTGGCGATGTTCACCTGAGTTGAACAGTGACTGTAGGGCTTGGGGCCTCAGTGACAATTCACGTGTTGTTGAACAGTGTTTGTGGCTTGAGCGGCACTGTTGACCTCCGTGTGGCACCAGCGCACGAGAGACGACGCAGGAGTGCTCACGGCACCAAGCCAACTATTACTCTCCAGGCGGGAACTGCCTCTATAACATGATTTACTCTCTACTCTTCATCATGCAGGACTTCAATCATGGTTCATTGGGAGAATATTCGTTTCCCTCATAGAAACGAATACATGGGAAGCTTCGACATAGTTCTATGTCGACCCTTCGACATAGGAGACTTCGACATAGTTTCCCACAGGAAACTATGCTGCAGAAAGTGACAATACAGACACGAGTGATGGGGAAGGGTATTCCGAGGGAAAGAGGAGTACCAGTGTGACAGAACACTGAGTGTCACAGTGTCAAGAGACAGCTTAGAGAAGCGGGATAAGCTTTAGACTACAGGTGTGTCAATATCAGGGTCAATGCTGTGTCTTGACCACATGGATAACTATACTACAGAGTGTTCTTTCATATTGTAAAGTGTTTGAACAAATCGCCCGAAGAGGGAGAACGGCCTATTGACATAGCTCAGGTGCAGGGGGGGGGGGTTGTGTAAAATCCTGGTTTGTGCCTCGGAGAGGCTACGGGATCCAGTAAGTTCAGTAGAACTTGGGTTTCAACTCTTTTACCCTGTCGTAGCTCAGTCGATTAAGGCAGTGTCTGGGATGCTCCCGGACGCAGGTTCGAATCCTCGTCACGGCCCTGGTAGATTTGTGACGACCACCAACACACACCACCGGACGACCACCAACACCACCTGACGACCACCAACACACCACCTGACGACCACCAACACACCACCTGACGACCACCAACACACCACCTGACGACCACCAATACCACCTGACCACCACCACCTGACGACCACCAACACCACCTGACGACCACCAACACCACCTGACCACCACCACCTGACGACCACCAACACCACCTGACGACCACCAACACCACCTGACGACCACCAACACCACCTGACGACCACCAGTACACCACCTGACGACCACCAACACACCACCTGACCACCACCAACACCACCAACAAAGGAGTGTGGGAGAGGTCTCCCAGACAGAGAGAGAGAGAGAGGTGTAGCGGTGACTTTAAGAGCACCTCGGAGCTCGTCTTACGCCTGAAGAAGCAAGATATTAATATTGGTAACGACGAGAGGGCGTTCCTTGGAGACGTGGCCGCCGTTATTATATAAGTTTAAGACAATTTCTTCAGAGAGCGAGGCAGCGGCCTCATTGTTCTTAGGTGATTCCTTCTCTTTTTTTTCTCTCCTCTTCCTATTCTCTTATCGTTTCCTAATATTCTCGTCTCTCTCTTCTCTCTTCTCTCTCTCTTCGCTGGAACACCTTTCTTCCTTGCTCTTCATGTCTTCATTCTGTACTCCTCCCCCTCTTCTCCTTCCCCCTATTCTTCCTCTCCTTCCTCCACTACTTTATTCATCACATCCCCCCCCCTTCCGCCCTCCTCCACTCTCTTCCCCCCTCCCCCCCCCCCTCCCAGCCGAACCTGGGGATATGTGTCCTGTAAACACGAGTGTTGTCCCAGCACATGTGTGCAGGGACACATGAACATGTGTCAGGCAGTTTGTGAGGCGAAAATTGGGGCACTTTGCCAATTATTTTGTTTAATGGACGAATCCCCACCCCCCTCCTCCTCCCCTCCCCCTCCTCCTCCCATCCCCCCTCCGCAAACCCCTTTCCCGCGCTTCCCCAGAATGGGGACCAAAATGTGCTTCCCTCCCATCGTGGGAGGGAATGACCAATCAACCCATTCATGGGTCAGGAGTTGGGGGGAGAGGGGGGGTGGTGGGGGTGGGGGAGGGGAGGTGGTTGAAAGTTGGGGTTTGGGGGGGTTGAAATGGGGGGGTGGAAGGTTCAGCCGAGTTAGAGCCGGACACAGCCTTCTGTTCGAAAATTAGAACACCACGAAGCCTGGTTCTCAGGAATTAGAACACCACGAAGCCTGGTTCTCAGGAATTAGAACACCACGAAGCCTGGTTCTCAGGAATTAGAACACCACGAAGCCTGGTTCTCAGGAATTAGAACACCACGAAGCCTGGTTCTCAGGAATTAGAACACCACAAAGCCTGGTTCTCAGGAATTAGAACACCACGAAACCTGGTTCTCAGGAATTAGAACACCACAAAGCCTGGTTCTCAGGAATTAGAACACCACGAAACCTGGTTCTCAGGAATTAGAACACCACGAAACCTGGTTCTCAGGACTAGAATTTGTACCCAATTTGCTTGTCCACATCGACAACTCAACACTAAATTCCCTTTTTAAGTGTGAGGCAGCTCTCACTCTCAGGTGTGAGGCAGCTCTCACTCTCAGGTGTGAGGCAGCTCTCACTCTCAGGTGTGAGGCAGCTCTCACTCTCAAGTGTGAGGCAGCTCTCACTCTCAAGTGTGAGGCAGCTCTCACTCTCAAGTGTGAGGCAGCCTTCACTCTCAAGTGTGAGGCAGCTCTCACTCTCAAGTGTGAGGCAGCTCTCACTCTCAAGTGTGAGGCAGCTCTCACTCTCAAGGGTGAGGCAGCCTTCACTCTCAAGTGTGAGGCAGCTCTCACTCTCAAGTGTGAGGCAGCTCTCACTCTCAAGTGTGAGGCAGCTCTCACTCTCAAGTGTGAGGCAGCTCTCACTCTCAAGTGTGAGGCAGCTCTCACTCTCAAGTGTGAGGCAGCTCTCACTCTCAAGTGTGAGGCAGCTCTCACTCTCAAGTGTGAGGCAGCTCTCACTCTCAAGTGTGAGGCAGTTCTCACTCTCAAGTGTGAGGCAGCTCTCACTCTCAAGTGTGAGGCAGTTCTCACTCTCAAGTGTGAGGCAGCTCTCACTCTCAAGTGAGGCAGCTCTCATTCGTGGGTCAATTCGCACCTTTCTGAACTTTTCTTAATTAAAAACTTGTTCACAGTTTGTCAATAGTGCCACCTCATCCCTCTCACCCCCCCCCCCCCGGTCTCTCTCTCTCTCTCTCTCTCTCTCTCTCTCTCTCCCTCTCTCTCTCTCTCTCTCTCTCTCTCTCTCTCTCTCTCTCTCTCTCTCTCTCTCTCTCTCTCTCTCTCTCTCTCTCTCTCTCTCTCTCTCTCTCTCTCTCTCTCTCTCCCTCTCTCTCTCTCTCTCTCTCTCTCTCTCTCTCTCTCTCTCTCTCTCTCTCTCTCTCTCTCTCTCTCTCTCTCTCTCTCTCTCTCTCTCTCTCTGTGTGTCTCTCTCTCTGTCTCTCTCTCTCTCTCTCTATCCCTCTCTCTCGCTCACACACACACACACACATCCACATACATTCATACACCTAGGTCCTCGCAGACAAGCAGACGCGGCCCATTCCGACTCTGGGGTCATAATCCTAAGAGCTCGGGTTCGATTCCCGGTTGATGCAAAAATAGGAATAATCCGTTTCACCTGATTCCTCTATTCACCTAGCAGTATATAGATACCTGAGAGTTAGACAGCTGCTACGGGCAGCTTCTTGGGGGTGTGTGTAAACGTATGAAGGAAGTATGTAGTAGACATGACAAGAAAAATAACTCAGAATGAAGTACATTAGACAACCAACGATTAGAAAGGCGGAGCCCAAGAGCTAACAGCTTAATCCTGCAGGCACAAATAGTGAATACTCGTAACTGGCTCATAACTCTCCTGTTAATGAAAGGAAAAAAACAAATATTGGGCCACAATATCCCGGGACCCGGGAGTGAGTCCGGGACCCGGGAGTGAGTCCGGGACCCGGGAGTGAGTCCGGGACCCGGGAGTGAGTCCGGGACCCGGGAGTGAGTCCGGGACCCGGGAGTGAGTCCGGGACCCGGGAGTGAGTCCGGGACCCGGGAGTGAGTCCGGGACCCAGGAGTGAGTCCGGGACCCGGGAGTGAGTCGGGCCGTTACCCCGACCGGGATGTTTTTGAGTGCTTTTTTTTTTATTTTTTTTATCCATAATACTATTTTTTCTTTGTTATTGCTCCAGAGCTTTGTCTCAGGTGTGAGTTTCTTTGTTCGGATTGTTGACAAAGCCGAAAGGTATTTTGTTATATTTTCATACGTGCGTGAGTGTACGTATATATATATATATGTCGTACCTAATAGCCAGAACGCACTTCTCAGCCTACTATTCAAGGCCCGATTTGCCAAATAAGCCAAGTTTTCATGAATTAATGTTTTTTCGTCTACCTAACCTACCTAACCTAACCTAACCTAGCTTTTTTTGGCTACCTAACCTAACCTTACCTATAAATATAGGTTAGGTTAGGTTAGGTAGGGTTGGTTAGGTTCGGTCATATATCTACGTTAATTTTAACTCCAATAAAAAAAATTGACCTCATACATAGAGAAAAGGGTTGCTTTATCATTTCATAAGAAAAAAATTATAGTAAATATATTATTTCATGAAAACTTGGCTTATTAGGCAAATCGGGCCTTGAATTGTAGGCTGAGAAGTGAGTTCTGGCTATTAGGTACGACATATATATATATATATATATATATATATATATATATATATATATATATATATATATATATATATATATATATATATATGTGTTTGTACATGTTAGTGTGTGTGTTATGTGTGTATGTGTGTCTGTGTGTATATATATATATATATATATATATATATATATATATATATATATATATATATATATATATATATATATATATGTCGTACCTAGTAGCCAGAACGCACTTCTCAGCCTACTATGCAAGGCCCGATTTGCCTAACAAGCCAAGTTTTACTGAATTAATATATTTTCTCAAATTTTTTTCTTATGAAATGATAAAGCTACCCATTTCATTATGTATGAGGTCATTTTTTTTTAATTGGAGTTAAAATTAACGTAGATATATGACCGAACCTAACCAACCCTACCTAACCTAACCTAACCTATCTTTATAGGTTAGGTTAGGTTAGGTAGCCGAAAACGTTAGGTTAGGTTAGGTTAGGTAGGTTAGGTAGGTTAGGTAGTCGAAATAACATTAATTCACGAAAACTTGGCTTATTAGGCAAATATAGCCTTGCATAGTAGGCTGAGAAGTGCGTTCTGGCTACTAGGTACGACATATATATATATATATATATATATATATATATGTCGTACCTAGTAGCCAGAACGCACTTCTCAGCCTATTATGCAAGGCCCGATTTGCCTAATAAGCCAAGTTTTCCTGAATTAATATTTTTTCTCTAATTTTTTTCTTATGAAATGATAAAGCTACCCATTTCATTATGAATGAGGTCAGTTTTTTTTTATTGGCGTTAAAATTAACGTAGATATCGGACCGAACCTATCCAACCCTACCTAACCTAACCTAACCTATCTTTATTGGTTAGGTTGGGTTAGGTAGCTGAAAAAGTTAGGTTAGGTTAGGTTAGGTAGGTTAGGTTGTCGAAAAACAATTATTTCATGAAAACTTGGCTTATTAGGCAAATCGGGCCTTGCATAGTAGGCTGACAAGTGCGTTCTGGCTACTAGGTACGACATATATATATATATATATATATATATATATATATATATATATATATATATATATATATATATATATATATATATATAATATATAATATATATATATATATATATATATATATATATGTGTGTGTGTGTGTGTGTGTGTGTGTGTGTGTGTGTGTGTGTGTGTGTGTGTGTGTGTGTGTGTGTGTGTGTGTGTGTGTGTGTGTGTGTGTGTGTGTGGTGTGTGTGTGTGCGTGTTGCTAATTGGGATTTGTTGAGGGGCGAGCTTCAACTCTTTGGTCCCGCCTATTTACTGTCAATCAACTGGTGTACAGGTTCCTGAGCCTACTGGGCTCTATCATATCTACACTTGATTCTGTGTATGGAGTCAGCCTCCACCACATCACTGCTTAGTGCATTCTATATATTAACTATTCTGACATTGAAACAAATCTTTCTAATGTCTCTGTGGCTCATTTCCGTCCTCAGTGCCCCACCTATGTCCCCTGGTTCGAGTACCACCCGTGTTAAACCGTCTGTCTTAATCTACGCAATCTAATTCCCTGAAAACTTTGTAGGTGGTGATCATGTTTCACCTTGACGTTTCTACTTTCAAGATATATGGATAGAAAGATGACGAGGTGGATGGATGGATAGAGGAATTGATAGATTAATGGACAGATGGATGGACTGCTAGACGGATATATATAGATGGATAGATAGTCATATATATGGATGTATAGATGGGTAGATGGATGGATAGATGGTAGATGGATGAATAGATCAATTGATAGTTTAATAGATGGATGGGTAGATAGTTGGATAAATATGGATAGATAGTTGGATAAATATGGGTAGATAGTTGGATAAATATGGATAGATAGTTGGATAAATATATGGTTAGATACATGGACAGTTAGATATATAGATAGATGGTTGGATGGATAGATGGTTGGATGGATGGTGGAAAAGGTGGATAAATGGATGGATAAATGGATGCATAAATAGTATTATAGATGGATTGTTAGATGTAGAGATAGATGGAGAGATACATGGATAAATAGGTGGATGGACTGATAGATGGATACATGGATGGATAGATGAATATACACACAGATGGATGGACGGGTTGATGAACAGATGGGAGGCAGACCCGGGCAACGCCGGGTACCCCCTTAGCTTACATACATGAGAAACAGTACTAGTACTGGTCCTCTCCTGATCCTGTAGCCTGTGGGACTCCGCAGGTAGCATCACGCCACTCAGAGACCTCGCCCCTCACAGTAACTCTCTGTCTTCTGCTACTTAGGTACTCTTTATCCAGTGGAGCATCTTGCCTCTCACTCCTGCCTGCTTCTTCCACGTAAACTCTGGTCTCTTATTGGGGTACTGTGTCAAAGGCATTCCGACAATACAGAATTTTGTAGTCGTCTATTCCTTTTCTTTCTTGCTTCTGTCGCATGGTCATCAATCTCTATTATTCTCAAATTTACCATCTCTGAACCCCTTACCATTTCTGAAATTTGAAGTAAGACACCAAATTTGTTGGTGTGTTACAAAGTCATTGCTCTCCAGATGTAATTTTTTTCAAAAAATCTTCCCCATCATCTTACATGATAGGAACATTGATCTGTAGTTTAGTGCCACCTGTCTGTTTCGTTACTTGTATATTGGGCCTACTTTAACTGTCCTCCAGCTCTCTGGTAGTTCTCTTGTTTTGCTGACGAGACAACGCAACAGAAGATGTAAAAGGAAGGACGTTTTGGTTCGTCCTGGACCCATATATCAAGTCGTGTGTTAGGCAAAGAGGTTGTTGTTGCTGTTTTAGATTCAGCTATTGGGAACAAAAATTTGCAAGTAGCACGGGCTATGGTGACCCCGTAGTGGACTTACCTGGCACAGGAGCGGGGCAAGTAGCACGGGCTATGGTGAGCCCGTAGTGGACTTTACCTGGCACAGGAGCGGGGCTGTAACTGATTGGGAGAGAGACAGGAACGGGCCAAAAAGTAAAGAAAGAGTGAGGTGATGTACAGATAAGATAAGAAAGTAATTTCTAGAAGGTAAGGTGGTGCAAGACTAACCACAACAATGGAGGTAAGGTGAAAGGTGAGGAGCAGGTAAGGGAAGAAGGTAATTCCTAGAAAAAGGTCAGAGTAGGGTTAAAGGTTCTACTGTTTTTATTGATCTATTATACACTATAGAAAGTGACAAGCACAGTGTTTTTGCTCCCTCTTTAGGTATCCATGGTGAGATTTTGACTGGTTAAACAGCCGTTGTCGCGTCAATATTCAGCAGATGTTTTTCTTCCTCATATGTAGTTATATCAATTCACTTCAGTGCTGCTTGGTCTGACGCCAACTCTCTCAGTTCGGACACGTCTTGCACAGTTTTGAAGACTTGGAATCGTTTATTAAGTTCATCACACACCTGTTCACCCATTGAACCTGTTGTCCCGTTCTATCGGTTTCATAACCTGTTTCTTTACTGTTGATTGCCTCCTGATGTGTCTGCGAAGTAGTTTAGGCTGGACCTTAGTTTTAATTGCTGGATCGATTTTTTGTTTCTCTGCTTCTCTTCTTACACTGAGGTAGTCATTCCTGACCCACTGGTAACTTCCTCTGCTCTCTGGTGTCCTGCTATTTTTATAGCTTTCCATGTATTTTTTTGCTAAATACATTGTTTCTTTCTATTTCTGATTACACCATGGGGTTCCTCCTTTACTATTCATTCCAATAATTTTGGACCTGGACAATCTTTGTCTTCTGCCTCCTAGACACTTCTGGATGGTGTAGTTCATCAGGTTTTGTACAGTCTTTTCTCTAACTTCTGTTTCCCAAGGTATATGTATTTGAAAATTTCTTATTTTTTCATAATTTCCCTTTCGGTAGCCTTTTGCTTTCTGGACCTTTCCCTGAGTAGGTTACTCCTGCTTCCACCAGATACTCAAACGTGAATACAATGTGACTACCCATTCTAATTAAGATGTGTAGTTGAATAGAGCCATATATACCTTTGCTGTGTGGTGGTGGATCTTCCAGTGCTGCAAGTTGGTGGGATAGATTGTTGATGGCATCAGAAATACATAGATTTGCCTATTACGGCCAAAGAAGGATAAATAGAATTATATTGACAATTTTGATTACATCAGAGCATAATAATTTACATAATTGTAAACAAAAAATATTCAGACAGTAAACATGATAACCCAAGACATGTTATGGAGGTCACTATCGCAATGTGTCAAGTCTCATTCGTTTCAGTTATGCCAACCTCAACCCAACAATGTAGGGCATGTACCCAACAGTAATTACTGTTAAAACCTCATTGAGGCTTGCCTCAAACATTTGAGCCTCTAATCTCGAACAGACTGACAACTATTCCAATAAAAACATCAAGATGTATATATGACTATTCCTATACACCATGAAAGATTATGAAGAGGCTTCCCTACCAGGGCCTTCAACCACTGTGGTTCCTGGTCATATATATAGTATTTTATATTATTTCAGTCATTCTTTTTTCTCATTTTTCTCACGTGAATTTGTTAATTTTCATTCTTCACATTCGACCTTCCTTATCGAACAATTTCCTTCACAACCATTGGCTGCTTCTCAAATTTATCTTCACGAGTTGTGTTCAGTGTCCCTCTGGGATATATACAACCCTTGCTCGGCCCTCGCTGCCAAGCATTTAATATTTGGAATAAAAACGACCTTACATTTTTGTATTCCCGTGTGGATATGAGGCATGCGGGCTGCTCCAAGCAACAGCCTGTTGGACCAAGCTCTCACAAGTCAAGCCTGGCCCCGACCCGAGCCTGGGGAGTAAAAGAACATTCTCCAGGTACATAGGATTTTGATGGCAGCTGTAACTGTACAGAATATGCCAGTACACTATTGTCCTGTTATGGACACCTTTGTTTCTTTGTCACTCCACTAACGACGAAAAACTCTCAACAATAGACCGTATCTACTCCACGAGACCGAGCGGCTGTGTGTGTGTGTGTGTGTGTGTGTGTGTTTACTAGTTGTGTTTTTACGGGGGTTGAGCTTTGCTCTTTCGGCCCGCCTCTCAACTGTCAATCAACTGTTTACTAACTACTATTTTTTTTCCCCCCCACACACACACACACACACACACCCCAGGAAGCAGCCCGTGACAGCTGACTAACTCCCAGGTACCTATTTACTGGTAGGTAACAGGGGCATTCAGGGTGAAAGAAACTTTGCCCATTTGTTTCTGCCTCGTGCGGGAATCGAACCCGCGCCACAGAATTACGAATCCTGCGCGCTATCCACCAGGCTACGAGGCCCCACCCCCTACGAGGCCCCCTGTGTGTGTGTGTGTGTGTGTGTGTGTGTGTGTGTGTGTGTGTGTGTGTGTGTGTGTGTGTGTGTGTGTGTGTGTGTGTGTACTCACCTAATTGTACTCACTTAATTGTGCTTGCGGGGGTTGAGCTCTGGCTCTTTGCTCTCGCCTCTCAACTGTCAGTCAACTGATGTACAGATTCCCGAGCCTATTGGACTCTATCATATCTACATTTAAAACTGTGTATGGAGTCAGCCTCCACCACATCACTGCCTTATGCATTCCATCTGTTAACTATTCTGACACTGAAAAAGTTCTTTCTAACGTCCCTGTGGCTCATTTGGGTACTCAGTTTCCACCTGTGTTCCCTTGTTCGCGTACCACCCGTGTTAAACAGTTCATCTTTATTTACCCTGTCAATTCCTCTGAAAATTTTGTAGGTAGTGATCATGTCTTCTTTTAATCTTATGTCTTCTAGTGTCGTGAGGTGCATTTCTCGCAGCCATTCTTCGTAACTCATGCCTCTTAGTTCTGGGACTAACCTAGTGGCAGCTTTCTGAACTTTTTTAAGCTTCGCCTTGTGCTTGACAAGGTACGGGCTCCATGCTGGGGCCGCATACTCCAGGATTGGTCTTACATATGTGATATACAAGGTTCTGAATGATTAATTACACAGGTTCCTGAAGGCAGTTCTGATGTTAGCCAGCCTCGCATACGCCGCAGATGTTATTCTTTTGATGTGGGCTTCAGGAGACAGGTTTTGTGTGATATCAACAACTCCTAGATCCTTCTCTCTGTCCGTTTCATGAATGACTTCATCTCCCATTCTGTATCCTGTGTCTGGCCTCCTGTTTCCACTGCCTACTTTCATTACCTAACATTTACTCGGGTTGAACTTTAGTAGCCATTTGTTGGACCATTCACTCAGTCTGTCTAGGTCATCTTGTAGCCTCCTACTATCGTCCTGTTTCAATCCTTCTCATAATATTTGCATCATCTGCAAACAGTGAGAGAAACGAGTCTGTGCCCTCTAGGAGGATCATTTACATATATCAGAAACAGTATAGGTCCAAGGACTGACCCCTGCGGGACTCCACTGGTGATGTCTCCCCAGTCTGTGACTTCACCCCTCACAGTGACTCGTTGTCTTCTGTTGCTTAGATACTCCCTTATCCAATGGAGTACCTTCCCTTTCACTCCAGCCTGCATCTCCAGCTTCTTAACTAGCCTCTTGTGTGGTACTGTGTCAAAGGCTTTCTGGCAATCCAAAAATATGCAGTCAGCCCACCCCTATTTTTGCCTGATTTTTGTTGCCTGGTTGTAAAATTCAATTAACCCTGTGAGGCAGGACCTGCCATCCCTGAACCCATGTTGATGTTGTGTTACAAAGTTCCTTCGCTCCAGATGCTCAACTAGTTTTTTTCGCACAATCTTCTCCATCAGCTTGCATGGTATGCAGGTTAGGGACAATGGCCTGTAGTTCAGTGCCTCCTGTCTATCCCCTTTCTTGTATATCGGGACTACATTAGCTGCTTTCCAAATTTCTTGAAGTTCTCCTGTTGCCAGTGATTTATTATACACTGTGGAGAGTGGCAGGCACAGTGCTTCTGCTCCCTCCTTTAGTATCGAAGAGGAGATTCCATCTGGGCCTATAGCCTTTGTCACATCCAACTCTAGTAAAAGCTTCCTTACTTTCCCACTGGTAATCACAAACTCTTCTAGTGGTTCCTGGTTAACTATTCCCTCTCTTTCTCCTTGCTCTAAGGTGAAGACTTCCTGGAATTTCTTATTCAGTTCCTCACACACTTCCTTGTCGTTTGTAGTGAATCCTTCTGCCCTATCCTTAATTTCGTTGCCTGTTCCTTTACTGTTGTTTTTCTCCTGATGTGGCTGTGCAGCAATATAAGTTGAGTCTTTGCCTTGCTTGCGATGTCATTTTCGTAATGTCTTTCTGCCTTTCTTCTCATCCTGACATATTCATTCCTGGAACTCTGGCATCTTTCTCTGCTCTCACGTGTCCTGTTATTCCTATTGTTTTTCCATGCCATTTTACTTTGCTGCTTAGCTAGCCTACATCTCTGATTAAACCATGGGTTTCTCATCTTCATTTCGTTATTTTCCTTTTGGACTGGGACAAACTTGTTTGCTGCGTCCTTGCACTTCTGAATGCACGTCCATCATGTCTTGGGCCGTCTTTCCCCTGAGCTCTGTTTCCCATGATATATATGTTAGGAATTTTCTTATCTCCTTATAGTTTCCCTTTCGGAATGCCAGCCTTTTTCTTTCAGTGCCCCTCCTCGAGTTCGATAACAACAAGCTTGCATGGTATTCTTCAACAAGATACTCAAACACCAGTACACTGTGGTCGCTCATTCCTACTGGGGCCTCGAAACCGATTTCTCTTATGTCGGAGTCGTTCAGAGTGAAGACTAGGTCGAGTCTTGCTGGTTCATCATTACCTCTCATCTTAGTGGGTTCCCTGACATGTCGGCTAAAAAGTTTCTTGTCGCCACCTCCATTAGTTTGGCTCTCCATGTATCCTTTCCTACATGTGGATCCTTGTTCTCCCAGTCTATCCTTCCAAGATAGAAGTCCCCCATGATGAGCAGATGGGATCTTTTTCTACAGGCAGCAGAGGCTGCCCTCTCAATTATAGTGTTAACTGCCATGTTGTTGTTGTCATACTCTTGCCTTGGTCTTCTGTCATTTGGTGAAGGGTTGTATATCACTGCTACTACTACTTTTGGTCCTCCCATTGTCATGGTGCCTGTTATGTAGTCTCTGAACCCCTCGCAGCCCGGTATGACCATCTCCTTGAAGCTCCCTTCCTTTCTCATGAGTAGGGCCACTCCACCTCCTCCCCTTCCTTCCCTCTCTTTCCTTTGTGACGGTAACGCGTTGGTGTTCGGCTGTTTAAGGCTAGGGGTATGGCCTCGTCACATAGTTATAAAAAAAATAGAAAAACTGGAACTTCGTCTGTGGTAAGGTAAGGAGAAGACACACAAAACACAAGTAAACTTTAACAATGAAATTTTAATTACGTTAAATAAATCAAAACATGAATAAAATGCACAAACAAATTCTTATAATAAAATCAATCAATCAATATAATAAGAATACTTAAATGACACAATGAAAAGTTACGTTAAGGCAAAATAACAAGAAGTGCAACACAAAATTAAATGGGAGGTGCTGGAATATTGGCTTTAAGCTATCACCTCTCTCAGTACACGCTAACGTCTAGCTGGGAGGAGTGATAACTACGAAAGCACTGAAC
>NC_091150.1:53828605-53831105 GCF_040958095.1 Procambarus clarkii | reverse complement strand
ACTCTATAAGCTATTCTATCAACCCGAACCTTCCCTGCACGAGTGCATCTTATTCACCAACCGACCTCACAGACGCATTCATCAATTTTAACATGTTCTTCAACATAAGATTTTTCCAAAATACAAATTAATATATTAGCATATTACGGCCCTGACGGCTGAGTGGACATCGTTCGGGATTCGCAGTCCTAAGGGTGCGTGTTCGATCTATGGCGAATGCGAAAACAAATGGGCAGAGTTTCTTTCATCCTGATGCCTCTGTTCATCTAGCATTAAATAGGTACCTGGGAGTTAGCAACCCGTTCTCGCACTTGCTTATAGTCAATATTGGCTTATTTAATAAGTGCATATGTGACATACTAATTGGTTGTGAATATTTTAGTTTACCTTGAAAAGCTTCATAGAAAACACCGACCTCACCTAACCTTCTTAGTATGTTAAGATAAGCATCTTATTGCTTCTTATTTACAATTATTACTTAACCTATCAACGGTATAGGTTAAGTAATAATTGTAATTAAGAAGCAATAAGAGGCTTATCTTAACATACTAAGAAGGTTAGGTGAGGTCGGTGTTTTCTATGAAGCTTTTCAAGGTAAACTAAAATATTCACAACCAAGTAATATGTCACATATGCACTTATTAAATAAGCCAATATTGACTGTAAGTAAGTGCGAGAACGGGTTAGAGATAGACAGCTTCTACGGGCTCCTTCCTGGGGATGTGTAACAAAAAGGAAGCCTGGTCGAGGACCGGGCCGCGGGCACACTAAGCCGGGAAATCATCTCAAGATAACCTCAAGACATGATATTGTGCTTATTTAAGCACAGGTGTTTAGGTTCTGTGGGTAAATATTTGTATTATTTGGGTAAAGCATTTACAAAGTTACGATTCGAACAGATTTTGTCAGCGGCGCAGCGATCGGGAGAGGTTCGAACATCAGATGTGTGAACTGACTGTAGAGCGTTTATCATTCACTAACAGGGCGGGGAGCCAGCCCGTCCTCATAAACAAAGACCATTCCATACACCCGCCAAACCCCCTGTTTATAAATGATAAGCGGTTTACACACGACTCACAACTGATGACATCCGAACACTTCCGAATTAGCGCTTCGCTCACGTCCTCTGTTCGAGCCACAGTTCTATAAATGCTTCAGGCACGTACCTCAAATACAAATAATCGCCAAAACAGCCTAAACATCTAACCTAACGTAAGCTTAACTATACATAGAATTTTTATGTAAATAATATTAATTTTTATATGAAAACAAACCAATTTTTAATTCACAGTACATTAAAATTGATGAATGCGTCTGGGGAGGACGCCGCTGCTTTAACCAGCCTAGTGTGGGGACGGGTTGTACAGAGACCATCGTATCTAATGGTATTTCTATTCACTGACTGGATAACGTGCTGGTTGACCTTGAGGATTTGAGGATTTTCTCATTAATTATATCACAATAAAGTGATTTCTCTGTGTATTATTATTATTATTATTAATATATTTATTATTGATTATTCTATATTTCTTTCATCAGTTAATAACTCTTCATAACACACATAATTTCTTAAGGTTACATTTCTCAAACTTTTGCGAGATCTCCTTGGCATCATCTGGTCCCCATTCCCTATCCCCATCACCTTCCCAGTGGAGGCCTCTCACACAGCCTCAGATAGGCTCAAAATATCCCACCTCACTCCACTGTGAACCCGGCGTGGGGGAGTGGGCTTCCTCGGGGCTCGACCCCGTGGCGGCGCGAGGGTCGGGCCGGGGGAGCCAGCAACCGTAACCTCAACTGTGAAATTGTCCCCATTCGTCATTAACAAGGTAATGGTCGCCAGAGCTCAAGCAGCAGCAGCCAGCAGGAGTAGCAGTAAAAGAAGTTGTGGCAGTAGCACCAACAGCAGCAGCAGCAACACCACCACCCCCGACAGCAGCAACAGCAGCAGCCGCAACAGCAGCAGCAGCAGTAGCAGCAGCAACAGCAGCAGCAGCAGCAGCAACAGCAGCAGCAGCAGCAACAGCAGCAGCAACAGCAGCAGCAGCAGCAACAGCAGCAACAACAGCAGCAGCAGCAAGAGGTAGCGTAACAAGAGACCAATATACAGCAGAACAACAGAACAGCAACTGTTGAAACGGTTGGGCACGTCGCTAACCAGTGTGCGGTTCACAATAGAAACTTGACACCTGAGGAGCTAGCCCAGAGCCAGGTCAACTGGGGTCAAAGGTGAGGGGGGGGGTGGGGTCACGAGGTTGTTACATACGATGCTGCCATGTTGATCCACCAGGATTACTTCTGATCCACATCAAGGGAGGACGAGGCTCTCACAGGCCGCCGTTCAGCGGTACACAAGATCACCTTCAGTGTGAGCAGACAAGCAGACGGGCCCAGAGACTCTTCAAGATGGTACTCGACCAAAGATCACATTCACTGTAAAATATTTACATCTTGTAGGCTGTATATTCGTGCTTGTGTCACCTCTTGTGGTGGCGTCATT